>NW_027507784.1:320051663-320225191 GCF_037356315.1 Lithobates pipiens | reverse complement strand
ATCTGCTCTTCTTGCTCACACTCCTTCTCTTGCTTGCTCTCTTCCCCTTCCCGTTTCTCCCCCCTGTTCTCGTGCTCTCTCTCCGTTCCTGCTCATGCCCACTCTACCCCTTTCCTGCTTGCTCCCCCCCCCCCCTTTTTCTGCTTGCTTTTTCCCTTTGTTACCTCCTTTTTATCCATTTACCTACCCTCTTCCCCTTTCCAACTCGCTCACCCTCTCCCACTTTCCTGTTTGCGCACACTCACCCTTTCCATCCTGCTCTCTCCCCTTTCTTGCTCACACTTACACCCCTTCTCTTGCTCTCTCCCCCTTCCTGTTTTCTCCCCCCCGTTCTCGTTCTCTCTCCGTTCCTGCTAATGCCCAGTGTACCCCTTTTCTGCTTGCTCTCCCCCCCCCCCTTTTCCTGCTTGCTTTCTCCTTTCTTGTTACCTCCTTTTATCCATTTAATTACCCTCTCCCCTTTCCTGTTTGCGCACCACTCTCCCTTTTCATCCTGCTCTCTCCCCCTTTCTTGCTCACTCGGTCTTTCCTCTTTTATCACCCCCCCCCCTTTTTTTCCTCTCTTACACTTTTAATTGTTCCCCCTTTCTCCCTTAATGCTCTCTACCTCTATGTCATGCTCACTACCTCCCTTTTTTCCCCCTCTGTTTCTTACTCTCTCCTCCCCCATTGTTTGCTCTCTATCTCTCACACTCCCTTAATCAACTCGCAATCATCCATACCCCGTCTACAACGTGTGAAAAGTTCGGGCCTTTTCTATAGCTCTATATTGTATTAACTTTTTTTATTTAAACATTTATACCACTATAAAACATTCTTCATGTATTTTTGTATTGTACAATAAGTTTTGAAGGTTAAAATGTTGCTCTTCAACTCTTTTCTTTTAGAAATGTTCAGATTTTCTGATAGATTTTTATTTTTCTGATTATTGTGAACCCAATAAAAGGTGTATTTCCTCTGACATGGCTTTGGTTTTTTTTGTTTTGTTTTTTTATAAATGTCAATGCATGTTCTGTTATAGAAGGTCAAATAACATTATCAAATGATTTCAATTAGTACGAAAAAAAGATTTTTGTCTATGGACGTGAAATTACAAAGATTACAAAAGTAAGGCAACCCTTCTATAGCCCTGTTGGAGAGATCCTGGTCACCAGGCAGGAAGTAAACTGAAATTTCCTCCAAGCCAGGGCTTGACAGATTTGCTTAGAATCTAGGAGTTAGCTGAAAAAGTCAGGAGCCAGTTTTCTAAATCCTCCAGTGCCCAGAACTGCATGTCTGGGGTTTCCCAGCAATAAGAAGTGCTCACGCCTGATGCCAAGTGGAAAAAGACAGAAAAAAAAAAAAAAAAAATATATGTACCGTATTTATCGGGGTATAACACGCACCCCAAGTTTAGGAGGGCATTTTAAAGGAAAAAAGTTTTAGTAGGGAAGTTTAAGGTAAAAACAAAACAAAAAAAATAACTTACATTTAAATGCCCGTCAATGCAGCCTTATCAGTGTGCATCTGCAGCCTTGTCCATCATTTCAGAATGATCAGTGTCATTTGCAGCTTGCCCACCGCTATTTGCGGCCTTGCAGAGTGTCATTTGCAGCTTGCCAGTGTCATTTCCAGCTCGCCCAGCGCCGTTTGCAGCCTTCCATGTTTAAATATCCCGCCACTGAGACAGACCGAGCGAGCGCCCTGCCGAAAAAGACCGAGCCGTCTGCTCGGCTCCGCTTGTAGTCCCGCCTCCCCACCGTTTCTGCGAGCCGCTGCCGAAAAAGACCGAGCCGACTCTACTGTGTATTCGGCTTGGCTCGGCTCGCAGTCCCGCCCAGTACGGCTCGGTCTTTTTCGGCAGCGCTCGCAGAAACAGCAGGGAGGCGGGACTACGAGCGGAGCCGAGCAGACGGCTCGGTCTTTTTCGGCGCCGCTCTATTTCTCGGCAGCGCTCGGTATTTTTGCCTCACAGACAGTGGGGATCGGCGTATAACACGCACCCACCGACTTTCCCCCGATTTTAAGGGGGAAAAAGTGCGTGTTATACGCCGATAAATATGGTATGTATGTATTTTTTATTATAATTTTTCAAATAAGTTAATTTTCTTCTTCACTGATGTGCGCCGATAGGCTGCACTAATGGGCACCAATAGGCAGCAATGATGGGCAACACCGAGGCGGCAATGATGGACACTGACAGGCAACACTCAGGTGGCACTGATGGGCTGTGCTGAGATGGCACTGACGGCAGCACTGATGAGTAGCACTGACATGCCACCGATAGTGCCCATCATTGCCACCTCAGTGTTGCCCAACAGGTGGCATTGATGGGCAACCCTGAGGCGGCACTCCCCATCCACAGCAGCATGAAAGAATGGGTAACCGATCAAGCCCACAACCTCAACCCAAACTCTCAAACTAGGAAGATGTCGGAAGTGGGCGAGCAGTGAGGGCATGCCGTGCTCATAACAGCACTGCCCAACCAGAGGAGGGCACTGATTCCCAGAAAGGTGGGTGTATCCCGATCCAGCAGGCCGCAAAGCCACGGCCTCTATCAGCTTGACCCAAGTCCTTGCACCTGCAAGGGGAGAGGGGTCAAGTTGCAGGAATCCAAACCACTGCTGCAGTGTAACCCAGGTACCAGGGCGCAATTTCCAGTCACCATTATGACTTGGCCCCTGAGTTTTGTTGAGCCCTGCTCGAAGCAGCCAACAGCAATTAAAAAAAATACAAATAAAAATAGCTATCTTCGGTAGCAGAGAAGTTAAAGTGCTTGTTGTCAGAATACTTACACAGGGCCTACATCTGACTGGCTGCAGGTGATTGTAGTGTGAGCAGGCGCTGTACTTTATCAGGTTACACCCTAAATACGGGTGGTATGGGTATATGGTGATATAAACTCAGCGACCACTTTATTAGGTACACCTGTTCAATTGCTTGGTAAAACAAATTGCTAATCAGCCAATCACATGGCAGCAACTCAATGCATTTAGGCATCTAGACATGGTGAAGATGACTTGCTGAATTCAAACTGAGCATCAGAATGGGGAAGAAAAATGATATAACTGCTTGCCGACAGTATACTGTATATATATGGCTGCAAGATGGCTCACCTGGGCAGGATCACGTACCTTCAGATGAAGCAGAGCAATCTCTGAATGGTGCCCGTGCCAAGTGGATGACCTCCTGGTTTTAGGATGCAGCAGGGCAGCCATTTGGCACAGGAATTGGAAGCAAGTGGAGATCACTGGAGTAGTGGTGTCTGTCAAGTGCTTTCCAGCTTCTAGGGGCATCGGCCAGGTATGGTATTTGAATAGTTACATTGGTCCAAGCTGGACCATTGTAACTATGTATAAAATATCCATACCTGAAATTATTATTTTAATATAGCGTATTTATCGGAGTATAACATGCACTTTTCCCCCTGAAAATAGGGGGAAAATCATGTGTACGTGTTATACGCCAATATTTTATCAGGCTGATCAGGCTGCACCGATGGGCAATGGTGAGGCTGCACCGATGGGCAATGACCCTTATTTTGCTTCAAAATTCTTTATTTAAAATGTACGCGTTTTTCATGAAACTTAAAATTAAGGTGCATGTTATACACCGATAAATACGGTAAGTATGACAAACAAAAAAGTCTAAACCAACTCCCATATACAGAAACAGCATCTAGTCCACTTGAAAATTCCAACCAATTTGTATGCTGCACACAACATCACTTGTGATGCCTCACCCGTATGAAAAGACACCACAAGGGAACCACCTTAAAATTGTAAAAAGGTCATCTGCGCTTCAAATATCTTGAAATTGCCTTGTGTTGGTGGATAATGCTTCCTGAGCCTCAAGTCCCAGGAGCTTCAAAGTACCGATAGGCAATCTAGCCTTAAAGAAGAACTTCACCCATAATGCCCTGTACACACCATAGGATTTTCCGACAACAAAACCGTGGATTTTTTTCCAAAGGACGTCGGCTCAAACTTGTCTTGCATAAACCAGGTCACACAAATGTTGTCGGAAATACAGAACATCAAGAGCGCAGTGACGCACAACACATACGACAAGCCAAGAAAAATGAAGTTCAATAGCTCTTCTGCTCGATTCCGAGAATGCGTGGACTTTTGTGCATCGGACTTATGTACGCACAATCGGAATTTCCAACAAGTTTTGTTGTTGGAAAAATTTGAGAACCTGCTCTCAAACTCAAATTACGACAACAGATGTTCTATGGAGCATACACATGGTCGGTTTTTCCAACAACAAGCTCACATCCAACATTTGTTGTCGGAAAATTGTATCATGTGTATGGGGCAATAGAACTAAAATCTGCAAATCTACTGCCACCCACAATCTAATGCCGCGTACAGACGATCGGAATTTCCGCCAACCAAATTGTGGATTTATTTCCAACGGATGTTGGCTGAAATTTGTCTTGCATACACACGGTCGCACAAATGTTTTCGGAAATTCCAAACGGCAAGAACGTGCTGACGTACAACAGGACCAGAAAAAGGAAGTTCAATGGCAAGTGTGGCTCTTCTGCTTGATTCCGAGCATGCGTGGAATTGTGTGCCGGAACAGTGTACACACGATTGGAATTTCCGACAACGGATTTCGTTGTCAGAAAACTTGAGATCCAGCTCTCAAATTTTTGTTGTTGGAAATTCCGATCGTGTGTACGCGGCATAAGACTAACCTATCCAGCCCTTTAAAGAAGAAATCACTATACAAACCTTTTCAGAAGCCTACTTTAAAGAGAAAGGTGGCTGCTGTAGATACACACACACACACTTTTTTTTTTTTTTTTTTTTCAGACTAACGGATGCATCCACTCCTGATGAAGTGTCTTCGCACAAAACGCGTTGAGCTTTGCCAGGATGCAACCTTGTTTTAGTCAGTCATCATTGTAACTATTTATCATCCCCTTTATTAACAGTTTTCTGATACAGAGTATTCACTCCTTACATTGATAACTGGAACGTGCTGCTATTTTATTTTAAAGGTTGTATATACATGAATTAACTGGAATATGTAGTTGTATCTTCTAATTTTAGGTGTTTGTGAACTGTACTTTATGCAACAATCACTTATATGCATTGGCTTTTAATGTTATTCATATTGAGTGTGATTGTATACCTTTTTATGTAAATGAAACTCATTAAGCCAATATGTATGCATTACTTTGTTCAATTGCCCCAAGTCCGAATTTCCTATTTACAGTCCGATGTTTGGGACAAGACTATTTCAGAAAAACACCCTGCAGAAAACAACATTACAGATGTTTTAACCTTTGGCTGCATTTTGTGAAAGCCCAGCTGAGTCTATGTATAAAGTGCATAGAGTTGTCAAAACAATACAGGAGAGGAAGTCACACTTTGTCAAAACGC
This sequence comes from Lithobates pipiens, assembly GCF_037356315.1. NCBI lineage: Eukaryota > Metazoa > Chordata > Amphibia > Anura > Ranidae > Lithobates > Lithobates pipiens. The sequence continues at coordinate 320,219,819 of NW_027507784.1, read as the reverse complement.
GTTGGATGCCTGTTTGAACAGGATTGTATTGATGTCGGGCTGTGTAGTACAGAAAGGGAAAAAAAGTATTTGATCCCCTGCTGATTTTGTACATTTGCCCAATGACAAAGAAATCAGTCTAATTTTAATGGTAGGTTTATTTTAACAGTGAGAAACAGAACAAATATATCCAGAAAAACGCATTTAAAAAAGAAAAGTTATGAATGGATTTCCATTTTAATGAGTGAGATAAGTATTTGATCCCCTATCAATCTGCAAGATTTCTGTCTCCCAGGTGTCACCTATACAGGTAACAAGCTGAGATTAGGAGCACTCTTTTAAAGGGAGTGCTCCTAATCACAGCTTGTTACGTGTATAAAAGACAACCGTCCACAGAAGCAAATCAGATTCCAATCTCTCCACTATGGCCAAGACCAAAGAGCTGTCCAGGGATGTCTGGGACAAAATTGTAGACCTACACAAGGCTGGAATGGGCAACAAGACAATCGCCAAGCAGCTTGGTGAGAGGGTGACAACAGTTGGTGTGATTATTTGCAAATGGAAGACAAGAAGAGCACAAAATAACTGTCAATCTCCCTCTGGGGCTCCATGCAAGATCTCACCTCGTGGAGTTTGAATGATAATGAGAATGGTGAGGAATCAGCCCAGAACTACACGGGAGACTCTTGTTAATGATCTAAAGGCAGCTGGGACTATAGTCACCAAGAAAACATTTGGTAACACATTATGCCGTGAAGAACTGAAATCCTGTAGCACAGCAAAGTTCCCCTGCTCTCAGGAAAGCACATGTACAGGCCTGTCTGGAGGTTGCTAATGAACATCTAAATGATTCAGAGGAGAACTGGGTGAAAGTGTTGTGGTCAGATGAGACCAAAAATCGAGCTCTTTGGCATCAACTCAACTCGCCATGTTTGGAGGAGGAGGAATGCGGTCTATGACCTCAAGAACACCATCCCCACTGTCAAACATGGAGGTGGAAACATTATGCTTTGGGAGTGTTTTTCTGCTAAGGGGAAAGTACAACCTCACAGCATCAAAGGGGCAATGGACGGGGCCATGTGCAGTCAAATCTCAGATGAGAACCTCCTTCCCTCAGACAGGGAATTGAAAACATGACAATGACCCAAAACACATGGCCAGGGCAACAAAGGAGTAGCTCAAGAAGAAGCACATTAAGGTCCTGGAGTGACCTAGCCAGTCTCCAGACCTTTATCCCATAGAAAATACTTGGATGGAGCTGTAGGTTCCAGTTGCCAAACGTCAGACTCGAAACCTTAATGACTTGGAGAGGATCTGCAAAGTTCACGGGAGCCATCAGTCATGGCATGACCCCCTTTAGAAGCAGCTCGATCTGCCCTTTCTAAAGTGTGCATGCACCTTAGACATCGGCACATGGCTTTATTGTAAATATGTCCTAAACCGTAGCGGTTTAGAGATATTTCCAGCACCTACAGGTAAGCCTTAATATAGGCATACCTATAGGCAAGAGTGGTTGTACAGGGTGTACAAATCACTTTAAAAAAAGTAATTAACGTGGCGAACATTTTTTGCAGTGAAATCAAAGGGATGCAATTTTGCATTGAAATCAATGTGACACAATTTTACATTGCAAAACCCTGTGCACGGGAGTACGTCCATGTACGCTTTTCTGGCAATTAAAGGCCGCTCTGTAGCCATTTTTTCAGCTATAGCCCAGGCATCAAGTGGTCAGTTTTTTGGCAGGATCAGTCATTCTCAATATCAATGCAAAAAATGTAACCATTTCTGCCAGAGTATGCAAACTTTTGAGCACTGTATATAGAAGCTGCACTAATGATGTAGGTACGTCAATGCATACATGTTGGAATGTCATTCAAAATGAAATGCACTTTCACTGCAATGTACATATGTATACCGGTGTTTTTTTTTTATGCATGTTTTACCACGTTATTTTGCAGTGCAGAGATGCAAATCTGGACTCAAGGAACCCATGACCTCCATCACCTTAAAATACATGCGCAGTCTGTATGACGGGATGATACATTGCTGTGTCACAGAGATGTAACCGGTATTGCGAAAAGATCAAATAAGCTAGCGTTCCACTCCGGAGATACCACCACACAGCCAATGATCTTCGTATACAAAGTCACAGAACCAGTTTACAGGAGAGAAGGGGTGGAGGTGGGGGAACCCTGTTTACAACAAAAGGCAGGCTTAGAATTTCATTGGAGTCATCCAGGAGGAGAGGAAAAGCGAGTCCTTGTGTACCGGCGGCACCATACCTGTAGGCTGAATGAAAAACGATGTTTGGAGCGACTGTCCACCAAATGTCCAACCCATCTCCTGACTCCGTGGTTGGCTAAATTTGATTGCCAATAGTGCGAACTACGAACGAAAATTCCTAGATAAGATTTTTTTAAAGAAACTTCTTTCGAAATTCGACCCATGTATGGCCTTGCCTTAGTCTATAGCTCAATGCAAGCTTTATCTGTTTATGCCCATGTACCCACCTGTGGTCTTATGGAAGGCTTAACCTGATTGCCAAATTCTCCCCATTTTCCTATCAATTTTGTTACATGTACAGAGAACGCAAGGATTGTTCACTACTTATTATTAAGTGATCAATATAATAAAAACAATTTAAACAGAATAATAATACAAATATTATTATTATATATTTAAGAGCTGCACAATTAATAGTTAAAAAAAAAAAATCATGATCTCGATTCAACCCCTCCGACGATCTCTATTGCAGAGTTTGCAGATTCTTTCATATAACAAGAGACTTATCTGCTCACTCAGCTGTCAAAAGAAAACATCGGGCAGTCTGGCAAGTTTTTAAAATGAAATACGTAACTATATCTCCCTTCTTGGATCAAAGGGAAACTTCTCCATGTAAGGCCCCTTTCACACATGCGGACCGTATGTCCGTATTTCATCCATCCATTTTCGGATTAAATACGGACATACATGCATCCCTATGGGATAGTGGGTGTCAGCGGATGAACATCCGCTGATATCCAATATCATCCGTCTCCGCTATGCTCCAATTCTGCAGACGGAGGAAAATCCTATTTTTCTATCCGTGTGCAGAGCGGATCGGATGAACACGGACAGATGGTCCGTGTTCATCCGATTCCCCATAGAAGAGAGCAGAGATCTGCCAGGGCGGTCCCTGCACAGTGACTGCCCTGTCATCCGCCGGCTCAGCTGGGATAAACGGACCGATCCCCGCTAAGCAAGCGGATGTTCACAGGGCAGATCATCACAAATCCATTGCATGTGAAAGGGGCCTAAAGAAAAAAAAAATCCATGCAGTCTGCCAAGTTTCTAAACATGTAATGTCCGCCATACACAGTTCAAATTTCGAAAGCATTTTCTTTCTAAAATCGTATCTAAGAATTTTCGTACGAATTTCGCACCATTAGTGGGCTGCACCAACAACGATTTTTGTGCGGCAATCAAATTTGAGGAATTGGACATGTTGGAAATGTTTTGAAAAACGCATGATTTTCTGATTAATGATGGAAAGAAAATTTGTTCAAAATTCAACCATGTATGGCCTGCTTGAATGCAAGAAGTTTAACGACTTAAAGTTTAAATCTTTTTCTGACACTTGTTTAAGTTAAAATCAATAATTTTTGCTAGAAAATTACTCGGAACCCCCAAACATTATAAAGATTTTAGCAGAGACCCTAGGAAAAAAAAAAAAAGTCAATTGCTGCAATATTTTATGTCACTATATTTGCTCAGCGGTCTTTCAAACGCAACTTTTGGGGGAAAAATACACTTCAATGAAAAAATAAAAAAACACACACACACACACACACACACACACACACACACACACACACACACACACACACACACTAAAGTTAGCCCAATTTTTTGGTTTTAATGTGAAAGATGTTACGCAGTGAGAATCGTGATCATCTATCTTCTAAGCAAAAAATAAATAAAAAATTGTGATTCTCATTTTAGCCAGAATTGTGCAGCTCTGAAATTTTTATAATAAAATAGATAGAGATTTTTTTTTTTTTTTTAGAGATATACACACATACATACACACATACATACATAGATAGATAGATAGATATATCTCTAATGCATACTTACCTCAATCTAAAGGCTGTGGATTCTATCTGTTTACAACTAACACTACAAGCCTGCATTGTCCTGCCTGCACATTAATGTCTTACAGACTTCTTTGGGGCCATGCTTGAAAGCCAGAGACGATTGAATACTGTCCAATAGAAGTCTATGGAGCTGTAATGCACATGCGCAGCCAGAACACTGAAGACATGCACTGATGTATGTAAACAAAGAAACTGCCTCTATAGGGCCACCTACTTGAACAGGGGTTGCCCACAGAAATTTGAGAAGGTGTGGAACTGCTGGTTGGATGATAACACTACGGCAACGGATGTAGTGAATAACCCATAGTTCGTTATGGATGTAGTACGGTTATAGGCTGACCCACCTGCTCTTATGACACCTTAACCGGTCATTTTAATACTTAGCACGCATTATCCTACAATATCCTCTCCCCACAGTGGGGTATAGATAGATAAGTTTATGTTTGTGTTCATTTGCCCTGTTGCGGTCGGTTGCTGCATCAGAGGCAGGATATAGGTTATGTAATGTGCCTTTTTGTGGCCTGTTGCCACATTTGGAAGATTACCCCTGTGTGGGAAATGTTTGGCCCCTGCGTGGGCGATTTTGTATGTCACCGAAAATTCAATAAAAAAAGAAGATTTTACAAATAATGAAACTGCAGCAGTAAGCAAGAATCTGTGGCAGGGGAGGGTGGGTTAGTCAGGGGAAGGAGGCAAAAAAAAAAAGAAAAAAAAAAAAAAGGATAAGTGTTCCTTGTTTTAAAAGTGCACATACCCTTTAAGTTAATATATACCGATAAGATAAATGCTAAAAGTCAATCCCACAGATGGAAACATATTTGCCTGCTGCGTCTGGAGACAACAAGTGACATTTGCTGGAAACTGATGTAAGTTGCTGTCGAGGTAAAACCCTCAATTGTGAAATGTCTTGGAGGTTTCTCCTGATGACGACAAATCCATAACCTACAGGACATGTACACAATACACATGACTAATGACAAAAACTGGTACAAATTTATTATGCCTGTTGGCATTCTCCACAGCTCATAGATAGATGTATATATTTACGAGGGTGGACAGCACCATTGGTAAACATGGTTGTCTTTGCAAATGAGCATGTGGATCTCCCCCCTCCAAAAAAATAAAACCACCACCACATCCATTTAATATACAATGTAAAGAGGGAGGCCTGTGCTATAATCCCTTGGCATTTTTAGATATTTATTTTTATAATTATGGTAATTCTGCACCCAATAGGAGGACAGCTGGTGACTGTGGAGGGATAACCTCTTAAATACTAAACCAGGCCATGTGTGTGTTGCCCATAGCAAAGAAAGGCCCAAAGCCTGCAGGTAGCAAAATTAAAATGGACTTCTAACTGGTTGCCAGGAGAAACAAGACCTTCCTGTCAGGTATTTTTAAGGCCTAGCCTTGGGCAGCAGCCTAAATTTTTACATTCAATGCATTTTTTATTGTTTTTCATATAAACAAAAACGTAAGTAACATTGGTGCGATAGATATAGAGAATATATCTCCCTCCCTCCCCCACCACCACAGATTCTTGCTTACTGCTGCAGTTTCATTGTTTACATCCATCAGTGCATGTCTTTAGTGTTCTGGCTGCGCATGCGCATTACAGCGCCATAGACTTCTATTGGACAGTATTGAATCATCTCCGGCCTTGAAGCACTGCCCCAAAGAAGTCTGTAAGACATTAGTGTGCAGGCAGGAGAGACAGAGAGACAGAGAGACAGAGAGACAGAGAGACAGAGAGACAGAGAGACAGAGAGACAGAGAGACAGTATACACACACTTGTTCTGTGCTCATAAGTCTACATACCCTGGCAGAATTTATGATTTCTTGCCCATTTTTCAGAGAATATGAACGATAACACAAAAACATCTTTCACTTATGGTTAGTGTTTGACTGAATCCATTTATTATCAAATCAACAGTGTTTACTCTTTTTAATGGCAACAGAAACTATCCAAATGACCCTGATCAAAAGTTTACATACCCTCGCGATTTTGACCTGATAACATGCACACAAGTTGACACAAAGGGGGTTGAATGGCTATTAAAGTTAACCATCCTCACCTGTGATCTGTTTTCTTGTAATTTGTGTGCGTGTATATAAAAGGTCAGTGAGTTTCTGGACTCCTGACAGACCCTTGCATCTTTCATCCAATGCTGCACTGACGTTTCTGGATTCAGAGCCATGAGAAAAACAAAAGAATTGTCAAAGGATCTGAAGGAAAAGGTAGTTGAACTTTATAAAACAGGAAAGGGATATAAAAAGATATCGAAGGAATTGAGAATGCTAATCAGCAGTGTTCAAACTCTAATCAGTGGAAAATGAGGGGTTCTGTTGAAACCAAACCAGGTCAGGTAGACCAACTAAAATTTCAGCCACAACTGTCACGGAAATTGTTTGAGATGCAAAGAAAAACCCACAAACAACATCAGGTGAAATACAGGACTCTCTGAAAACATGTGGTGTGGGCGTTTCAAGATGCTCAATAAGGAAGCACTTGAAGAAATATGGGCTGCATGGTCGAGTCGCTAGAAGAAAGCCATTACTATGCAAATGCCACAAAGTATCCCACTTACAATACGCCAAACAGCACAGAGACAAGCAAACCTTCTGGCAAAAAGTAATTTGGAGTAGAGACCAAAATTGAGCTTTTTGGCCACATCCATAAATGCTACATTTGGAGAGGAGTCAACAATACCTATGATGAAAGGTACACCATTCCTACTGTGAAACACGGAGGTGGATCGCTGATGTTTTGGGGATGTGTGAGCTACAAAGGCACAGGAAATTTGGTCAAAATCGATGGCAAGATGAATGCAGTATGTTATCAAATACTGGAGGAACATTTGTATTCATTAGCCAGGAAGTTGCGCATAGGACGTACTTGGACATTCCAATGATCCAAAAATACAATACCAAGTCGATCTGTCATTGGCTACAGCAGAATAAAGTGAAGGTTCTGGAGTGGCCATCTCAGTCTCCTGACCTCAATATCATTGAGCCACTCTGGGGGGATCTCAAACGTGCAGTTCATGCAAGACAGCCCAAGAATTTACAGGAATTGGAGGCTTTTTTTTTGGTAATTTGGGTAGTTTCTGTTGTGATTATGATTTAAAAAGAGCAAACAAGTGACTGATAATAAATGGCTTCAGCCAAACACTAACCATGAGTGAAAGAAACATATTTTTGTGTTATTCATATTCTCTGCAAAATGGTCAAGAAATCAAATTCTGCCAGGGTATGTAAACTTATGAGCACAGCTGTAAATACACACACACACTGTACCTCACAAAAGTGAGTACACCCCTCACATTTTTGTAAATATTTTATTCTATGTTTTCATGTGACAACACTGAAATTGTGTGTGTGTATATATATATATTTTATTTTATTTTGACCCTGTTACACACAAGGCCTGGGTGGTTTAGTAGTCATAATTGTGTTAAAAAAAAAAAAAAGAATTTGAATATAATTATATCTATAATATTCTCATTTTTTTTATTTAACACAATTACGTCTACTAAACCACTCAGGCCTTGTGTGTAACAGGGTCTAAATAAAATGTGTGCTACCCGCAGCAATTAGGGCCCAAAGCCTGCAGGTAGCAAATTAAAAAAAGGGACTTCTAACTGGTTGCCAGGAACAACAGACCATCCTGTCAGGTATTTTTAAAGGCTTTGACATAGCATCGGCCTCAATTTTTACTTTCAATGTATTTTATTGCATTTCAAAAAAATAAAAAATAAAAAAGGGAAAAAAAAAAACACATGTCCTAGCGTTTCTATTACCTCAGATACACGCAAACAAATGCCGGAGTGAACGGTTTCAAATGTAAGGCAGTCACACATCAGGGAACAGAGGTTCACAGGGTCAGGCCCAGGAAAAATGGCCAAAGGTTGGACGTTCACCATTTAGCCATGACAATATAATAGAAGCGCAAGAACGAGTAGGACAAAGAAAAAAGAAAAAGGTGGTGCGAGGTATGGGTTCCTGCTGCGAGTGGCACAATTGTGTCTCCGAGGGCATTGCCGCCTCAGGAGCTCCCCGGCCTTAGCTTTCTTCTGTTACATTAATCCTTCTATCACAGTTTACAGTTCCGCAAGGCAGTAATAATGTCTCTGCCACAACTGGCACGGCTTCTGATGACGAGGCACGGTGCCAGCTGATGGGTTACCGTCACACAGCGGACGCTCATAACCAGAAAAATCCTCATTTCCTTCTGCTGCTGCAAATGAAACATCCTTCTGACAGACGTAGAAGAGGACGTTAACACGTATCTAAAAGCCAAAACTATTTATTTTTCTTTTTTTTTGGACAGGGCGGGGAAATGTTGGAAACCCCGTTGCGTTTTAATTGGGGGAGATTTCCTTTCACTTCCTGTCCTGAGGACACAACAAATCTCTCCAAAAGCGAAGGGAAAATCCAGCGTTAGTGGTCACTGACAAGTGTCCCCGTTTGAAGATTTCTCCACACCCCTCTGCCAGGGACAACTGGAAGATTTTAGATTTTTCATCACTTTTTGCCCCAGTGGGGGCAAACAGGGCCATCAGCCATGTGAATGAGGTCTTACCGCCATGTCCCTGCTGAGGAGGCTCACCCTCTGTTGACCACTGGGACAGAAAGCAATGGAAAGTCCAAAACCTTACAGTTGTCACTGGCAGAGAGGTGAGGGGAAAATCTTCCAATGGGGGCACTTGTTCTGGTGACAACTAATGCCGCGTACACACAATCGGAAATTCGGCCAGCAAAAGACCGGTGAGAGCCTTTGGTCGGAAAATGCGATTGTGTGTACTCTCCATCGGACTTTTGCTGGTGGAATTTTGGCCAGCAAAAGATTGAGAGCGGGTTCTCAATTTTTTGGTTGGAAAAAGTTCCGATCGGAAATGCCAGTCATCTGTACAAATTCCGACGCGCAAAATTCCTACGCATGCTCGGAAACAATGCAACGCATGCTCGGAAGCATTGAACTTCATTTTCCCAGCTCATCATAGTGCTGTACGTCACCGTGTTCTGGACGGTCGAACGTTCAGAGAACTTTTGTGTGACCGTGTGTATGCAAGCCAAGCTTGAGCGGAATCGCGTCGGAATTCCGTCAAAAAAAACCATCAGAGCTTATTTCGACCAAAATTCTGATCATGTGTACACGGCATTACAGGCGATTTCCACTTGCCTTAGAGTGATTTGTTGCATCTATGGGATAGGAAGTGAAGAGAAATACCCCCCCCCCCCCCAATTAAAACCCAGCAAGGCCTAAAAACCTGACAGAGATGCTAACCCTTCACGATCAGTGGATGGCGGGCACAAGGTCAGGCTCCTGCAGACGCTGCGAGCCGTCGGAGCGTGCCCGTGGGTCCGGTGGACTAGCCCGCGATTGTCGTGCACAGAGGCAGAATGGGAATCTGCCTTTGTAAACAAGGCAGATCCCCATTCTGACAGGGGACGTCAGAGATCGTCTGTTCCCAGTGATCGGGAACAGCGATCTCCGTCATGTCCCTGGCAGCCAATCCCCCCTACAGTTAGAACACAGTTAACCCCTTGATCGCCACCTATTGTTAACCCCCTTCCCTGCCAGTGTCATTGATACATTAATCAGTGCTATAAAAATGCACTGGTTAATGAAATAATGTCACTGGTCCCCAAAAAGTGTAATTTGGGGTCAGATTTGTCTGTCGCAGTCCCGCAAAAAAAATAATCACAGATTGCCGCCATTACCAGTAAAAAAAATAAAAATAAACGTCCATAAATCTGTTTGCAGACATGATAAATTTTGCACAAACAAGTTAATATGCGCTAGTTGCGATTTTTTTACCAAAAATATGTAGAAGAATGTACATTGGCCTATTTTTTTTATATATATATTTATTATAGCAAAAAGTAAAAAAAATAAATAAAAATTTTTTTTTTCTAAATTGTCGCTTTTTTTTTTTTATTTGTTTATAGCGCAAAAACTTAAAACCAAAGAGATGATCAAATACCACCAAAAGAAAGCTCTATTTGTGGAAAAAAAAAGGAAATCAATTTTATTTGGGTACATCGTCCCACGACCGCACAATTGTCAGTTAAAGCAACACAGTGCCGAATCGCAAAAAATGGCCTGGTCATTAAGGGGGCAAATCCTTCCGGGGGGAGGGAAGTGGTTAACCACTTCAGCTCCAAAAGGTTTTACCCCCTTCCTGACCAGGCCATTATTTGCGATATGGCACTGCGTATAGAGGTTCTTTAGATGCTTATTTGCAGTATTTTTCCTTTCCATCAAATTTTTTATTCACTTACAATGCACTTTTTATTGGGGCCACTGACACCAATGCCGGGGGTCATTATCGGGGGCCACTGACACCAATGCCGAGGGGGGGGGGTTGTTATTGGGACCAATGCGGGGGTTATTATTGTTGTCAAACAAGAGGCATCATGGGGCCACAGAAGGGTCCTAGGCTACAAGTTGGTCACCAAAACCTCTACATCGGTTCACACTGGAACCGGCTGCGGATCGCACTGGAACGTGTCCCGATTCAGGGACGAATCTTTGCCTGAATTTGGCCCTGAAACTGAGCTAAAGACGCACAGCGTTTCTGTGCAGTGCGCTCCGCAGCCACCCCGGAGATATGTGAACCGACTTCGTAGAGAGCCGGTCACAATCTCCTGCTATGCTAATTGGATGTGGGGAAAACACGCATTCAGGTGGCATAGGTGTGAACCCAGCCTAAAGAATCTCATTTAAGATCCCCACACACAAAACACTCTGATTGTAAAATCTTCTTTAAATTTACCAACAACTATGTAGTGTAGGGGCCTGACTGGCCAGATCAGGTAGATCCTCATGTATGGTAACCCATCGATTTACCAAAACTGTGTAATAGGAGGTCAAATACAATTTTGGTAAATCTAAAGCCAGCCATTCACGGTTCAATATTTGAACGGTTCAGCAGCAAACGGTCGAATTGTAATCCATGTATGAGTGAGCTGGATGTACACAAGTCAATTTATTGATCGACTTGTGATAACCTGACGGATTTCTCCCTAATAATCGGTATTGCCGGATATAACCACCAATTTATTCATTTCCCTCTGGGATTAATAAAAGTATTCAGAATCACCAATCATTCTATTCTACAGGCAGGGGAGGCAGAATACAACAGTACAGTGGGAGCGACTCCCCCCCCCCCCCCCCCCTACATTGAATGGTCAATGTATAGGCTGCCTAAGGTTCACCAATCACCATACATAAGAAAAAAAAAAAAAAAAAAAAAGTATGAAAAAAGGCAATACGACAGCAGATCTTAAGGTGATTGAGCAATCAGGTTGCACAAAGAGTGGTCACCATAAAGGAGATTGCACATAGTATGATCACTGTTAAATTGATTGCACAATCAGATTGTAATCTGCATGATCAGCCTGTGCCCATACACTGCAGTACAATGGAGTTGTACAATCAGGATTTTGCCCATATGCTACAGTACAATCACATTGTGCCCATACACTGCAGTACAATGGAGTTGTACAATCATGATTGTGCCCATACACTGCAGTACAATGGAGTTGTACAATCAGGACTGTGCCCATACACTGCAGTACAATGGAGTTGTACAATCAGGACTGTGCCCATACACTGCAGTACAATGGAGTTGTACAATCTGGCATCCAGATGACATAAAAGAATGAAAAGTAAGAAGAAGAAATACTTCTAGTAAGTTTATGGGAGATGAGAGGTGGGTGTGATCTTCCAGATCCGGGTACTCACCCTGGGAAGAGCCTTGTGTAGCCTGGTAGCAGAGGATGATCCCCCCCAGGGAGAGGATCAGCATGGACGGTCCCATCACAGGTGAGATCAGGAGCCCGGTGTGCCCCGCACTGACATCACACTCATCATGTGTCCCGATCACACAGCGCTCTGCGCTGCGCCTGCCAATCACACACCCAGATCATCACTTCCCAGGCCACCGCCCCGCCCATCCCGGGGAGACTGATCCCCCCGGCCCATGACCACGCCCGCCACAGCACTCCCCTCCAGTGACAGCTTGACTTCCACGCCCACCTCCAGTATCCGACCACTCCCCCTGCCCCTGGAGCTGCCTGCCTCCCATTGGCTGCCTGGTCTGCAGTGTCTCTCTGAGCTCTCTCTATGAGGAAGTAGAGCGAACTACCCAGCATTCACCGCGGGGGGGGAATCCTCCTGCTCCATGAGCATAACACAGAATGTTCGGTGAATGTCACATTCACTGATTTACAAATGAGGAGAAGGGGGCAGGTGAGGTGTGTGGTGTGCCCTGGAGGGGTCACAATTGCAAACCCCAAATAATAAAAATAGCAATAATAATAATAAAAAAAAACTAAAGACAATTTTTTTTTTCACCACAACTGTTATTTAGATTTGTTGTTTACAAGTTAAAAACAATTATTTTTTGTTAAAAAATTACTTAGAACCCCCAAACATTATAAATTTTTTTTCCCTAACACCCTAGAGAATAAAACGACGGTCGTTGCAATTGTTTCTGTCACAGCGTATTTCCTCAGCGGTCTTACAAGCGCACGTTTTTTGGAAAAAATACACTGTTTTTAAATTAAAAAATAAGAAAACAGTAAAGTTAGCCCAATTTTCTTTTTATATTGTAAAAGAGAATGTTACGCCGAGTAAAATGATACCCAACATGTCACGCTTCAAAATTGCGCCCGCTCGTGGAATGGCGACAAATATTTACCCTTAAAAATCTCGATAGGCGATGTTTAAAAAAATTCTACAGGTTGAATGTTTTGAGTTACAGAGGAGGTCTAGGGGCTAGAATTATTGATCTTGCTCTAAAGATCGCGGTGATATCTCACATGTGTGGTTTGAACACCGTTTTCATATGCGGATGCTACTCACGTATGTGTTCGCTTCTGCATGTGAGCTCGGCGGGATGGAGCACGTTTAAAAAAAAAAATCTTATTTATTTTACCTTTTATTTTTTATTTTTACACTGTGTAGCACTAACCCCAGAAGGAGCAGCTAGTTAGATTGGGCTTACCATTACCTTCTATTCCTCAATTCACGTCTAGGGGTTCCCATGGTAGATGGCCCAGTAACTTGAGAGACTGACGACAGAATCCGCATAAAGGGATTTTATTTGCAAAATGTAGACAATGAACAGTCTCTTAAATTGGGATCAGAGGGTTAGGAAGAACGTTCAGGTACTCTTACACCCCTTTCACACCAGGGTGTTTTGCAGGCGCTATAGCGTTAGAAATAGCGCCTGCAATCTGCCCTAAAGAAGCTGCACCATTGTGTGTAGTGTGAAAGCCCCTGAGGGCTTTCACACTACAGCGGTGCGCTGGCAGGACATCAGAAAAAAGTCCTGCCAGCAGCTTCTTTGGAGCGGTGTGTTTACCGCTCCTCCACCGCTGCTCCCCATTGAAATCAATGGGGCAGCGCTGTAATACCGCTGCAAAACGGCGCTATTGCGGCGTATTGCCGGCGGTTTTAACCCTTTCGCGGCCGCTTGCGGGGGGTAAAAGCGCCCCGCTAGCGGCCCAAATCTGCCGCAAATCCGGCGGTAAAACGCCACTAAAAATAGCGGAGGGCGGTGTGGTGTGAAAGGGGTCTTAGTGTCAAAGTCAAAATGTTGAAAGTGGTTGTAAACCCTTACAACACACTTTGACCTACAGGTAAGCCTAGATTAAGGCTTACATGTAGGTCCAAGAAATATCTCCTAAACCTATACGTTTAGGAGATATTTGCCTGAAGACAGGCACCGCTGTCTATGGCGCATGCACCGTAGACAGAGGCGCGCAGGCGCACTGAGCGCAGCATCGTCAACGACGAAGATGCCACGCGTGTCGGCTCCCGTGCGCATGTGCGGGAGTGACGGCTTCGCCGAATGACAGCGGTGGAGCTGCGAGACCCCACCGAGAAGATGGATCCGCCGGACTACAGGGGACAGCGGTGACTTCGCTGGCTCCTGTGTCAGGTAAGTGACACATAATGGACTACTATGCGATGCACAGTAGCCCATTATGCTTTGCCTTTGCAGGGAATGAAAGAGGAAGTAAACCCATCAGGGTTTACTTCCTCTTGAAGAACTTGCTTACTTTGACTGCATCCAGAAAATAGCCATTCACAACTGGATGTTCACTCAGGTTGGACAGTCCCTCTCTCACAAGGCCTAACAGCCAACAAGGTGCTTTATTCAGGAACAAGTCTCTGCCACAGACATTGTTGTAGAACACGTAGGAAACTAAACCTGTAGAACACTCGTGTGATACCTGGATCTTTCAGCCAGCTTGGCGATATCCACGAGTAGGGATGAGCCGAACCCCCCCCCCCGGTTCGGTTCGCACCAGAACTTGCGAACGACCCCCGCGTTCGTTATGAACGTTAGAACCCCATTGAAGTCTATGGGACTCGAACGTTCGAAATGGAAAGTGCTAATTTTAACGGCTAATATGCAAGATATTGTCCTAAAAAGGGTTTGGGGACCTGCCTCCTGCCTCAGGGGACATGGGTCACTGCAAAAAAAAGTTTTAAAAACGGCCGTTTTGGCGGGAGCACTGATTTTAATGACGATTAAAGTGAAAAAAAAAGGTGAAATATTCCTTTAAATATGGTGCCTGGGGGGTGTCTGTAGTATGCCTGTGAAGTGCCACGTGTTTCCCGTGTTTAGAACAGTCCCTGCACAAAATGACATTAAACGGAAATAACACCATTTAAAACTGCTTGCGGTTTTAATGTTATATCTGGTTCCTGCAATATGGTTGAAAATCATTGAGAAACATGGCATGGGTAGCCCTCCCTGCCCATTACCAGCCTATTTGGGTCTTGTACGCATATTAAGGGGAACCCTGTACCCATATTAAAAAAAGGAAATGCGTGTGGCCCCCAGGCCCTATATACTCAGAACAGCAGTATACAGGCGGTGCAAACAAGACAGGGACTGTGTAGGTTTGTTGTGTTAAGTTGAATCTGTTTGTCATTTTCAACCGGTACATTTTTAAAGTGTAGCTCCAGTCAAAAAAACTATTTTTAAGCTTTTTGGAAAACATAGGGAAGGGTTATCACCCCTGTATAATTTGTTTTGTCATCCGTCTTTTTTCATCTCACTTGCTGCTGTCTCCTTGCGTTTGCAAGTAGGAGATGTTTGTAAGTTGGATGTTTGAAAGTAGGGGCCTGCCCTATATTATAGCGGTATGTACTGGGTACAGAGCACGCAGACAGCACGCACTATCTCCTAACACTACTGACTGCAAGCTCTATTATTAACCACTTGACCACTGGGCACTTAAACACCCTTAATAACCAGACCAATTTTCAGCTTTCGGTGCCCTCACATTTTGAATGACAATTACTCAGTCATGCAACACTGGACCTATAGGAAATGTTTGTCCTTTTTTTCACACAAATAGAGCTTTCTTTTGGTGGTATTTAATCACCTCTCAGTTTTTTATTTTTTGTGCTATAAAAGAAAAAAGACCGAAAATTCTGAGAAAAAATGAATTTTTCTTCGTTTCTGTTATAAAATTTAGCAGATTAGTAATTTTTTCTTCATAAATTTAGGCCAAAATTCATACTACTACATATCTTTGGTAAAAATAAAGTACAAATTGGTGGATATTATTTGGTCTTTGTGAAAGTTATAGAGTCCACAAGCTATGGTGCCAATATCTGAAAATTGATCACACCTGAAGTACTGACGGCCTATTTCCTTTTTTTTTTCCACAAAATTGTCATATTATCAGTTTATTTCTCACACAGCATATGCATACCACAAATTACACCCCAAAACACATTCTGCTATTACTCCCGAGTACGGCGATACCACATGTGTGAGACTTTTACACAGCGTGGCCACATACAGAGGCCCAACATGCAGGGAACGCCATCAGGCGTTCTGGAGCACCCAGGCCAATTCTGACATTTCTCTCCTACATGTAAAAATCATCATTTATTTGCTAGAAAATTACAGAGAACCCCAAAACATTATATTTTTTTTTTTTAGCAAAGACCCTGGAGAATACAATGGTGGTCGTTGCAAATTTTTATCTCACACGGTATTTGCGCAGCAATTTTTCAAACGTGTTTTTTGGGGGGAAAAAACAGTTTTGTGCTTAAAAAACAAACAAAAAAAACAGTAAAGTTAGCCCAATGTTTGCATAAAGTGAAAGATGAAGTTATGCTGAGTAAATAGATATCAAACATGTCACTCTTCAAAATTGCACATGCCCGTGGAATGGCGCCAAACGTCGCTACTTAAAAAATCCCCATAGGCGACGCTTTAAATTTTTTTTTACTGGTTACATGTTTTGAGTTGCAGAGGAGGTCTAGGACTAGAATTATTGCTCTTGCTCTAACGTTCTCGGCGATACCTCACATGTGTGGTTTGAACACCGTTTTCATATGTGGGCGGGGCTTACACATGCGTTCGCTTCTGCATGCGAGCACATGGGGACATGGGCGCTTTAAAACATTTTTTTTTTTTATTGTTCATTTTACTTTATTTATTTTAGTTTGACATTTTTTTCCCCAAAAATATATTTTTGATCACTTTTATTCCTATTACAAGGAATGTAAACATCCCTTGTAATAGGAATATGGGGTGACAGGTCCTCTTTACAGTGAAATCTGGGGGTCAATATGACCCCACATCTCACCTCTAGGCTGGGAAGCCTGAAATAAAAAATAAAAAAAAGATTCTGGCTTTGATCGTACTGGCGAGTTGGTAGAAGCACCGGAGGGCGGTGAGGGGTGGGGGGCGTCTATGGCTGGGTATTTCAGGGTATCACCGAGTATGGCTGGGTATCTCCGAGTATGGCTGGGTATGGCAATTTATGGCAGGGTATTGCAGAGTATTGGCGGGGTATTGGCGGGGTACTACAGAGTAATAGCAGGGTACTGCAGAGTATTGGGGGGTACTCCAGAGTAATGGCAGGGTACTGCAGAGTAATGGGGGGTACTGCAGAGTAATGGCAGGGTACTGCAGAGTAATGGGGGGTACTGCAGAGTAATGGCAGGGTACTGCACTGCAGAGTAATGGCGGGGTACTGCAGAGTAATGGCGGGGTACTGCAGAGTAATGGCAGGGTACTGCAGAGTAATGGCAGGGTACTGCAGAGTATGCACTGGTATTGCAGAGTATTGGCAGGGAATTGAGGGGTTAAATTCGGTGAGCAGCGATGTGGGCACTGCAGATGCAGCCCACATCGCTGCTGACACCGATCTCTTTCCCCTCCGCTGTACCGATCGGTACAGAGAGGGGAGGGAGGAACCGGTGTCATAACATGACGCCAGTTTGTTTACAAGTGATCACTCCGTCATTTGACGGAGTGATCACGTGGTAAACGGCCGCTATGAGCGGCCGTTTACCGTGATCCGTGATGCGCCGGGTCCTGTGGACCCGGCGGTCACGGATGCTCTCGAGTGCGCGCCCCAGGGGGCGCGCGAGAGCAGAATTCTGGGAGGCCGTTAATTAACGGCCTCTCAGAGTTAAACAACCGTCCTGAAGCCGTTAATCGGCAATGGGCAGTTGTTAAGTGGTTAAAGCTAGATCACTAGCTATATACAGTGGTGTGAAAAAGTGTTTGCCCCCTTCCTCATTTCCTGTTCCTTTGCATGTTTGTCACACTTAAGTGTTTCAGAACATCAAACCAATTTAAACAATAGTCAAGGACAACACAAGTAAACACAAAATGCAATTTGTAAATGAAGGTGTTTATTATTAAAGGTGAAAAAAAATCCAAACCATCATGGCCCTGTGTGAAAAAGTGATTGCCCCCTAAACCTAATAACTGGTTGGGCCACCCTTAGCAGCAACAACTGCAATCAAGCGTTTGCGATAACGTGCAATGAGGCTTTTACAGCGTCCTGGAGGAATTTTGGCCCACTCATCTTTGCAGAATTGTCCTAATTCAGTTACATTAGAGGGTTTTCGAGCATGAACGGCCTTTTTAAGGTCATACCACAACATCTCAATAGGATTCAGGTCAGGACCTTGGCTAGGCCACTCCAAAGTCTTCATTTTGTTGTTCTTCAGCCATTCGGTGGTGGACTTGCTGGTGTGTTTAGGATCATTGTCCTGCTGCAGAACCCAAGTTCGTTTCAGCTTGAGTACACGAACAGATGGTCGGACATTCTCCTTCAGAATCTCTTGGTAGACAGCAGAATTCATAGTTCCTTTTATCACGGCAAGTCTTCCAGGTCCTGAATCAGCAAAACAGCCCCAGACCATCACACTACCACCACCATATTTTACTGTTGGTATAATGTTCTTTTTATGAAATGCAGTGTTCCTTCTACGCCAGATATACTTGGACCCACACCTTCCAAAGAGTTCCACTTTTGTCTCATCGGTCCACAGAATGTTGTCCCAAAAGTCTTGGGGATCATCAAGATGTGTTGTGGAGAAATTGAGACGAGCTTTGATGTTCTTTTTGCTTAGCAGTGGTTTTCTCCTTGGAACTCTGCCATGCAGGCCATTTTTGCCCAGTCTTTTCCTGATGGTGGAGGCATGAACGCTGATCTTAACTGAGGCAAGTGAGGCCTGCAGTTCCTTGGACGTTGTTGTGGGGTCTTTTGTGACCTCTTGGATGAGTCGTCGCTGCGCTCTTGGGGTAATTTTGGGCGGCCGGCCACTCCTGGGAAGGTTCACCACTGTTCCATGTCTTCGCCATTTGTGGATAATGGCTCTCACTGTGGTTCGCTGGATTCCCAAAGCTTTGGAAATGGCTTTATAACCCTTTCCAGACTGATAGATCTCAATTACTTTCTTTCTCAATTGTTCCTGAATTTCTTTGGGTCTCGGCATGATGTGTAGCTTTTAAGGATCTTCTGGTGGACCTTACTGTGTCAAGCAGCTCCTATTTAAGTGATGCCTTGATTGTGAACAGGTGTGGCAATAATCAGGCCTGGGTGTGGCTAGAGAAATTGAACTCAGGTGTGGACAACCACAGTTATAGTATGTTTTAACAAGGGGGGCAATCACTTTTTCACACAGGGCCATGATGGTTTGGATTTTTTTTCACCTTTAATAATAAACACCTTCATTTACAAATTGCATTTTGTGTTTACTTGTGTTGTCCTTGACTATTGTTTAAATTGGTTTGATGTTCCGAAACACTTAAGTGTGACAAACATGCAAAGGAACAGGAAATGAGGAAGGGGGCAAACACTTTTTCACACCACTGTAGGTGAGGTGAATATAGTGGTGTATACTGCGGTCAGGGCACAGACAACAACCACTACATAGCAGCAAGATAGGAAATCAGCCAAAAACGATTGGTGTGTAACTGTGTTGAAGGTACACAGAACACCCACTGCTTCAGATGCTAACACACTACACGAGGCCGCCTCAAAGGCGGCCTTATATAGTGTGGGGCGTGCACTACACAGCCTGAGCTATGATTGGCCACAGCAATAAAAATAGATAAGATTGCGCTATGGACAAATTCCACCCGTTCGCCACACAGGCAAGGGAAAAAAATATATAAATAAATAAATAAAGTGAAATAAAGATAAATTGAAAAAAAATGATGAACTCAAGGGGTTAAAGCTGCCTGTGCTTGAGACCTGTCCCTAAAAATAGGAATAGGTTAGAAATCTGAAATATAAATTAAGCTTTGGCGCTAAAACCTTTTTGTGCACTGTGAATACTAAAATCATATATGAGTGTGAGATGATCTATTATCTCTGCTGGTGCTCTGGAGGATTTAAAACTAATTACGGTGGAAACCTCCTAAAAACCACTATGTACGTGATGTTAAAATGCGTGAAAAAAGAAAAGAGGATGTGTGTCTGTTGATTTACACCTTAAAAATGCACATATGTATTGGAAAAATGGTGAATCAATCACAAACAATTAAAATTATTACTGTGCTCAATGGAAAAACATTCGTAAACCAATATCTGAAAGATCATATGCAAACCAATATGTTCAAAGTGACAATCAAAAAGTGTTTTGTGAAAGTACCCAGAAAAAATAATAATAACAATCTTATAATGTCCAACAGAAATTTTTTCAAAGTCGCATCATCTGGTTGCTGGAAAAACGCATGGAACTTTCATCAAATGAGGAAGGTAGAGTAAAGTGACTAGTGCAGAAGGGTTAAATGCATTCCTCTCCGGTGCGCCACTCTGTGTTAGGAAAAAGGTATATATATGTGCTCACCAGACAAAAAACCCTCAATGGGTTAACCGAGCAGCCACAGTATGAGCCACTGTGCAGCTTTCTTTGGGCTCTGCTTCTGCTATGCTGGGGAGATGCTTTACACTTTTCCTTCCACAGATAGTCCGTTTAGCAATTATACATGAAGGGAAACAGAAGTACAAACATAGTGCAATACTGTTGTTTGAACGTTTTTTGTTTATTAAGAAGTCAGGTTACTCACAATATCCAAAGAGACAAAATCGCTTTAAAATTAGCCGCGCCGGCGTTGCTGCTTGTATACCAGTGTAAGGTGCACGTTCTAGGCCACGCCCTACGCGTTTCGTCAGAGCGACGTCATCTGGGCTCCAGATGACGTCGCTCTGACGAAACGCGTAGGGCGTGGCCTAGAACGTGCACCTTACACTGGTATACAAGCAGCAACGCCGGCGCGGCTAATTTTAAAGCGATTTTGTCTCTTTGGATATTGTGAGTAACCTGACTTCTTAATAAACAAAAAACGTTCAAACAACAGTATTGCACTATGTTTGTACTTCTGTTTCCCTTCATGTATAATTGCTAAACGGACTATCTGTGGAAGGAAAAGTGTAAAGCATCTCCCCAGCATAGCAGAAGCAGAGCCCAAAGAAAGCTGCACAGTGGCTCATACTGTGGCTGCTCGGTTAACCCATTGAGGGTTTTTTGTCTGGTGAGCACATATATATACCTTTTTCCTAACACAGAGTGGCGCACCGGAGAGGAATGCATTTAACCCTTCTGCACTAGTCACTTTACTCTACCTTCCTCATTTGATGAAAGTTCCATGCGTTTTTCCAGCAACCAGATGATGCGACTTTGAAAAAATTTCTGTTGGACATTATAAGATTGTTATTATTATTTTTTCTGGGTACTTTCACAAAACACTTTTTGATTGTCACTTTGAACATATTGGTTTGCATATGATCTTTCAGATATTGGTTTACGAATGTTTTTCCATTGAGCACAGTAATAATTTTAATTGTTTGTGATTGATTCACCATTTTTCCAATACATATGTGCATTTTTAAGGTGTAAATCAACAGACACACATCCTCTTTTCTTTTTTCACGCATTTTAACATCACGTACATAGTGGTTTTTAGGAGGTTTCCACCGTAATTAGTTTTAAATCCTCCAGAGCACCAGCAGAGATAATAGATCATCTCACACTCATATATGATTTTAGTATTCACAGTGCACAAAAAGGTTTTAGCGCCAAAGCTTAATTTATATTTCAGATTCTTATGATTGGCCACAGGCAGGATGCCTGTGGCCAATCATGGCTCTCCTCGCTGTTGGCGCTGCGATTGGCCAAGCATGCAGGGTCACAGTGCATGCTTGGCCAATCATGAGGCAGCAATGCACTGCGCCACCGCAGTGCATTGTGGTCCGCGCGCGCGCGCCACTCGAATTTTGACGTGAACGGCCAAAACGTTCGGAATTCGCCGAACGGCCGAACAGCCAATGTTCGAGTCGAACGTACGTTCGACTCGAACACGAAGCTCATCCCTATCCACGAGACCGGATTCACTTTGGTACTTCAGCCCTTCCAGACTCTTGCTAAGAAACCAACCCGTACGTGGCCTTCTTCTGAAGAGTCCACCCCTGGAATGCTACGAAGCTAATGGGTCTCTCCCAAATCGGAGACGACACCCAACCACCTCAGAATCCTCCTTTCCTTTCCTTGCCTCGGGCTAGCCAGCCCCAAGACAACAAGTCGGGTGGATCCGCACCCCAGGCCATAGCCTTCCTGGGGGCTGGTCAGGAGGACCAGGACCATGAAGTCAGCAACTCCTTCTGGACCGGAAACCCCGAACCACGTGCCGTCCGCATCTTAAGTACCCTCTCCCAGAAAGCACAGCAAGAGCGCCACTCCCACTGGGTGGGCTCCGAGAGAGAGTAATCTTAAAGCACCCAACCAGACCATAGTTCCATGCCTGCCAGAAGAGACAGCGCCCCCTGTGGCCAGGCTGAACATCTCATAGTCCAGTCAGACTGATGCTGAGGTCCAAATTTAGACAATTTCACCCAAACCAAACTGCAGTTCAGGTGTAACCTTAAATTTATAAAAACATTGCGTGTGTAAACATCCCTTGTAATAGAAAAAAAGCATGACAGGACCTCTTAAATATGAGACCTTGGGTCAAAAAGACATCAGATCTCATATTTACACTAAAATGCAATAAAAATAAAATAAAATAAAAAGTTGTCATTTAAAAAAATTGCCCTTTAAGAACCCTCTCACACCACACTGCCCATAGCGTGGGCGGTAAAACGCCGCTATTTTTAGCGGCGTTTTACCGCCAGATTTGCCGCGCATTTCGGCAGCTAGCGGGGCGCTTTTACCCCCCCACTAGGGGCCGAGAAAGGGTAAAAACCACCAGCAATACGCCACAATAGCAGCTTTTTTTGGGCGGATTGCAGGTGCTATTTCTAACGCTATAGCGCCTGCAAAACGCCCTGGTGTGAAAGGGGTCTAAGAGCGATGGGCAGAAGTGATGTTTTGACGTTGCTTCCGCCCTGCATTGTTATGGAGATTGATGGGGGCCATTTTACCCTCACTCGTCTCCATACCCAGCAAGGATGAAGATCCCATCACCTTTGCCGCTGCCGACGGCTCTGGTAAGCGGCGGAGGGCACCAGAGTGTGGTGGTAGGGGGGTGGCCTCTACCGCCATTGATAAAAGTGGTCCCGCGGTGAATCCACCACAGAGACCACTCTTATCGGAAAGCGGACCGCTGGCCGAAGAAGAGGATACCAGGGTTAGGGAAGCTAGCTGCTGCAATAACAACCATATTCCGCTTCAAAGTTAGGACATATATCGGCGCGCGGCGGTCCGGAAGTGGTTAATGTAGGATATAGTAAAGGAGGGTTATATCATTTTTACCATCTGTGTCCCCATTGGGGGAGATTCAGCTTCAATTCCTGTCCCACGGTGAAACAGGAAGTGAGAGTAATTCCTTATAAAGTGAGGAAATCTCTGGTTGTCTTCAGAACTAGTGTCCCCATCGGAAGATTTCCCCTGTATTCCTGTTCTGGTGACAACCCAAAATTCATGACTTTCTTTTACTTTCACTCTCGGTGATTATGAGAAACATGACAAAAAGAGAGGGTGACTCTCCCAAAATGGGGCACAAACAGCAATAATAACTGAAGGGGGTTCTAATTCCCCTGACTCTGTTCATTACGACAATAAAAGTTTTGCCTTTAGTTGTACTTTAATCATGTAGAACTAAAGGCAATTTTTTTTCTCGTTTTGAGTAGAATAATGGAGGGTTATAACCCCTGTCAGGTTTAAATTTTTGCCATCTGTGTCCCACTGGGGAGATTTCCCTTTACTTCCTGTCCCATAACCAAAACAGGAAGTGAGAGAATCCCTGGCTGTCACCAGAACTAGTGTCCCCATCAGAAGATTTCCCCTTTATTCCTGTTCTGATGACGACTCAAAATTCAGGATTTTCCTTTATGTTCCCTCTCTGTGATAATGAGAAACAGGACAAATAGAGAGGGTGAATCTCTCCAAAGGGGAACAATAAAAACTGGCAGGGGTTCTAATCCTTCTCCACTCTGGCCAATACTATGATAAAAGTTTTGCCTTTAGTTATTCTTTAATAACGTTAACCACTTGACCTCCAGAAGATTTACCCCCCTACATGACCAGGCCATTTTTTTGCGATACGGCACTGACAATCGTGCGGTCGTGCGATGCTGTACCCAAATAAAATTGATGTCCCTTTTTTTTCCCACAAATAGAGCTTTCTTTTGGTGGTAGTTGATCACCTCTGCGGTTTTTATTTTTTGCACTATAAACAAAAAAAAAGCGACAATTTAGAAAAAAAAAAGATACTTTTTACTTTAAGCATATCCAAATAAAAAATATTTTTTATAAAAAATAATATTTTCTAAAAAATAAAAAATATATATATAGAGAGATCTCTCTCTCTCTCTATATATATATATATATCTATATATATACATATATATATATATATATATATATATATATATATATATATATATATATATATATACATATATATATATCTATGTCTATCTATCTATCGATCTATGTATAGAACTCCACTTCTTTGGTCTCCGTGACTGTGCTCTTCACTGGTCCTCACTCACTGGTCCCCACTCATCCCACCGCACCTTTAGTGTCACTTTTACACAATTACACTTCCTCCTCTCCTCTTCCTTTCTCTGTTGGGGTCCCCCAAGGTTCTGTTCTTGGATGCCCTACTATTCTCCAACTTCACCTTCTCCCTGGGTCAGCTGATAGCCTCCCATGGCTTTCAGTACCATCCGACACCCAAACCTATCTCTCTATTCCTCAGCTTTGCAACATCAGTCTCCTCACGTATCACTAATTTACTAACAGACATACCAGTCTGGATGTCACACCACTTCCTCAAAGTCAACCTGTCCAAAACCAAGCTCATAATATTTCCTCCCCCATGTGCCCCTTCCCCTGACTTCTCTGCCCAAATCAATGGCACAACCGTCAGCCCATCCCCGCAGGCCAGGGTTCTAGGGGTAATCCTGGACTCTGAACTCTACTTTCCAAAGCTTGCCGCTTCAACCTCCAAAACATTCTCCAAGATACACCTCTTTCTAACCAATGAAACCACAAAACTCCGGATTCACTTCCTGGTTATCTCTCGCCTCAACTACTGCAACTCCCTCATCATTGGCTTACCCGTAGGCAGGCTATCCTTCCTTCAGCCCATCATGAATGCTGCTGCCTGACTCCAAATACCAAGCAAACCGCTCTCTTCACTCCTCCCAAGACCACCTGCTCTCTAGCTCCCTTGTCACCTCCTCCCATGCTCACCTCCAGGACTTCTTCCAAGCCTTTCCCATCCTATGGAACTCCCTACCCCAATCTGTCCAACTATCTCCTACTCTGTCCACTTTCAGATGGTCCCTGAAAACCCTTCTCTTCAGAGAAGCCTATCCTGCCTCCACCTAACAACTGTACATTTATTTTCTCTATCAGTTCACTCCCCACACAGTTACAGTTACATTGTATTGTAACTGTACTTTCTGCCTTCGTGTTGTAAAACGACGTTTGCAGAGCGCTTTACAACAGGGCAGACAGTACCATTACAATATAATTCAATACAGGAGGAATCCGAGGGCCCGGCTCGCTAGCATTTAGGATATAAATCCTGAACCACAACAATTTTTAGATGATTTCATCATATGATATTAATCATTTTTATTATTTTTATCGACTTGAGCTCCAGAAGGTTTTAATCACTTCATGACCAGGCCATTTTTTGCTGCTCACCACTGCGCTACTTTAACTGGCAATTAAGCAGTTATGCAACACTGTACACAAAAAATGTAGATCTTTTTTTTCACACAAATAGAGATTTATTTTGGTGGTATTTACTCACCACTGGGTTTTTTATTATTTGTGTTATAAACATAAAAAAACCCTGACAAACATTTCAGCATTCCAGGCCGGTTCACACAGTCTCCAATCCTGTGCGATTCCTGCGCATTTTAGTGCAATGCGATTGATTCATTCATTCGAATGGGCTGAAACCTCACTGGATCGCACAAAAAGAAAGGCATACGCTACTTTTAAAGATGTACTGCAACCATGCGATCTGGTGCAAGCAAACGCACTGGGTTTGCGTGTAAGCAGGGGAAGTTGGCTAGTCTGCCACTAGGTAACTCTGTCCCAGAATAGTGTGAGGTAATAGACCCCTTTTAGCTAGAGCCCTTCTGTAGTGATGTCACCAGTGAGTCAATGGGCACATACAGTTGTGCTCAAACGTTTACGTACCCTGGCAGAATGTATGATTTCCTTGCCATTTTTCAGAGAATATAAATGATAACACAAAAACTTTTCTTTCACTCATGGTTAGTGTTTGGCTGAAGACATTTATTATCAATAAACTGTGTTTACTCTTTTTAAATTATAATGGCAACAGAAACTACCCAAATGACCCTGATCAAAAGTTTACACACCCCAGTACTTAATCCAGTGTGTTGCCTCTTTTAACATCAATGACAGCTTGAAGTATTTTGTGGTGTTTGTGGATGAGGCTCTTTATCTTCTCAGATGGTAAAGCTGCCCATTCCTCTTGGCAAAAAGCCTCCAGTTCCTGTAAATTCTTAAAGATCTCCCCAGAGTGGTTTAATGATATCGAGGTCAGGAGACTGAGATGGTCACTCCAGAGCCTTCACTTAATTCTGCTGTAGCCAACGACAGTACGTCCCATGCGCAGCTTCCTGGCTGATGAATAGAAATGTTCCTCCAGTATTTGATAACAATTTTGACCAAATTTCCTGTGCCTTTGTAGCTCACACATCCCCAAAACATCAGCGATCCACCTCCGTGTTTCACAGTAGGAATGGTGTACCTTTCATCGTAGACCTTGTTGACTTCCCTCCAAATGTAGCATTTATGGATGTGGTCAAAAAGCTCAATTTTGGTCTCTTTACTCCAAATGACTTTGTGGTAGAAGGTTTGAGGCTTGTCTCTGTGCTGTTTGGAGTATTTTAAGTGGGATACTTTGTGGCATTTGCGTAGTAATGGCTTTCTTCTGGCGACTCGACCATGCAGCCCATATTTCTTCAAGTACCTCCTTAATGTGCATCTTGAAACAGCCACACCACATGTTTTCAGAGAGTCCTGTATTTCACCTGAATTTATTTGTGGGTTCTTCTTTGCATCCCAAACAATTTTAGTGGCAGTTGTGGCTGAAATTTTAGTTGGTCTACCTGACCCTGGTTTGGTTTCAACAGAACCCCTCATTTTCCACTTCTTGATTAGAGTTTGAACACTGTTGATTAGCATTCTCAATTCCTTGGATATCTTTTTATATCCCTTTGCTGTTTTATACAGTTCAACTACCTTTTCCTGCAGATCCTTTGACAATTCTTTTGCTTTCTCCATGACTCAGAATCCAGAAACGTCAGTGCAGCACTGGATGAAAGATGCAAGGGTCTGTCAGGAGTCCAGAAACTCACTGACCTTTTATACACACATGCTAAGTGCAAGCAAACAGATCACAGGTGAGGATGGTTACCTTTAATAGCCATTCAAAGCCCTTTGTGTCAACTTGTGTGCATGTTATCATGCCAAAATCACCAGGGTATGTAAATTTTTGATCAGGGTCATTTGGATAGTTTCTGTTGCCATTAGGATTTAAAAAGAGTAAACACAGTTGACTGATAACAAATGGATTCAGTCAAACACTAACCATAAGTGAAAGAAATGTTTTTGTGTTATCATTCATATTCTCTGAAAAATGGCCAAGAAATCATAAATTCTGCCAGGGTATGTAAACTTATGAGTGCAACTTTATACGCCAGGTTGGGAGAAGCCCAGGACAGGCAGGGTTTGGGATATAGAGAGCCCATCAGTATGCAGATGTGGTCAGCTAATATAGAGGCCTTGAACAGGCTTGGAGGATAGGGTGAGATAGTTCTGCACCCAGAAGAGCAAGCTGTAGCCTTCCTGTCCCTTATGGTGATGGAGGCTAAAGAGGGTTTCAAAATGCCTTTTAGGCCAAGCCAAGTGTTCTTTGCAGTGAGTTGTATCTCCATGGAGGATCAGGGGGGAATGTACTGAAGCTAGAGGTGCAGCTGCAGTGATCCTGTTTCTTAAATGATAAGGAGGGAGTTGTGAGCTGGATACACAGAGCCTATGGCAAGTCAGAGGCCTTTGAGTGAGTACTAATGACTCCTGAGAAGGAGAGAGACTGTGCAGAAGTAAAGAGGGCTTAACCCCTTCATGCCTAAGAGTAAAACAAATCTTAACCACTTGCTTACTGGACACTAGGGATGAGCCGAACACCCCCCGGTTTGGTTTGCAGCAGAACACGCGAACAGGAAAAAAAATAGTTTGAACACGCAAACACCGTTAAAGTCTATGGGACACAAACATGAAAAGTGTTAATTTTAAAGGCTTATATGCATGTTATTGTCATAAAAAGTGTCTGGGGACCTGGGTCCTGCCCAAGGGGACATGTATCAATGCAAAAAAAGTTTTAAAAACAGACGTTTTTTCGGGAGCAGTGATTTTAATAATGCTTAAAGTGAAACAATAAAAGTGAAATATTCCTTTAAATTTCATACCTGGCAGGTGTCTATAGTATGCCTGTAAAGGGGCGCATGTTTCCCGTGTTTAGAACAGTCCGAGAGCAAAATGTAATTTCGAAAGGAAAAAAAGTCATTTAAAAGTACTCGTGGCTATAATGAATTGTTGGTCCCGGCAATACACATAAAAGTCATTGAAAAAACGGCATGGGATTCCCCCAAAGTCATTGCTGAACTACTTTCGCTGATTTTGGGTACAACTTGCAAAGACATCTGTGCATGAAGCCGTACAGATGTCTTTCCATTTGCACCTGAAGTCGCACAGACATGCAGCTTTAAAATCGTGTGATTTCAGATGAAGTCCCACAATTTCAAAGCCACATTCAGTGTGAACATGGGCTTCTAATTAAAAAAAAATTCTCTGACCTTTCACCCTGTTGACCTTTGACCCTCACTTGACCCAAACATTAACCCTGGCATTTGATCTAGGTATTCTTTTATTTTTTTATTATTATTTATTGTTTTTTTTTGTTTTTTGTTTTTACACACACAGGCATTTTCTTTTCGTCTCTCTGCAAGGAAAGAGAAAGATACAATGTATCTCTCCTCTCCAGTCACAGAGAGAGAAACACAGGGGCGGGCTTCACAGTGACTGATCACGGTAAAAATCCCAGTGCAGCGAGGATGCATATATGTTGGTTAAGGGTGAAGTTATGTTTCCTGCTTTCACATAATGACTGCTGCGGGTCTTCCAATATATGTAATTGACAAAGTAACGTCAAGTGACTCCGGTTAGGTATGTCTATGTGATGTGACTGGTTACACCATCTTCTGAAGAGACATCAGTAAAGTGCAGAAACTGTACTATTGGTTTGGACATTCCTTTCTTGAATATAAAGGTTAGCTGCGGGGGATGTCGTGGGGGGTCCTGTGACATGGTGTTTGCCACAAAATGGCGGAGGTGGAGGGCTACAAGCAGGTGGGTTGCTGATCTATCAAGAAATGGATTGGGGAGTTACATCTCTTATCCCCCCCTCTCCTCATCTACATAAAATAGGGGTGTGTTCTGCAGTCTACAGAAAAAAAAAACAGTACAGAAGAGAGCTTAGAAAGTTATCAGATCGCTGGATTTCTGATGTACTGTGACATCTTTAATGGAATATTTTGCAGATTAAAAGTAAGATTAACAAGTAAGAGAAGCTCATTGTACGGGTTTTTGTAGACTTTAATCTTGGTCTTCACATCCGGGTTCTCTCTTCATCTATTTCCTCCACCATGGCAAACGTGTCCTGAAGCTGGGATGATCAACTGATACACTTCCTGTGGTGTGTCAGCCGATGTATAAGAGGAAGAGGAATTGCATCCACAACGCATTCCTGTGCCCTTCTCATACACTTGACATTTGCATTGTGAGAAATTGCACTTGGTGGAGGGAATTTAAATAAATTGTGTTCTTTAACCACTTGCTTACTGGGCACTTAAACCCCCCTCCTGCCCAGACCAATTTTCAGCTTTCAGCGCCGATGCACTTTGAATGACAATTGCGCGGCCATATAACACTGTACCCACATTAAATTTTTAGCATTTTTTTCCCACAAATAGAGCTTTCTTTTGGTGGTATTTAATTACAGCTGGGAGTTTTATTTTTTGCTAAACAAACAAAAAAAGATGCAAAAAAAAAAAAATTAAAAATCATGTTTAATAGTTTGTTATAAAATTTTGCAAACAGGTCATTTTTCTCCTTCATTGAAAAGCGCTGATGAGGCTGCACTGGTGGGCACTGATAGGCACAGATAAGGCGGCACTGATGGGCAAAGATGGGCACAGATAAGATGGCACTGATGGGTGGCACAGATGGGTGGCACGGATGGGTGGCACTAAGCCCTTGTACACACGGTCGGAGAATCCGTCAGAATGTGTCCTATTGGACCGTCTTGTCGGATAATCCGACTGTGTGTGGTATGCATCGGACTGATTCCGTCGGAATATCCGTCGGACCCAATTTTCCAACTTGTTGGAAATATTTTCCTACCAACTGGTTCGATCGGACATACTCCGATCATGTGTAGAGAATTTTGATCGGACCAAGTGCCACGCATGCTCAGATCAAATTCCTACATCAAAGCTATTGGCTACTAGTCTGAACGTAGTCCCATCGTAACAAAATGACGTCATCACGTTCTGAATGATTGGATTTTTCCACAACTTAGTCCGACCATGTGTATGCAACAGTTTCGGACAAGATCCGACGGATTTGGTTTTTGAAATCTCCGACCATGTGTACAGGGGCTAAGAGGCACTGATAGGTACCACTGATAGATGGGACTGATGGGCACTGATAGGTGGCTCTTATAGGTGGCACTGCTGGGCACTGATGGGCGGCACTGATGGGCACTGGTAGATGACACTGATGGGCATGGATACATGGCACTGAGGTGCAGCACTGTTGTTGAGGCAGATTGTGGGCACTGATAGGTGGCACTGTTGGCACTGATAGGTGGTACTGTAGGTAGTGATGGGTGGCACTGTGGGCACTGATGGGTGGCACTTTTTAAATATTTAGGTGGCACTGGCAGGGGGCAGGTGGGCACTGATGAGCTGGCCGTGATCGGGACTGAAGTCCCTATCATGGCCGCCGGTGATCGGCTTTTTTTTTTTCAGCGTGAGGAGAAAAAATAGTCGATTATCGGCTCTGTTGTGTCACATGATCAGCTGTCATTGGCTGACAGCTGATCACGTGGTAAGGGGTCGGGATCGACCCCTTGCTCCGATCCGTGATCAGGCGAGTCTCATAGACTCGCTGATCACAGAGCGCGCAGGCCGCTCATGCACGGGACGATGTCAATAGACCTCGTCCCGGCAAAGCAGGTCTGCGCTGTAGCCGTCATTCGGCTATAGCATGGATCTCCAGTGGTTAAAGTGGATGTAAACCCTCTCCTATACCCAGTGAAGTGAACAGCCTCAGATGAAACAAATCTTCTCACATAAGTTTTACATGTATATCTGCTGTCCTCAGAAAGGCTGGATTCACACTTACACATTTAGTGCTTTTTGCATTTTTCAGATTTGCTCTACAGAACGTGTCTCATAGGAAACCATGTTGAATGGACTGTAGTGCAAATCTGCAAAATGCAAAAAGCACAAAAAATGCATAGGTGTGAATCCAGCCAAAGTGCATGTCCTGTTACAATTTTCTCACACACCCCTTCTCCACATAGGCAGAAACTTGCAGAGCTGTGCTGTGAATAGACTAGCTTTCTGCTAATCTATTTATAGCACCCACCCTGACACAAATTTCAGCCTGGTTTTATCACAGTTGACAGAGAACTTATCATGCTGACATACCTCCCAACATTTTGAGATGGCAATGAGGGACAGCTACTAGATGTAAATGTATGTAGGCATAGGACACGCCCCTGTCACGCGCCCTTAAATGAGAATTAACCAAAAAAAGGTTAATTAAATCCACAAGGTTTTTGTTTTTTTACCATTACCATTCCTTTATATCGGCTATTAAAATTTACAAATGCAGACATTTTAGAATTTGGATGAAAGGTTTAGCACTGAGAAATACTTTTTGAAAGATAAAAAGTGCATTTTATGTACAACTATATAGATCAGACCAAAATGAGGGGGAAAGAGGGACAGAGGGACTTTGTTCAAAATGAGGGACAGTCCCTCGAAATCATGGACAGTTGGGAGCTGTGCTGATAACAGAAGAACGGAGCAGGAGAAAGCCACGGGCCTTACGTAGACACTACAAATATATGTGCCCGGGTCAAATTTAATGAATCGGGTTCAAATCCACTTTAAATCAGACCTCCGGTCTTCCCTTCAGTCTTGCCCAGGTGTACAGGCTCCTCTCTTGTACTGAGATGGCTTAGGCTAATTTCTGTGCACACCGTGAGCTTCTCATAATGTGCACTGGAATCTGCAGCAAGTCAAATAGAACCCATTGAGAATCAAATAGCACTTTCTTTCTTTAACAACCAGACTGTACCTGGCCCTTTCATTCATTGGATTTCAGTTCTCTCAGTCATGGAGGCTCAGCCTTACATGGGCAGTCTACATGCAGTCTGTCTAGGAATGCCCACTCCTCCAGACTGACACCCACCTTTTAAGGCATTTTGATCTTTACATAACTCCTCCCATGAGCCAGCCCACTGCATCTCTTGTATCATGTCTGCAGTCTCTGACCATCTCTTGTATCATGTCCACAGTCTCTGACCAACTCTTGTATCATGTCTGCAGTCTCTGACCAACTCTTGTATCATGTCTGCAGTCTCTGACCAACTCTTGTATCATGTCTGCAGTCTCTGACCAACTCTTGTATCATGTCTGCAGTCTCTGACCAACTCTTGTATCATGTCCACAGTCTCTGACCAACTCTTGTATCATGTCTGCAGTCTCTGACCAACTCTTGCATTATTCCAATAGGCTCTGGCCATCTCTTGTATCATGTCTTCAGTCTCTGACCATCTCTTGTATTATTCCAATAGTCTCTGACTATCTCCCGTATCATGTCTGCAGTCTCCAACCATGTCTTGTATCATGTCAACAGTCTCTGGCCATCTCTTGTATCATGTCTGAAGTATCTGACCATCTTTATTATCATGTCTGCAGTCTCCAACCATTTCTTGTATCAGGCTCATAGTCTTTGTCTATCTCTTGTATCAGTCTGTGATCATCTGTTGTATCATGTCCATAGCCTCCGACCATCTCTTGTATCAAATCTGCAATATCTGACCATCTCTTGCATCATTTCCATAGTCTCTGATCATCCTTTGTATCATGGCTTCAGTCTCTGGCCATCTCTTGTATCACGTATATATTCTTTGACTTGAAAGAAGCCTCATCTGCAATCCCAATGTGAAAGCCCAAGTGCTTTAAGACCCCTTTCACACTGGGGTGTTTTTCATGCACTTTAGCGTTAAAAAACGCATGTAAAGCGATTGAAAGAAGCCTCATCTGCAATCCCAATGTGAAAGCCCAAGTGCTTTAAGAGCCCTTTCACAATGTCAGCACCCAAAAAACGCTGGTAAAGGACATGATCTGTTGTATCATGTCCATAGCCTCTGACCATCTCTTGCATCATTTCCATAGTCTCTGATCATCCTTTGTATCATGGCTTCAGTCTCTGGCAATCTCTTGTATCACGTGCATATTCTTTGACTTATATCCTGTGACTTCTGTCTCTGAGATTGAATGTTCCTAATTTTATGTGTGGCCCTTTGATGATGTTGGGGGCCACACTTGAGGCTCAGTATGAGGAAAGTTGACCACCACTTCTTTATATTGTAAAGTGCTGCACAAACTGTTGGTGCTATATAACTCCCATACAATAATAATAAGAGTGCACTTCATGTGATCAAACCACAGGGAAAATGCACAACAAATGCAAGCAAACGCACAAGAGATACTTTTAAAAGTTATCTACCAGAAAATAAGTGTATGAGTGCTGAATACACATGTCCACTAAACTGTGATCAATTGCCACAAGTAATCACTGTTAATACATTTAGCTGTATTATTTCGCCATCTTGTGGTATAAATAGAGAAGACAGAGTCTGAGTATAATGGGTATTGATGAAGGAATCTTACTGTAATCTGAAACATCCTGTGTTTTCGGTCTGTTTTGCAGGGTGGACTGTTTGGCTTGGATCCCTAACTTAAGGTGACCAGATGTCCCTGGGTTCCAAGGACAGTCCTCTATTTTAGGGGTTGTCCTTGAGAAAAAAGTGTCCCTGATTTCATCCCTGTTTAATAGAATGTGTTCCGTATTTTGTTTTATTTTCAGTTTTGATAATGGTGTGTCCCAGGTCTGGGAGGATGTGGGACAATCTGTCTTAGTAACATTTCTGTGATTGGCCTTAAAAAAAGGGTGGTGTCTGCACCTGGTTGTTTCTGGGGGTTAATTGATATCACAAGCTACCTGGTGGCCTCGCCAGTCCCTCCCCTCTCAACTTGTGTATACTTTTTGCGGGCGGTAAGACCCCTTTCACACTGGGATGTTTTTTTAGGCGCTTTAGCGTTACAAAAAGCACCTGTAAAGCGCCTGAAAGAAGCCTCAGCTGCAATCCCAATGTGAAAGCCCGAGTGCTTTCACACTGAGGCGCTGCGCTGGCAGGGCGTCAAAAAAAGTCCTGCAAGCAGCTTCTTTGCAGCGCTTTTGGAGCATTGAATACAACGCTCCTAAAGCGCCCCTTCCCATTGAAGTCAATGGGAAGCGCCTGTAAAATGCCTGC
Organism: Lithobates pipiens; assembly: GCF_037356315.1. NCBI lineage: Eukaryota > Metazoa > Chordata > Amphibia > Anura > Ranidae > Lithobates > Lithobates pipiens. The sequence continues at coordinate 320,185,248 of NW_027507784.1, read as the reverse complement.
AAAGTGCCTGCAAAGCGCTTTTGGCAGGAGCGCTTTGTGAGTGCCTATATTTGGCCACTAGCGGGGGTTAAAAGCGCCCTAATATCGCTCGAAAAACGCTGGTAAAGCGCCACTAGTTTAAGCGGCGCTTTACCAGTGTTTTTCGGACGCTGCCAATATGAAAGGGCTCTTAAAGCACTTGGCCTTTCACATTAGGATTGCAAATGAGGCTTCTTTCAAGCTCTTTACATGTGCTTTTTTTAACGCTAAAGTGCCTGAAAAATGCATGAAAAACACCCCAGTGTGAAAGGGGTCTTAATGCGGTTGTATAGTCCCTTTTACAACTTTTACGTACAGGAAAGCCTATAATAAGGCTGACTGCAGTGGCGCATGGGCACAGGGGATTCTCGGCTGGAAGCCCGGAAGAAATCTCCCGTGCGCATTCGCGGGAGTGACGATATCGCGGCTCCAGCTATTCACAGTGCCAGAGCCGCGATATTCGGAAGACACGCTGAGGGAACGTCAGCTCCCTCGGCGTGCATCGGGCGAGATGTCGGGGTCTCGTTATAAGGTAAGTATTTCATAATGAGCTAGTATGCGGTGCATACTAGCTCATTATGCCTTTTCCCTTGCAGGTATGAAAAAAAAAGCTTTACTACTGCTTCAAAGCACTTGGCCTTTCACATTGGGATTGCAGTTGAGGCTTCTTTCAAGCTCTTTACATGTGCTTTTTTTTATTGCTAAAGCACTTGAAAAACACATGAAAAATGCCCCAGTGTGAAAGGGGTCTAAGGATATACTGTAGATCAGGGATATGCAATTAGCAGACCCCCAGCTGTTGCAGAACTACAAGTCCCATGAGGCATAGCAAGACTTAGCTACAAGCATGACACCCAGAGGCAGAGGCATGATGAGACTTGTAGTTTTACAACAGCTGGAGGTCCGCTAATTACATATCCCTGCCATAGATTATTTGCTGCCTTGCTCTTGCTTGTGATGTTGACCTGCAGTACACACCTGGGCCTGGAGTCGGTAAGCCAACACTACACTAGGATACAGGGATGGGACATGGGGGTGGATGAGCATCCAGGAAGGAAAGGAAATTCCATCTCAGAAGTAGCAAGAGTAAATACTCACGTAGGAGCATCAGGCCTACGACACAAAGAAAAGAAAACACATAGTAACTTTCTAGAGTTAAAAGAACAAATAGGGATTAATCATAGATAGAATTTCAGTAATTATTATGAATTATACTAGTGATGGTGAGGACAGGTGTGCCATTAGACCCACCCATGGTTTCCATACCTGCTCAAAGGACTGGAAAGAGTGATTGTAGAGCTAGTGCTCTTTCATCTAAGTAGTTTTGTTGCATAATATTGACAGCTTCTGACGGGTTAGGGGCTAGGTTCAGTTTCCAGTGTCTCGTAATTGCTAATTTAGCTGTCAAGAGAATGTGGACGGAAATTTTCAGATAAACCACAGGGAAGAATTCAATCCCCAGGCCCAGAATGGCCAATGCTGGGTTAGGAGGGGTGAGAATGCCTTTGACAGAAGAGATCATTTGTAAGATTTTCCACCAGAAAAGGGAGGAGGATTTAGCAGATATTTTCTCCAACTTATAGGGAGTCAGGTGCCATATTGTCCATTATTTAGTGGTCAGCTCCCAGTGATTAGCACAGTGTGTGATGGACTGGTTGGGCCTAATTCCTTTAAGCCATTGATGGCGAACCTTGGCACCCCAGATGTTTTGGAAATACATTTCCCATGATTCTCATGTACTCAGCAGTGTAGTTGAGCATCATGGGAAATGTAGTTCCAAAACAACTGGGGTGCCAAGGTTCACCATCACTGCTTTAAGCCATTGGGAGTCAGAGGAGGAGACTTGGAGGTCTGCTTCCCATTTGAGCAAAGGACTGTTAGAATAGTGAAATTCTTTTAGAGACTTTTGTCGGGTTGGAAAGAAATTTCCAGACCTTGGAATGAAGATGTAGCGAAGGAGCAGGAGGGGTCAATAGGAAGTTATGAAGTCTCAGGAGGGTGAAATAGAGATGTTGAGGTAATTTCTGTTTGTTCAGTAGAGCCAGAGGGAGTTCCACCGAACCCTGAATATAGAGGTCATCCATCCAGTGGGTACCATACTGGTCCCAGTCTATTATGGGTAGGTGTGAAATTAGTCAGGGTAGTATTGAAATGGGAAATTGAATGTCTTGTCGGTCTGTCACCTCACCAGTGGAATGCATTTATAATGTTTTAATGTGGGGAAATGCTGTGTGGCTGTGTGTAAATCAGTAGCAGTAAACAAATCACACTACTATACTGAACTGGATTGTGACTGGAGAGCCCTCTGCTGGCAACCACTTCTAAAGGCAGCCTGAGACATAGACATGACCTGCCACATGAGCGTGTTGGTGATTGCCTGTGCAGAGAGGCATGAGGGTGCTGGAGAGGGTTGCCACCTGTCCGGGATTCACCCGGACAGTTCGGGTTTGAAATCATACTGCCTGAAACCCGGACACATTATTCAGACTGGACTATGGCTTCCCAATAGGGTTGCTGGATGCAGTTGCCTATTATGCCTGTTATGCCACGTACATTACGATCGTGTATGGGCTCCAGCGGACTTTTTTTCCCCAAAAGTCAGACGGACCTAGAAATAAAACATGTTTTAAATCTTTGCGACGGACTTGAGTCCGGTCGAAAAATCAGTTTGCCTGTATGCTAGTCCGATGGACGAAAACCGACGCTAGGGCAGCTATTGACTACTGGCTATGAACTTCCTTACTCTAGTCTGGTCGTACGTCATCACGTTCGAATCTGTCAGACTTTGGTGGGCTTGTGTGTGGCCAAGTTCGTTCGTTCGGAAAGTCCATCGGAACGAAAGTCCGTTGGACCTAGTCCGTTGAAAAGTCCGGTCGTGTGTACACGGCATAACAATCTCTTTCATGCTGCCCAAAGCCAGCACTAACAATCCCGCCCCCCAAACACACACCCAGACGGGAGAGGAGAGAGGGCTCGATCTGCACCTCTTTCTCCCACCCCATCCCTCTGTGTCTGCCCACACTCCAATCCCCGGCTCTGTGCCCCAGAAAAGGAAAGTGGAGGCCGGAAATTTTAAGTTATACACGCTCTATAGATTGAACTTTGAGGGAATTAGTATCCACACAGAGTAAACATAGTCAAAACATAGCCAGAGTTCAGGAACCGAAACAGATAGTCAGACAAGCCAAAACGTCAGGGAGCCAGAGAACAGCATAGTAGAACAGCAAGCAGGATCTGATGGAACGAAAAGGAAGAGAGAAGCATACAAACACATGGAAAAAAGAAAAATAACATAAAAATAATGAAATAATTGGGGCGTGTCCAAGATGACGATCTGAGAGGTTGTGGCTGCCAGAGCTCTGCTCATGGGCGTCCGCAGAACTTTTTCCAAGGGGGGGCATCATTTCAAGGCCACTCATGCTCCGCCCCTTTTCGACAATCTCATGAAAATCTTTACACTGGTAATACATATGTGTTATATAACAGATAATTCATCTTCACTTTGTATTGGAAGTGACTCTGGCGGCTGTGTTCCAGGCCCATATAGCCTAGAGAATGTACATCTTTTTACATTGCAATACATCTGTTGTGGCCATATTTTGATCTCATACTGTCACTGTATAGGCTGTTTTCATCAAGATAAAAATATGGCCACAACAGATGTATTGCAATGTAAAAAGATGTACATTCTCTAGGCTATATGGGCATGGTACGCAGCCACCTGAGTAACCTTGCGGACGCCCATGCTTTCAAAAACCAGCCCTGGAAAAAATTTCATACCAGCCTCACAGCATTATTATACCAGCCCAACAGCATTATTATACCAGCCCAACAGCATAACGTCATTATTTTCTTGTTCATGAAAGGGAAAAACCATGCATTTTAAAGCACATTTGATGAAGAGAGTATTAGATATAGATATGAAATCACATAGGGCTTTATATATATATATATATATATATATATATATATATATATATATATATTCAAATTCCAGTTAATAGTGGTAAGTGATCAATCATCAAGGGGGACCCCAGAAACTCTGAACGTGGGGGGGGGGGACCACCTTCTGCAGAAAGAATACTCTAAGGTAAGGGGGGTGGGTTACTAATATAAGGAGGAAACCCTTTATATCAGTGCCCCTTACATTATCGTATTCACTCCCCCCTTACATCAGTGACCCCCGACTGGCCTGGCGGTGCTTTCACTGACCTCCTCTCAGGTGCACTGTGCAGGGCTCAGTCAGTCGGCTCCAGCTTGGAGGTCTTATCCTATAGTCTCCTGTCCACAGTCCACACAAATCTGACTTCTCCCATGACCCCCATCCCGGCGGTGCTCCCACTTTTGACTCCTCTCCAGACTCCCTCAGAGACTTCAGACATGCTACAGGAGATGGACAGAGACTGCAGACTTGATGCAAGAGCTCAATGCAGCCTCACCAGTGCCCATAAAATTCAGCCTCACTGTGCAAACCAAATGCAGCCTCACTGTGCCCATCAAATGCAGCCTCACTGTGCCCATCAAATGCAGCCTCACGGTGCCCACCAAATGCAGCCTCACCGTGTCTATAAAATGCAGCTTTACTGTGCCGTGAATGCAGTCTCACTGTGCACATCATTGCAGCCCCTCCTGTGCCCCATGTCCCAGTCTGCAGTCCCTGTCTGTGGGAAGGTGTGTTGTTTATGCTCGGTACAGTACCTTGCATGCCAGCAGGATATCCATGACGGCCAGCAGCAGGCAGGGTCTGTTCTCGTTTTGGATGGGGACAGTGCTCCTTCCAGAGGATCTGTCTGCTGTGAGATGGAGTGGTCCCTGGCCACCTGCACCTTCAGCCGTCCTCATTTTCTGGCCCCAGTCTGCCTGCCCTCTGGTCCTGGGGAAGTGGAGTGAAGTGGAGAGCACTGAGTGGGAGTTGGAGAGAAGGGGGAGCAAAGAGTTGGAGAGAAGGGGGAGCAAAGAGTACTGGCGGGGTTGGAGAACACATGGGTGGGGGCAAAGAGTGAGGGGGAGTGGAGATCACAGGGGTGGGGAGCGGAGAGCGCTTGGGGGGGAACTTGAGAGCACTGGGGGGCCAACAAGAACAGGGGTAGAGAGCACGGTAGGCTGAGAGCACTGGGGGGGCTAAGAGTGTGGGGTGGTGAAGAGCACTGGGGGGGGGAACAAAGAGCAGGGGTGAGTGGAGAGCAATGGGGGGGAGCTTGAGAGCACCAGTGGGGGCCAGAAAGAACAGGGGTGGAAAGCACGGGGGACTGGAGAGCACTATAGGGGGTGGAGAGCACATGGGTGGGCGCAAAATGCAGGGGGAGAGGAGAGTACAGGGGTGGGGAGTGGAGGGTGCTAAGGGGGAGCCAAAAAGGACGGGGGACTGGAGAGCACGGAGGGTAGAGAGCACTGGGGGGGGGGGGCTGGAGAGCACCAGGGGGGCAGATAGAACAGGGGTGGGGAGTAAGGAGGGCTGGAGAGCACTGGGGTGGGGGCTAGAGAGTGATGGAGAGAGCTGAAGAGCACTGGGGGGGGGGAAAGAACAGGGGGGGAGCATTGGGGGGAGGGGAGAGCACTGAGGGGAGAGCACTGGAGGGGAAAGAACAGGGGGAGAGAGGAGAGCACTGGGGGAGAGCACTGGGGGGAGTGGAGGGCACGGGGGGGGGAGAGCACTGGGGGGAACAGGGGCGGAGAGCACTGGGGATGGTGGCTAGAGAAGGATGGGGAGAGCTGGAGAGCAGCAAGAACAGGGGAGGAGAAAACTGGGGGGGGCAGGAGAATGTGGCGGTGGTGGAGGAGAGCACTGTGGGGGGGGGCAGGAGAGTGTGGTGGTGGAGGAGAGCACTGGAGGGGGTGGCAGGAGAGTGTGATGGTGATGGAGACCCCTGGGGGGGGCAGGAGAGCGTGGCGGTGGAGAAGAGCACTGGGGGGAGGCAGGAGAGTGTGGTGGTGAAGGAGAGCACTGGAGGGGGTGGCAGGAGAGTGTGGTGGTGGAGGAGAGCACTGGAGGGGGTGGCAGGAGAGTGTGGTGGTGGAGGAGAGCACTGGAGGGGGTGGCAGGAGAGTGTGGTGGTGGAGGAGAGCACTGGGGGGGGGCAGGAGAGTGCGGTGGTGGAGGAGAGCACTGGGGGGGCAGGAGAGTGCAGTGGTGGAAGAGAAGAGCACTGGGGGGGGCAGGAGAGTGCGGTGGTGGAGGAGAGCATGGGAAGGCAGGAGAGTGCAGTGGTGGAGGAGAGCACTGGGGGGGCAGGAGAGTGCGGTGGTGGAAGAGAAGAGCACTGGGGGGGGGGCAGGAGAGTGTGGTGGTGGAGGAGAGCACTGGGGGGGCAGGAGAGTGCGGTGGTGGAAGAGAGCACTGGGGGGGCAGGAGAGTGTGGTGGTGGAGGAGAGCACGGGGGGCAGGAGAGTGCGGTGGTGGAGGAGAGCACTGGGGGGGGGGGCAGGAGAGTGTGGTGGTGGAGGAGAGCACGGGGGTCAGGAGAGTGCGGTGGTGGAAGAGAAGAGCAGGGGGGGCAGGAGAATGCGGTGGTGGAGGAGAGCACGGGGGGGGGGGGGGTCAGGAGAGTGTGGTGGTGGAGGAGAGCACGGGGGTCAGGAGAGTGCGGTGGTGGAAGAGAAGAGCAGGGGGGGGGCAGGAGAGTTCGGTGGTGGAGGAGCACACTGGGGGGGGGGGGCAGGAGAGTGCAGTGGTGGAAGAGAGCACTGGGGGGGGGGGTCAGGAGAGTGTGGTGGTGGAGGAGAGCACGGGGGTCAGGAGAGTGCGGTGGTGGAAGAGAAGAGCAGGGGGGGGGCAGGAGAGTGCGGTGGTGGAGGAGAGCACTGGGGTCAGGAGAGTGCTGTGGTGGAAGAGAAGAGCGGGGGGGGGCAGGAGAGTGCGGTGGTGGAGGAGAGCACTGCAGCCCCCCTCCCCCCCTCGATCCTCCTATCCAGGCACTGTAGCACGGATCATGGGCATCTACTACTGTGTATCACAGCGCTGGATGGCTGTGTTCGGCGGCCGCTCTGTAACACAGTCCCGCCCCCCCAGACCGGCTCATGTGATAGGCGGAGCGTTGATTCTCTCTACTATCACACGAGATGGTCTGGGGGGGCGGGACTGTGTTACAGAGCGGCCGCTGAACCCAGCCATCCAGCGCTGTGATACACAGGAGAGAGCGGACTCAGAAAAAAAAATAATGCAGCATGGCAGCGGCGGCGGCAGTGGCAACACCTTGGGGATTCCGGGGGGGGGCACTTGACCCCCCTTGCCCCCTGCTGCGGACGCCCATGGCTCTGCTGTTCAATTATCCTGATTCCAACTCCTTCCACCTATTTTTGGCCGAACGCTGCACCCCGGTGCTCTGGATGTCCAGCAGAACACGCCGAAAGGGGAAAAAGCTTCATTTCCCAGATCCTGCCCCGATACTGAACGTGCAAGCTGCGGTCCCCCTGGCCAGGGCGCGCAATATGGCGTCACGGACAGAGACGGAGGACCAGGCGGAGGACGCTGCGATCAGCTTTCGTGAGGTGATGGCGGCTATTGCTACGTGTCAGGCGGCGCTGACTAACAAGATAGAGGCCGTACAGCTGGATGTGGGTCTCGTCCATCAGGATCTTGACAAGCTGCGATCGTGGGTTTTCGGAAGCAGAGCAGCGCATTGGGCGGACGGAAGACCTTACCTCAGACCATGCGGAGTCCATCCACTCCCTTCACACGCGGGTATGGGCCCTGGAATACAAGGTCGACGACGCGGAGAACAGGAACCGGAGGAACAATCTCCGAATCGTCGGCCTGCCGGAGGAGGTTGAGGGGAAGAACCCTACCGTTTTTGTCGAGGAGCTGCTGCGAAGTCTGTTACCCGAAGCGCAGTTCTCCCCTTACTTTACGGTGGAGAGGGCGCACCGCGTTCTCCCCACCCCAGGGCCTCCTGGAGCGCGACCGCGCACCCTGATCTTCAGGCTCCTGCATTTTCGGGATCGGGACGAGGCCCTGTGAACCGCCAGACGGTTAGGGGAGCTGAGATACCAAAACTCTACTAGTATGATGTTCCCGGATTATTCGCTGGAGACGCAAAAACTGTGTAGATCCTTCGACCAAGTGAAAGCGGGACTTCGGGCACGGAACATTAAACATAGCATTTTCTTCCCCGCCCGGCTGAGGGTGCAAGATGGTGACACTGCTCGGTTCTTCACTGACCCGCGTGAGGCTGCTGCCTGGCTGGAATCTTTGCCTTCGCGTCGGTAAGGCCTGGCTGTGACTGTACTGTTCCTCCGTTATTCACGGTCGGATGGAGTTGTGATCGGATTGGTATGGCCTCCTCTTTCTTTTTCGCTTGCGCTATTTCCTTGGCGGCAGGAATCCATGAAGGATTTATGTTTGGGGTGGACTGTCTTACTCCTGGCTTGCCCCTAGGGATCGGCTGCAGCTAAGTGCGACCTGGAGGCGTTGGTCCGCTGCTTCCCAGCTACCTACATGTTGGGTGGACGGGTCATGTCGCTGTAGGATATTGACACAGTGCTTTGTTATTGTTGGGACCTGCATTGACTTACATATGTCGGTATTATGTGACTGCAATGACACGGACCGTGCAGGATAGTGGACTGTGGGGGACAATAACTCTCATCGGAGGGGGGTGGTATTGACATTTCTGGGGGAGACTGATTGCACATAACCCCCACCCCTCTGAGTCGCCCGGGCTGCTGTTCGATCCCCGGCTGTTTTTTTTTTCTGTTGATCTTGGAGAGGACCATACTCAGACTACATCTAACCGTGGATCTGTTTGCAACTATGTTGATACCCCTAACAGGAGTTGGGAGACTTGTTCTTTAGTTTTTCAGCAACTCTATGGCTCACTAGTGCCTTTTGGGCGAAACCTCCGGCTATGAACTATGAACCTCCATAGCGGATGTGTTGGTTACCTTTTTGGGGGACCCCGGGTTTGGGGGGGGTGTGGGGAGGGGGGGATTCTTTGTGTCTGCTGTTGCAGACGGGGTGGTTTTGTTGTTTCATGTTTTTTTATTTTTTGGAGTGGCTTTATGGTTGGGGGGAGTGTGTTCACTTTCAAATACAGTCTTGTACGGGTATGCTATAGAATTGCTCAGTTCTGTGGTGTCTCAGGGTGAGGTCTGGGGGGAGGGGGGGGTGCCTGTGGATCATGCTGCTCCGCACATACAATAGATATGATGGATGAGATTTAAATTATTTCCTGGAATGTCCGGGGCCTTAATTTGGCTACTAAAAGGTCTCTGGTATTTAAATTCTTGCAAAGGTACAACCCTCACATTTGTATTTTTTAGGAAACTCATCTGATTGGCTCGCGGACACTTGGTATTCGGAGGGCTTGGGTGGGTGCTCACTATCATGCCAACTATTCTACTTATGCCAGGGGCGCAGGGGCGTAACTATAGGGGGTGCAGCAGTCGCGACCGCAACTGGGCCCTGTGATGCAGGGGGCCCATGCAGCCCCCTCTACATATGGCGGCTGCAGCATAGGCAGCTAGTTGTACCAGTGCACCATGCACACGGGTGGCTGGAGGTGGAGGGTGACTAGCAGAGCTCCATGCTCGACTATTGCTCTGGCTGCTCTTTAGTTGTGCATTCCCCGCATGACCTGTGTCCTCGGCCGGCTCCTAAGAGTACCCCTCTCCTACTCCATGCATTGCCGCTCAGTCCGATGTCTGTTCTCCCCAGCCAGAGTCCCCCCCCCCCCCCCCCCCCCGAGTCCAGTCCAGCCAACACTGCACTGCATACTTCTCCCGGGTAAACAAACTTTAAACAAACAGATGCAGTGCAGCCCTATGAGAGCCCCCCGGGGGACACTGCAGGCTTGTCTGCCAGCCCCCCTCCTCCCCTGTCCTACACAGATGATGAAAGGTCTTTCTGGGAAATATGCTGATCGCCCGTCCAGCACACTGGATGGAGCCCAGGCCAACATGGATGAGTGCGCGGCCTACAGCTTGGTCATGGTGAGTGAGAGGACTCCATCCTCCACACACTATTACATACCCCCTCCATCTCCCCCTGGGGACAGGGACCCCTTCTCATGTGGGGACAGGGACCCCGACCTCCCCTGGGGACAGGGACCCCTTCTCACCTGGGGGCAGTAACTTCATCTGCCCTGGAGAAAGGGACCTCATCTCTTCTGGGGACGGGGACACCATCCTTCCTAGGGACAGTCCCCCAATGGGGCACCTAAAAATACTGATACCAGTGGTGGAACTACAGGGCTCACAAAGGTCATACCTGTGACCACACCCTGGAGTTCCACCGCCGGACTCGGAGGGAAGGGCCCTGGCTAGGGTTCAGGGGGGCCCTTCATGGTTTCTTGCATTGGGGCCCTGAAGGTTCTAGTTACGCCACTGCAGGGGCGTCAGCATTCTGATCCACAGGTCTCTCCCGATACAGATCAGGGCGATGCGGACTGATCCCGGGGGGCAGATTTGTGATTTTACATGTATCTATATATGAAAAAGATGTGGTGCTGATGGGGTTATATCTCCCGCCTCCAGCGAATGGACAGTTGTTGTATGATATGCACATAGTTTTGGGATTTCATGCACAAGAGGTTCTAGTCTTTGGAGATTTTAATTTGGTGCCCCAGCAGGACCTGGACAGACTCCACCCCATGTCCCGGTCTAGTAGCGGACTCCAGGCTTGGGCGGACACCTTTGCTCTGGCTGATGTCTGGCGTCACTATCATCCCTATGAGCGCAAATTTACGTGCCATTCCGCCACCCATCGGGCGCTGTCTCGCATTGACCTGGCCTACGCCTCTCCTGGGGCCTTGTGTTGGTTCAGGTCTGTGCGACACTTGCCCCGTGGGATTTCGGATCATGCTCCGCTCATGCTTAATTTATCCCTGGTACAGTCCCCCAGCTCTAAATTGTGGCGTCTGTCCAGGTTCTGGGCCACTGATGTGCGGTTGCCGGAAAGGACCGAGGAGGCGGTCTGTAATTTTTGGCAACATAACGGTGACTGAGCAGGGGGTACTAGTGTGTGGGACACATTCAAAGCTACAATTCGGGGCAACTATATTTCCAACATTGCCTCCCTACGCAAGGCAACAGCCAAATCTATTACAGATCTGGAGTAGGAGTGTGGGAGACGTGAGGCAGAGTATGTCCGGACAGGGGATGTTGATACTTATCGGAGATGGCAGGAGGTCCTTAGGGAGGTATCCCTCCTCAATGTGACTCAGACTCAGCAGTCTATGTTATATTCCAAACAGAGGCTTTTTGAATACGGAAACAAAAATGGTAGGTTGCTGGCATGGTTGGCAAGGGTTCAATCGGCCTCCACGCACATAGCGAGTATTAGAGACGCCCAGGGCCAAGAGCTTACCTCCCAAGTGGATATAAATGGTAGATTTTATGAATTCTTGTGTATGCATCCCGAACGCATTATTCGGCCGCAGAGCTAAATAACTATCTGACAGGAATCCCCTTCCCAGTATTATCCAGGGAACACAGGACATTGCTGGATGGGGATATTTCCTTGGAGGAGATCCAGCTGGCAATCGGTGGCCTTCAAAATGGTAAGGCCCCGGGTGCTGATGGTCTGCCCGCCGAATTCTATTCCCAGCATGCAGACCTGGTGGCCCCCAGATTTAATACACTCCTTGATGGGCTCGGGAGGGAGGACTGCCTCCCGGAGTCTATGGGGGAGGCCATTATTGTTTTAATCCCCAAACCAGGCAAGGATCCCCGGGATTGTAGGTCGTATCGTCCTATCTCTCTTTTAAATGTGGATGCCAAATTGCTAGCTAAAATCTTGGCCACCCGATTAAATTCAGTGATTTCTACCTTGGTCCATGCCGATCAGACGGGCTTTATGTCCGGCAAGGGCACAGATATAAACATCAGGTGCCTGTTTCTCAATCTCTCTATCGATCACGATGTGGTGGGGTCCCGAGCGATTGCCTCTCTCGATGCCGAGAAGGCATTCGATTCCGGGGATACTCCAATGCTTTGGGTTTGGCCCTAAGTTCACAAGATGGGTTAGGTTGCTGTATAGGGCTCCCAGGGCCAGGGGACCCTTCTCACTGCAGAGGGTGCCCTCTGTCGCCTGGGTTGTTCGCTCTGGCCCTGGAACCTCTGGCTATTCTAATCAGGGAGTCACCTGATATACGGGGCCTCCGGAAAGGTACCACGGAAGAAAAGATCTCCCTATATGCCGACGATGCCCTACTCTATTTAAACAACACGGGTCCGTCCCTTTCGGCAGCACTCACGATATTTAATAGGTTCGGATCTTTGTCAGGTATACATATAAATTGGTCCAAATCCATTCTTTTTCCCATGGATGACCGAACACCTCCGCCGTCTGGCAATGTGCAGTTGCACTGGGTCGCCGAATTTAAATATCTGGGAGTGTGGGTGACTAGGGACCCCAGTAAGTATTACAATCTAAACGTGCTCCCTCCTGCGAGAGAAATGTCAATCCTGGTCTGGGCTCCCATTGAATTTGTTGGGACGCATTAACATCTTTAAGATGGTGCTTTTGCCCAAATTTTATTATGTATTCCGGAACTGTCCGGGCTGGATTCCGGGATCTTTCTTTCAGGAGGCGGACAAACACATAGGTTCCTTTATATGGAATGGCTCTGCCCCTAGGCTGGCTAAGTCTACGTTGCAGTCCCCGACAAGGGTTGGGAGTCTCACCCTCCCCAACCTGCAGGTCTATTACTGGGCTGCTATGCTAGTTACCGTCTCTTGGTGGTTTGCGGCGTGAAGTTCGAATGCGGCAGTGTGTTTGGAGGTGGCTGTATTGGGCTCCATGCAAGACCTGCAGGCCTTGGCCTACAGAGGGGTAAGGGCATATGCGGTTCTCCCCGGTCCCACGAGGGCGAGGCGAGGGCGAGGGCGTCGCTTAGGGTGTGGAGGGTGGCCGGGCGTAGATTTTTGCGGTCGGGATGCTGGTCCCTGGCTCAACCCCTGCGGGGTAATCTGAACTTGCCACAATTTAGGACGGTCCCGGATCCACAGGTATGGGTGCGATTTGGGGTACGAACGCTGGGAGACGTCATGCCATCGGGTAGCCTGCTTTCATTTAATCAACTGACTGCCTCCCATGCATTGCCCGGTTGGATGTACTTCAGGTATGCCCAGGTGCGCCATGCAGCCAGAGCCCAGTTCCCGACCTTACAGGCCACTCTGCTGGAGGATCTGTTCACGGGAGACGGCCCGAAAAAAACACTATCCGACGTATATCGTGTCGTATTCCCTGTTGCTCTTTCCAAACTGAACTCACTATGGAGTAAATAAAAAGCGGATATTCCGGCGTTGGAGAGGGATGACTGGGAGGAATGCTTGGAAAGGGGTACTAAATTGGTTATATCCGCGGGAGATAAGCTTATCCAAACCAAGTTTTTGCACCGGGTGTACCACACTCCCGTGCGACTGTCCAGAATCTATCCTGCTAGAGACCCTCATTGTCCCAGATGTAAAACAGAGATTGGGACATATTTTCACATGTTCTGGGAGTGTAGAAAGCTGGCTGTTTTTTGGACCGAGATATTTGACCATTGGAGTTGGGTGTCCCCAGGACTCCTGAACTGGCTCTGTTGGATATACATGCTGATGAACAAGCACCCTACCATACTAAGCTGTTGATTTCATATCTTCTTTTCTACGCCAAAAAGGAGATTATATGTAATTGGTTTTCACCTTCTCCCCCCAGTGTGGCCCTGTGGGAAAAAATTTAAATAGTGTCCTGCCATTATATAAATTAACATACCACAATCGAGGCTGTCCATGGAAGTTTTACAAGATCTGGCTCCCATGGACCTCTGGCTAGGCGCTTATGTTTGATCGCGGAGGCCTTCTTCTCCCTTCACCTGCTCGGGGGGCTTATGTATGGGTATGCCTACTTAATCTGGGCAATGCCTTCTACGATTGCTAACATGATGGGAATTCTACTAAGACTGTGTGTTTGCTTGTATGGCACTCTGTATTGTATTATATAGTAATTTTCTATTTTCTGTATCCGATTGTGATGTGGGCTACTCCCCTGTCTTTTGTTATTCTGTATACTTGTATTTGACAATAAAGCACTCCTGTTGTTTAAAAAAAATAATAAAATGAAATAGTAAAAATATTGAGAAATTAAGAAAAAAAAAAGACGAGAGAATGAAACGAATAAAGAAAAAGAATGAGTATAAAATGGGGAATGAAAAAAACTAAACAAAAAAGAAGAATGGCACAGAAGTAAAAAAAATAAAAAAGTAATGAAAAGAAACTTGTGAATAAAAAAATAAAAAAATAATTAAAATGAAAACTAATGAAAAATAAAATAGGGGGAGAGGAAGGGGGGAGGGGTACCATTTAAAAACATGTATGACATCCCACGCATAATTTAGTCCCTTTGAAATACGTGTATCCAATTTAAATATCCAATATACTTCTCTTTTGCAGAGCAGAAAATAGCGATCACCCAACTCTAACTGGGATATACACACGCTCTATAACTTGAACTTTGAGGGAATTGGTATCCAAACCATATTGGGATCTGAAGTGTCTGGCAACGTTAGTATTTTTGTTAGTATTTCTGTTTGTATTAATACTGGAAATGTGGTCCTGAATTCTGTCACAGAGGCGTCTGGTTGTGTGTCCAAAATACTGAATATTACATTTTGTACATTACATTTCCCTTACCAGTTGGATAAAAAATCTAATAAAAAATGTTTGGGCTGCTAAGCTGTTGAATTAATTATGGTGTGATGTGATTTTGTTAAAGCAGGACCCCAGCACTATAAAAATGAACCACCCAGTAAAAGATAAAATAACAAAACCAGCATTTTCTGCAATATTAATTTTCAATCCAGAGATTTCCCCTGCAGTACCCTTTTTCTGACATTAGATGTCCTCAGTCAGCTAGCTTAGACTAGACTATATATACATGTTTTGTGCAGTGGTTTTGCACAGAGCAGCCCAGATCCTCCTCTTCTCTGCACTCCTGGCCCTTCCATCTTGTTGAGTGCCCCCAAAGCGAGCAGCTTGCTATGGGTGCACCCGAGCTCTGTGTGTCCACTAAGACACTGAGCCGTGACCTGGCCCTGATCTCCTATCCTCATTGGCTCACTGAGTTTGATTGTCAGCAGCGGTGGCCAGTGGCGCATCAGTGGTTTCTCAGCCAATCAGGGCGAAGACAGTCAAGTCTCTCATGCAACGTCGCTGGATCGAGATGGGCTCAGGTAAGTATTAGGGGGGCTAAGGGGGGCTGAAGCACAAAGAAGTTTTTTTTTCATCTAAATGCACACATTAACACTTGTTAGGCACACACTTAAACCATTAATTACCCTAGATGTTAACCCCTTCCCAGCCAGTGTCATCGTTGCAATGTATAGAATTATCACTGTATTATTTTATTTATTTATTTAAGGTACTTATATAGCGCCATCAATTTATGCAGCGTTTTACATATACATTGTACATTCACATCAGTCCCTACCCTCAAGGAGCTTACACTCTAAGGAATGAATTGAACCCAGGAAAAGAACTTATGAGCTCTGTCTGCTATTCAGTACCGCAAAGTGCCATTGCCCATAGCAACCAGTGGGAGCCATTGATAATTGCTGCTGCCTACTTACCCAGTTGCCACAACCAGCGCTGGGGCAGACACTTATAGTAATCCTGCAATTCAGTTACTTTTCACCATGTGCTGTCACCCGTGATAAACACGGCGGGCGATCGTGCCCATGGATTACAAATATGCCCAGAGGCCTGCAAATGTTGGACATTTTTCACTGGATTACAAATATTCCCAGCGCTCTGTAAATGCTGGACATCTTGAACTCTTGCTCCAGACTCCTGCTATAGACAGTAAAGTGTGTCTGGAAGTGTCTACTATTACCTGGGGTGATACCTGCGGGTGCCTGCGGGTGGGATTGTGCTAAGATAGTGCCCTTCAGTAGAACATTGGATAAAATCGTTATTGTTACCTCTGGCAACCACTGGCAAAGTCAGCGGTCATCTGTCTTCAGTTGCTTGGGCACAGTCGGTGCTGAGCAACATGCCTGGACAAGTCCTGCCAGCATTAGCATGCCTGCAAACTTCAGTTCGTCTAACAAGGGGTTACAGCAGCATGCCCAGTGAGATGTCTGCCCATCAGCTCTACCGGCGTCAGTCTATCTGGAAATGAGGGGGTTGTGCCACACCCTGAAGGAGACCAAAAGTTTCCTGCTAGCAGCAGAAACCACGAGGCAGAGGAAGATGGCAGAAGGTAGCCAGCTGGTACCTACCTTAACGTGGTTGTCTGATACACAGGAGCACTCACTGGAGGACACCAGTGTCCGACTGCAGCCTCTCAGGGAATTCTCCCTCGGGGTGATCAATGGAGTGGAGCGACTGTGCCTGCTCTGTCCAAAGTGCCAGATTCCAACCACGGTGGTTAATGCCTGAGCCCGGCCATTGTAGGGAGCCACTTACCCGACTGGGGCCCAGTCAGCAAGAGCCGCAATACTACACTGTAGACCTGCTATCAGGTAGTAGTCTGCAGCTGCGGAGATCCTGGAAGGCCTCAGATGGCCTAGAATCACCCCCTAAAGGTGGAGTGGAGTTGTGGCCTAGCGACTCCTCCATGAAGAGAGAGGACATCAGCAGAAAAGAGACTGTTGCGACTTGTGGCCTGGCCAGGGACCTGACAACTGTGAGCACTGCCGTGCAGGAGCCAGATGCAACCCCTGAGGAGCCAGCCAATTTTAAGTCCCTTGCTATCCCAGTCCTGAGGGAGCGTTTACCAAAGGAAGGTGTGCCTTAAGGTGAGCTAAACAGGGAAAGTGAGGGCCAGGTCATTGATTGGGGTTCCCCAGAGTGCAGGCCGAGTTTGGGTTTCTAGAGGCTGGCAGAGTTGTCATCACCCAGTGACAGTTCCGAAGGGGAGTGGGAGACTGGGGAATCCCAAGTCCTTGAAAGTGGAGATGGGCCAGATATCTGAGGAAGCCATAGGAACCCTGACTAGTAGCAGGCAGCTCTTTTTGAATAGGCCTTCCACCACCCAGACCAGAACGTCTGCCTACTGTCAGTGGGTCATGAGAGCCCAGGATGCCTGTGTTGCTGAGATTCTCCCATTTCAAGCATGAAATGCAGAGGAGGGTAGTCCTGGACTTTCCCTGTCTGCCTATTCAGATTATGGACATCGTGGAGAACTCCTGGGGAGAGTGGGAGGATGACCAAGTCTGGGACTTTTTACATGTTCCATAGCTGTTACGGGTGTATTAGTGCTCGGACGAACACACTTATGCCCCGTACACACGAGAGGACTTATGTCCGACAGACTTCCAAAGGAGTTCCGCCGGAGTTCCGCCGGAGTTCCGACGGAGTTCTGACAGACTTTTCGGCCGAACGGACTTGGCCACACACGATCACACTAAACTCCGACGGATTCGAACGTGATGACGTACGACCCGACTCGAATAAGGAAGTTCATAGCCAGTAGCCAATAGCTGCCCTAGCGTCGGTTTTAGTCCGTCGGAGTAGCATACACACGAGCGGAGTTTTCGAAGGGGACCGGGTTCGGCGGAGTTCCTTCGGGAAGATTTGAAGCATGCTTCATTTCTAAAGTCCGTCAGACTTTGGCGAATCAAAAGTCCGTTGCAGCCCACACACGATCGGATAGTCTGACGTACTCGGTCCTTCGGACTTTGGATGTTGAAAAGTCCGCTCGTGTGTACGGGGCATTAGACCAAATTTTAATGGTTTAAAGAATGTCAGGCAAAATGGTCGGCCCTCAAGCATGTTCACTTCATCAAATCTGGCCCTCTTTGAAAAAAGTTTGGACACCCCTGCTCTACCTAAAGGTAGGTGCTAAAGTAGTATTTTTCTAGCTCAGGGCCTAAGTGTAGGTAAATTTAGCCAGGTCTATACTTTAGGCTGGGCCTGGTTGTTGTGATTTGGGACTGGGAGTGATCAGTATAGTGGGGGGTGTGGCCACCTGTACTTTGGCTTAGAGATGCCTTCTCTGCTTTCAGATGGATTGTTCTGGAAGGGAAGTTGGACTTGAGACCTGAGTGGCAGGCAGCTCATGTGAGGAGCCCTGATTAATTATCTGTCTGTATTGGCAGGGGGCAGGCCTCTCATATAAGCTGGAGTCACATGCTTCCAGGGTGGAGTTCTGTGAAGCAGAAAGACAGAATGGAGGTTTGAGGTGTTGTTCTGCACGTCCTCACTTGGGGGGGGGGGGGGGGGATGCGGCCAACGCGGAGGAGGGATGAAGGAGATGAAGGAACAGCTGCAAGGAGGCATTCGGATGCTGTGACTGGGGAACACAGGACCTGGATGTGAAGAGAATCAAGCAAAGGAAGTAGCAGTCAAGCGGACGAGAGGGGAGCAGCATTCTGTGACCAGGGACACAGAACTGTTCTGGCAGTGTAATAGAAGAAGAGAAACTTGTCAGAGCAGAGTAGAATGCTGTGGCCGGGGAACACAGCATTGTTAGCGATGGACTTGCTGGAATCAGTGGTTCGTTTTATTGCCATGTGTCAGGTCATGGGGGGGAGATGCCGTGTCATCTCTGGCCTGGTTAGCACATTGGTAATATCTTCCAAAGACTGGAGTGACTGTTCGATTTATGGAGGCTGGAGGGAGCAGCTGTGTGTAGTTCTGGCTCTTTAATTCATGGAGACAACATAATTCCAGTGTACAAGTGGGAATAATTCAGAGTGGTTTCTTTGGAAGTGAAGCTAGTAACTCAGTAACTATGCAGTAAAGGATTTGCACCTAGCAAAAGAAGCAACAGTCAGTAAAGAAGTTAATGCACAGAAATACAGGGATACAAGGGCAAGGCCATCAGTCATTTCAAGAATGTGCTACAATTCATGGGCATCTCATGTTCCCTTTTCTCCTATCCAAGTTGTACCCCACAATAAAAGCAACAACGACTATTCATTGTCTTTAAAATGGTGAGTGGGGGGTTGGCAACAGGGTGATTAGCCGATTGCTATAACCAAATCAGCAGGGTACCGCTACATGTAAATATGTTTTTTTCTTCCCCATTGTTCTGTTAGCAGGTTATAACCCCCTTCCGACAGAACAAGACAGAAAAAGAATGTGTGTGTTTTTGTTTTATATTTCTGTTGACAGGATGCTAACCTCCTCCCGACAGAAATTGTGTACAGTGTATAGTTAGATCTGAAATGTAGGATTTTGTTGTTTTTTCTTCTCTTAGAATCTTCTGGGATGGTGTTCTGGGGTGTCTTTCTCAAGGGAGAGATGCTCTGGTCCAGATTGTACATACTGTTGTGAATAGAAATAATAATTGCACCTACCCAAAAAGGAACAAAAAGGTAAGTAGCTACACATGAATGTGGCAAAAATTTGAAAAGTGATAGAGGTGAAAGAGTAGCGCTAAATGGTCAAACTGATGCAATATATGTAAATCACTCAGTAATGTGCACCCTGCAGGGAAAATAGTGAAACTATATTAAAAGTCCACAAGTATGACAAATAAAGTGAAAGTGTCCATCATGGAGGTTGTAGAATATCTTGGTGAGGATGTCACAAAGCCGTATATACCATCACACGGAGATTTCTTTCAAACATATGGTATGACTTATGCACGCTTACCAGAACTGTTGGACCCGACTGTCAGCGTCAACGAGTCGCTGACAGTCGTTGGTATCAGCGGAAGATCCAAGGAGAAAATGATAAGCAATACCCCTTGCAAGGGTGCATACACCCAAAAAACTTTCCTCCTCACTTGTACATACTGTTAGCTGAAGGGTCCTATAGATAGAAGTGCCTTATTCATTCTGTACAGATGTAAATACCTAACAGAGATGTATACCTCTATTTTTGTACGTAATTTATTTGTACATTTCCCCATCCAATTTATTTTCCCTTTCACCTTCCATTTTATCTTATGGTATGCCCTTGCTCCTGGGCCTCAGAGCCATTTTTGTAACTTTCCAGCTGAGGGATCAGTTGGATTTTGGTGGGGGGTGAATGTAGCACCCTCTACTTAGGTAGGTGCTAGAGGTGAGATTTTTTTTTGTCAGAGCAGGTAAATTTAGGCAGGCCTAGCTGGAAGTGTGTTTTGATCTGCGTGGGCTGGGAGTGGCCCACAGTTGGCTGGTGACTCACAGACAGCATCATCTTTCAGTTATTACCCTCTGTCTTCTAGAGAATGCTAGAAGAGAGGTGGAGTTGTCTGAGGTGACTCGGGGGGCCCTGACCAATCCCCAACTAGGATCGGCAGGGAGCAGACCTCCTTGATATACCCAGGGTCAGCCCAGCTGGGGAGGAGTTTTCGGGTGGAAGAACTGGAGATGGAGCACAAGGTTGTCAGGGCATTCTGGGGGAGGGGTGAATTTGGGCCTGGGGTTAGGATGCAGGATGGAGCCCTTCTGGAAAGCACAGAGGATCTAGTCAGGAGGCACAGAGAGGAACCAAAGAGGACAACACAGGAGCTAGTGTTGCTGGGCAAGTCTTCATAAAGGAGCCACTGGTGTGTGTGCAACCAGGAGGGCTGGTGACTGACATGTGCTATCAGGAGTGCCGGAGAGGCATGCCAGAGAGGACTGAGAGGAAAAAGTGTGGAGCCAGTGAATATTGCAATGTCACAGGCAGTGGAGTCGGCCAGCTGCAGCCAGGAGGTCTGGCATGGCCTGAAGAGGGATTGCTAGGAACAGTAGTCCATCATAGGACAGCTAGCACTAAAGACTTCCTATTGTCTTTTTTCTACTTTAAAAAAGGTACCCACGGTCCTTGCCTGTAAATGGCAATCTCCAGGGTCTGACTGAGTCAGAGTTGGGCCTAACCATGTGCTAGCTGTGCCTGGAGTTAAGTGTTGTACAGAAGGAGCTTGAAGAAGTGCCATGTACAAAGAGTGTACATAGTTCTGTCCCAGATTGACTGTTCTAAAATTCTACTGTGCATCTCATATACTCCTATCCCTATTGTCAGGGCTGGCTTAGCCCTTCCTCCTCTGGGCTGGCCGCTCAGCTGTCGGCTAATTGCCAGCTCTCTTCTCTTTCCACAGTTACCAGCTGTTCCCGATGATGCTCGTCTGACCTGCCTATTTAAAGCCTTCCTGCTCACTTTTTCATTTGCCTTCGCATTGGTCACATCACTAGGAACCATCTCCTGCTGTTTGTTTCAAGACTGGCTTGCTGTCATCCCACCTGGCTTCTTATCCTGCTTGCGGTTGCTCTCCTTGGATCCCTGACTTCCGGCTTGGCTGATTACTCGATCTGGTTAATGAACTTTGGACTGGCTGACTACCCGATCTGGCTACAGGACTCTGGCTATGCTTGACTACGCTTTTTTCTATTTACCTTTTTATTTTTATTAATAAACAAGTGTAATTTGATTGTACTTCTGTCTCAGTCTGTTTCATGGTTTCTGACACTTATCCAAGTCCAAATCCCTTAATAAAAATACAAAAGCAATCACATGGACTGTTCATTGTCTCCAAGGTGATTGGGAATTGAATGTCGGGCTGGGCAGGGTGATAGGTGGGCCACAACTTTGAGCAGCTCCTACGGGGGTACTGCTACACATCTGTTGTATTCAGTTTAACTTTACAACAGTCTTTTTGAGTGGCAGTTATGCCGCGTACAAATGATCAGACTATCCGGCGGACTTAGTACAGTGGACCGCCGGACTTTGCAGCTGAGGTCTGCCAGACTTTCCGAATGACAGACCTTCCCACACACGACCGGACTTTTCCAACGGACAAACCGCCGGACTATGGCTTGAGTCCGCCAGACTTTTGAAATGAACGGACTTGCCCACACACGAAGAAAAGTCTGTTCATTTTGAACGTGGCTCCAGGTAGATGGGACTAGCACAGGAAGTCAATGTCACCGCCTCTGTCGGTGAGATTGACACCTCGCTGGCTTTGTCATCTGGTATGGACTTAAAGGGGAAGCCCTACGCCGAAAAAATGGCGTGGGGGTCCCCCCAGGGTCCACATCAGACCCTTATCTGAGCATGCAGCCCGGCCGGTCAGGAAAGGGGGTGGGGAGGAGTGACCGCCCCCCCCTCTTTTTTTTTTCTTTTTTGCCATCTCAGTCTATTACTTTATCCTTGCGGAGTGTAATCAACTCACTGTTCATGTCTCCGCTAACTCCTTTTGACATCATTGTGGCAAAAAAAAAAAATGTTCTTTCTCTTTTTTTTCCTTTCCCTTTTTCCCCCTTTTTTTTTCCTTTCCTTTTCTTTATCTTTCTTTTTCATTTAATAAACAATTATACATTTATTCACATATAAATACATTACAGAAAATTTCCCATACTCCCTTATTTCTTCCACCCCCCCCCCCCTCCCCAAAAAAACCAAAAAAAAAACCCTGTCCTCTCCCTCTCTGTCCCCTTAGCCCTCAAACATTTCACGACAGTCCTCCCTCTCCAGCAATGCCAGCCAGTGTTGCCACTCCCCATGATCTTTTTCCTCTGTGTCTTGTAGTTTATGTAGTGATTCCTCCATTTTCCTCGTTTGTTCCACCCTCTGGACCCATTCCGTGATTCTTGGGATTTGTTTAGATTTCCAATACCGAGGAATCAGTACCTTAGCAGCGTTTAGGAGATGGGAGACTATCGTGCTTCTATATTGTGTTGCTCCTAATTCAGTATCATGAAAGAGACATGTCCAGGGGCTTTTCTTAAGTTTCTTTTGTGTCACCAAGTTTATGATTTCTACAATTTTATCCCAAAACGGGGATATTTTAGGGCAACTCCACCATATATGTGAGAGGGAGCCCTCTTCCGAACACTCCCTCCAACACAATGCCTGCTGTGCCCCTGTAAACCTCTGCATGCTTTGAGGAGTCATATACCATCTTGATAGTAATTTATACGACATCTCTATCATACGGACTTCTCTTGATAATGAGTGAGTTAACTTACATATTTTTATCCTGTGTTCATCATTCCTTAGTGCCCCTAAATCTTCTTCCCATTTCCCTATAAATCTCGGAAATTCTAAATCCTTTTCTTGTCTTAATATTTTATAGATTTTTGATACTTTTCGAACCAAACATTTATTATCCTTCAGTAAGTTCTCCAAAGGTCTCAAAGACTCTAATCCCCGTAGTGGGCCTGGTAAACTCTGTGCAAAGTGTGAGATTTGAGTGTACCTCCATTTGTCTAACGGTTTTTGTCCCCAATCTTGTATGAGTTCCATATACGTATACAACCTATTCCCTTTAATAATTTCTCCTAATTTTATTTCCTCCTTACTTGCCCATCTACTAAAATATAATTGTTCCTCTTTCCCTGGCAAAAAATAGTCCGTGTCCAAAAGTGACATTAACGGTGAATTGTGAGTCCATTTATGTGCCCTATTAATACTATCCCATACTCTTAACGTGTGTCTAGTTAAATTACTCGTGTTTTCTCCTAAGTTCCGCTGATCAGGTGGTATCCATACCATCTTGTCTAGCGGCACTCCACTCAGTCTCATTTCCAAATTTACCCAACCCTTTTCCTTTTGATTATGTATCCAATCTGCCACTCTAGCTACTATTATTGCCTCATAATATTTCTTAGCATCTGGTAATGCTACTCCCCCCTTATCTTTTCCCTTTACTAAGACTTTATATGGTATACGCGCTCGTTTCAGGGGCCATACAAAAGTCATCATTAACGTTTTTAATTTCCTAAAGAAGCACATTGGGATCGGAACAGGAATCATTTGAAATGTGTAATTTATAATAGGGAGAATAATCATTTTTATTACATTTACTCTACCCATCCAGGATACTGCTTTGTACCTCATGTTATTCATTATTTTTTTAATTTTATTTAGAAGCGGGATGTAATTTGCCTCATAAAGACCTTGTCTCTGTGGGGTCAACATTATCCCTAGATACTTCAATTCTCCCTTACACCATCTAAAAGGTAAGCTTGATGCTAGGGCACTCTGTTCTACCTCTGGTACATTCAAATTTAAGATCTCTGTCTTCGTGAGATTTATTTTAAATTTTGATAATCTTCCATAGTACTCCAGTTCCTTCAGGATCGGGGGGATAGAAGTTCTTGGATTAGTTATATACAATAACACGTCATCTGCAAATGCCGATAATTTATATTCCATCCCCCCCACCCTGATACCCTGGATATCCTGATTCCTACGTATTGCCACCAAGAGGGGTTCAAGGCTCAGAACAAATAGTAGCGGCGAGAGCGGGCATCCCTGTCTCGTCCCGTTGAACAACTCTAGGGGGCGAGACAGGGATCCGTTAACCCTTATTCTGGCCGTTGGGTGAGTATATAATGCCTTGATCCATCTCATCATTCTTTCTCCTACCCCCTTATAACTTAGGGTTTCATACATAAACTCCCAATCTAGCCTGTCAAAGGCCTTTTCGGCATCAATTGACATCAGCACTGTTGGACTCCTCTCTTTATTTACCTCTTGGATCAGAATGATGGATTTCACCGAGTTATCCCTTCCCTCTCGTCCCTGCACGAATCCCGCTTGATCGGCGTGGACCCATGCAGGTAGAAGAACCTTTAACCTATCAGCTATTATTTTTGCGTATATTTTTATATCTACATTCAATAGTGATATTGGGCGATAACTCTCCAACGTTTCTGGATCCTTACCCTCCTTCGGGATTAGGGAGATATGGGCCAGAAGCGCTTCTTTACGGAACAATAGGCCCTCTCCCACTGCATTAAAATACTCACATAGTTTTGGAACTAACAGGGTCTTATATCTCTTATAGTACCTGCTAGAAAACGCATCTGGGCCGGGGCTACTCCCTAGTGGCATTTCCTTTATTGCTCTCTCAACTTCCCTAGGTGAAATGGGGGCCTCTAGGGCCTCCATTTCCTCTCTCTCTTCTCTTGGGAACTCGAGCTTCCTGAGATATTCCCTGATCGCTTCCTTCCTTTTTCTTCCTTTACCATCTGTTCCTAGTTTATACAGGGTACTATAATATGAATGGAAATTCTCTGCGATTTCAGATGTCGCAAATTTCAACTCCCCCTCCTTATTTCTAATTTTAGGAATGAAAGTCCTATTTTTTTGTTCCTTGACCCTTTTTGCGAGCCATTTACCTGGCATATTCCCCCATTGGTATCTTTCCTTATTTATCTCGTGATACCTTATTCTCCTATCCTGGTCCAGGTGCTCTTCTAACTCTCTCTTTTTTTTTTTTGTAAATCCTGGCTCTCCTGTATCCCTCTAGGTCTAGTTTTCTGTTCCAATTGTTCTATCTCATTATATAATTGGGTCTTCCTTTTCTGTTTTTCCTGTTTTATTCCTGCTCCGATCCCAATTAGCCTACCCCTTATTACTACCTTATGTGTTTCCCATAGGGTCGCTCTAGATATTTCCTGCGTGTCATTAAGTTCGAAAAAATCATTCAACTCTTTTTCAATTTGTCGACTTGTTCCTTGTTCCTGCATTAGAGAATCATTTATTCTCCAGATCATCTCCCTCTCTGTCCCTTCCTGCGTTTCTATTTGGGCAACTATAGGGGCATGGTCTGGTAAGGTAATGGGCTTGATCTCTACTTTTTTCAGGTTGGGCACCAGTCGATGTTCTATGAAAACGTAATCCAATCTCGCAAAAGTTTTATGGACCGCTGAGAAATGAGTGTAATCCCACTCTTTTTGATGGCTAATCCTCCAGGCATCTCAAAGCTGGGCCTTTGAGAATTCTTTAATTACCCCCCTATATCTCTGTTGCGACGCTCTTAAACCCCCCCCCCCCCCCCCGAAGAATCCATCCTTGGGTCTAGACACCAGTTTAGGTCACCTGCTAGTACTACTATGCCCTCTCGGAATTCCTCAAGTTTTGTTAAAATATTCTTTAGAAATCTATCTGGGTTTCTATTTGGAGCGTAGATATTTGCTATTGTATATTGCATTGCCCCTATTTTTCCCTTTAAAAACAGAAATCTGCCTTCTGGGTCGGTTAAGCGGTCTTGGATATCGAATTTCAATTGTCTATCAAAACCAATGGCTACTCCTTTTGAGTGGGCCGATGGTGAGTCTCCATAATACCACACTGGAAATTGTACTGATGACATTTTAATTCCAGAGGTATTGGTTATATACGTCTCCTGTAAACAAATTACATTCCCCCTCAGGAAATGCAATTCCTCATTGATTTTAAATCTTTTTTCTCTTGTATTTAACCCCCTCACATTATATGTTATCACATTAATTAATGTCATTAAATATTAATTTCTTTTCACGACCTCCACCGACCGAGAGACATTTTTCGAGGGGACAGATCAAAAAAAAAAAAAAAACACCACAAATTTTCCCTAACCTCCCCCCTCCCTCCCATCCCTCTCCGTAACGCTATTCGGAGAACCCCCCCTTCTGCGTTGATCATATGGGGTCGACACATCACCTCGAGGTGTCTTTTTCCTTCCCATAGTTACCTAGGTGGCTCACATTAGTAGGCCTACAAGAGCTCCCCCCCCGCCCCCCCCCTCTCCACTATCCCCCCATCCTCCCCCCCTCTCGCCTACTCTTTTAATTTAGCTTCTAACTGTCTCCCCGCCATTAAAATCTACCCCGCGCCCCCTCTTCCATCTTGCTCTCCTTTGAGTCGGTCCTTCCTCTATAGCTTCAGTTCCCCACCCTGGTAATAGGGGTTGGGGTATTTCCAGCCTATCGCAAAAGGCTTTAAGGTCTTCCGGAAAACGTAATACTGCCGAACGACCATCCTTTTTCCCTTTTAGACAGGCTGGGAAACCCCATTGGTACGCAATTCCTAAGGCAGACATCTGTTGAGTTAGGGGTTTTAGTAATCTCCTTCTCCTTAATGTTTCTGGGGCTAGGTCTGAGAACACCTGCAGTCCTGCCCCATCCAGGGACAGTTCTGGGTGCGTCCTCAGCCTCCCCATTATTTGCTCCTTATCCTCTGAATAGTGGAATCTTGCTATTACGTCTCTTGGGGCCTCTTCTCCTGCCATCCTCCCCCTGGGGATCCTATGAACTCTCTCCAATTTTAACGGCTCAGAGGGGTCCCTCTCTAACAGGGGATTGAAAAGTTTTTGTAATGTATCTCCCAGAACCCCGGAGATATATTTCTCCGGGAGTCCTTTGATACGCACATTCTTTCTCCTCCCCCTATTTTCCTGATCTTCAATTCTATACTGGAGATTTATATTTATTCTCTGCAAGTTTGCCACTTGTTCTGCTATCCCATCCAACCTTACATCCTGTTTATCCAACCTATCCTCCAATTCCTCTACTCTTTCCAATACCTGTCCTATGTCTGCCCTTACTCCTGCTATCTCTGTTCTTATTGACTCCTCCATTTTAGCAAACATTTCCGTTAGCATCTCCTTTATTGTGGCTGCTTCCCCTTCCTGAGGTATAGGGGAAGCAGCTCCTACCCCTCCTGTCCCCGTTTCTGTCTCTCTTGTTTCCTCCCTTACTTGTTGAGTTCTTGTTAATCTGCTGGGTTTACCTTCCTCCGAACCCTTCTGTCTATTTAACCCTGATCTACGTATTGGTCCTGTTTTTGGGCTGCCTTGTCCTTCCTCTGGTGTGTTAGCCATATGTGCCATATACCGCTGAATACCTCCCGGACTGGCCACCGGCGGTATATTTTTTCCTGCTTTTGTTTTGCCTTTCATTTTATTCAATTCTAGGCTTCGAGTCTAGGGTTCCCACTTCCTGCCCAGAGAGTCCCAGTCCCAGGTGTTGTTGATGTTACAGTCCCAATTAATATTGGTGTTGCTGATATTGTTGGGACCAACAATATTCTACAACCTCAAATTCTACCGGCCTAATTTCCATCCAGTCAGAGCTCTCTGATACTAAATGTAAGGAGAGTCCGTTATGTTCTTTTCTGCTCACTTTAACCATATATGCCCGGTAGGTAAGGTTGGGAGGATATAAATGTGGACAATCACCTACTTCTTTCATGCGACTTATGCTCCTGGTTAATATAACTTAAAGTCGCTTCCCACACTATTTCACCTCTTTTGGTAAATCAGTTACTACATCACTTTTTAACTTTTACCATCCCGTGTCTAACACACAATAGGGAGCCTTACAGTAGTCCAACCAAGTCACTTATTATGATCGGCGTTGTATAATAACTGATATTTCAGGCATACGGAGCGAGCAGCGACATGCAGAGATTATCTCCTTCCTCCTTCAGATGTCTCACAAGGGACAGTCATTTAGTAGCTCAATTAAACCGAGGACTTTACAGGTATTGCAAAAATGTATCAGATATAACGAAGATAATGCAAATATAAGTCAATAACATCGCTGGATATTGCAGGTTTAGCAGAAATAGATACATATATATGTAGCGTGGACCATGCTGAAGAGTCAGTAGCCTGGGAGAATTATTGTGTAAGAAAAAGCCATATAATAGTCCAGCATACCACTAGTACTGATAAGCGCTGCAAAAGTTGCGGGGGAACCAGCTGTAATGCTGCAAAATGTAATGCTACAAAATCAGAGGCTTATGGAATTTGTCCCCTACCTCCTTCTTAGGACCTCTCTTCTCTGTTTCCCTTCCTTCCTGGTATTACTTTCCGCTCCAGACACCGACAATTTAGCTTACCTCACATAGCCATGCTGTCTTGCCGTTTTGTTTAGTTTCACTGAAGCTGCAGCTGTAGCCTGAGGCCGTACTCACTCACCACGCTTGGTTGGTCCAGGGGGGGGAGGAACTGTCAGTTACCTCAGGTTTTCTCTGCTGACTCTCCTTCTCTGGAGCCCGGACGGTGGACGATCACTGCACAGCTCCGGATATCCGCGCGGGCCGTCAGCTAACGGGATTCACAGGCAGGAGTTGGCAAGCTGTGAAGCCGAAGAGCCATAGAGCAGTAGGCGGGCGAGGGGATCTCCGTCGGCGTCTCACGAAGACTCCGACAGGACGGCGGGTTGATGGAGGTACGGGAAGTCGGGCATGGGAGAAGGTGCTCTCAGCCGCCTACGTCATGACGCTCCGCCGCCTCCCTTCCCCCCCGCCCCCCCCTCTTGAGCTGTACCAGGTGGCGTGGCCTCAACATGGGGGGGTGCTTTGGGGAAGGGGGGGACAAGACCCTCAAAGGCGGAAGAAGAGGCAGCGGCGACAGAAGACTGGGCCACCGCTAGTAAAAGAGCTATAGGAAGATAGGCAAGAAGAACTGAAGAGGGGGACAAGACCCCCGAAGTCGGAAGATGACCCCCGGATGGCGACGAAGAAGAAAGCCAGGCTCCTCCACTAATAAAAGAGCTAGCAGAAGATAGTGGAGGAGTCCAGCGAGAAGACCCCCCAAGACGGAAGACCACCGGAGCTGTGCAATAAATTATTTTAAAAACATGTGTTGTGTTTTTTTATTTACGCTTTTTTTCACCAGGTGAAGGGGTAGGGGTACATGGTACCCCAATACTCATTCACATAGGGTGGGGGGCAGCTATCTAGGGGCCCCCTTATTAAAGGGGGCTCCTGGATTTCGATAAGCCCCCTGCCCACAGACCCCAAAAACCAATGGCCAGGGTTGCCGGGATGAGGCCCTTGTCCTCATCAACATGGGGACAAGGTGCTTTGGGGTGGAGGAACCGCAGGGCCCCCCTTCCCCAAAGAACTCCCCATGTTGAAGGCATGTGGCCTGGTACGGCTCAGGAGGGGGGGGGGCGCTCGCTCGTCCCCACCCCCTTTCCTGGCCGGCCGGGCTGCGTGCTCGGATAAGGGTCTGATATGGTCCCTGGGGGAGACGACCCCCACGCTGTTTTTTTCAGCATAGGGCTTCCCCTTTAAGTCCATACCAGATGACGGAGCCAGCAAAGTGTCAATCTCGCCGATGGAGGCGACGACATTGACGTCCTTCGCTAGTTCCGTCTACCCGGAGCCACGTTCAAAATGAACGGTCTTTTCTCCGTGTGGGCAAGTCCGTTCATTTCAAAAGTCCGGCGGACTAGCACAGAGATGGCCGGATTGTTCGCTGGACTGCCGAGTCCAGCGCACAATTTTGAGTCAAAACTTCTTTCTAAGTCCACCAGACTTTTGGGGAAAAAAAGTCCGCCAGAGCCCACACACAGGCGGATTGTCCAGCGGGCTCTGGTCCGCCGGACCAAGTCCGCCGGATAGTCCAATCGTGTGTACATGGCATTAGTGACAGTCATCACCCTTTAAAGCATTCTTAAGTCTGTGTAATTATATGTTTATTATTTATTTATTTACCCCTTGTTTGTTTGCATTGCCTTTATACATTTAATTAATTTACCTCCAAGTTCATGTAGTGAGATTTCTATGCATGGTGGTGGTGACTTACTAACTCTTAAGTCACACAGTCTCTCTATGCCGGGGGGGATCGACCAGATAAATGTCAGGAAACATGAATCAGATGGAGACAGAAAATGCAGTAAAAATCACACCTTTTAATAAAATGTTTAAAATGGTACAAATAGTAAACGTAGTCCAAAAATAGCCAGAGTTTGGTAGCCAAAGCGGATAGTCAGAACTAGGGATGAGCTTCGTGTTCGAGTCGAACATACGTTCGACTCGAACATCGGCTGTTCGCCCGTTCGGCGAATTCCAAACGTTATGGACCGTTCGCGCCAAATTCGTGTGGCGCTCACGGCCCACAATGCACTGCGATGGCGCAGTGCATTGCTTGCTCATGATTGGCCAAGCATGCACTGTGACCCCGCATGCTTGGCCAATCACAGCGCCGGCAGCGAGGAGAGCCATGATTGGCCATAGGCAGGATGCCTGTGGCCAATCATAGCTCAGGCTGTGTAGTACACGCCCCACACTATATAAGGCCGCCAGCGCGGCAGCCTTGTGTAGTGTGTTGGCATCTGTAGCAGTTAGTGGGTGTTCTGTGTACCTTCAACACAGTATACACCGATCGTTATCGGACGATTTTTCGTTCTTGCTCTTCTGTAGTGGTTGTTGTCTGCGTGCCCTGACCGCAGTATACACCGCTATATTCACTGTAGACATGTCACTGGAGAAGTGGTTGAGGGGGTGTACATCTCACCTAGGTTGCTACACAGTGTGAGATGGTAAGTCCAGGATGGATCAGTTTCTCAACAGCAATATGCTGCTGAGTTGTTATTTAAATCTTGCCGGGCCTGGATTTATATGGAATGGCAGGTAGGTTTGGTAGAGGGACCTGTCATTCCACACCCCCCATCCCTCGTTCCAGTTCTGGGTTTTGGATCAGGTGAGCTTTGATCCTAATTAGCCTGGGAAGGTAAAGGCTCTGCGGGTCTGCAGGTGATTGCTCTCAGCCAGGGAAACGAACAGGCTGTGCTTGCAGCTTCCTCAAACACACAGACTGTTCGTTTCCCTGGCTGAGAGCAATCACCTGCAGACCCGCAGAGCCTTTACCTTCCCAGGCTAATTAGGATCAAAGCTCACCTGATCCAAAACCCAGAACTGGAACGAGGGATGGGGGGTGTGGAATGACAGGTCCCTCTACCAAACCTACCTGCCATTCCATATAAATCCAGGCCCGGCAAGATTTAAATAACAACTCAGCAGCATATTGCTGTTGAGAAACTGATCCATCCTGGACTTACCATCTCACACTGTGTAGCAACCTAGGTGAGATGTACACCCCCTCAACCACTTCTCCAGTGACATGTCTACATCACCTATATAGCTAGCGATATATCTATCTTTTATAATAGAGCTTGCAGTCAGTGTTAGGAGATTGTGCGTGCTGTCTGCGTGCTCTGAACCCAGTATACACCGCTATATCCACCTATATAGCTAACTATCTTGCTCATTTTAAATAGAGCTGTCAGTCAGTGTTAGGAGATTGTGCGTGCTGTCTGCGTGCTCTGAACGCAGTACACACCGCTATATCCACCTATATAGCTAACTATCTTGCTCGTTTTAAATAGAGCTTTCAGTCAGTGTTAGGAGATTGTGCGTGCTGTCTGCGTGCTCTGAACGCAGTATACACCGCTATATCCACCTATATAGCTAAATATCTTGCTCTTTTTAAATAGAGCTTTCAGTCAGTGTTAGGAGATTGTGCGTGCTGTCTGCATGCTCTGAACGCAGTATACACTGCTATATCCACCTATATAGCTAAATATCTTGCTCGTTTTAAATAGAGCTTTCAGTTAGTGTTAGGAGATTGTGCGTGCTGTCTGCGTGCTCTGAACGCAGTACACACCGCTATATCCACCTATATAGCTAACTATCTTGCTCGTTTTAAATAGAACTTTCAGTCAGTGTTAGGAGATTGTGCGTGCTGTCTGCGTGCTCTGAACGCAGTATACACCGCTATATCCACCTATATAGCTAACTATCTTGCTCGTTTTAAATAGAGCTTGCAGTCAGCGGTAGGAGATTGTGTGTGCTGTCTGCGTGCTCTGAAAAAGACGGACGGCAAAACAAATTATACAGGGGTAATAACCCTTCCCTATGTTTTCCAAAAAGCTTAAAAATAGTTTTTTTGACTGGAGCTACACTTTAAAAATGTACCAGTTGAAAATTACAAACAGATTCAACTTAACACAACAACACGTGGCACTTCACAGGCATACTACAGACACCCCCCAGGCACGATATTTAAAGGAATATTTCACTTTTTTTTTTCACTTTAATCGTCATTAAAATCAGCTCCCGCCAAAACGGACGTTTTTAAACGTTTTTTTTTGCATTGACCCATGTTCCCTGGGGCAGGAGCCAGGTCCCCAAACCCTTTTTAGGACAGTATCTTGCATATTAGCCGTTAAAATTAGCACTTTTAATTTCAAACGTTCGAGTCCCATAGACTTCAATGGGGTTCTAACGTTCGTACGAATTTGGGGTCCGTTCGAAAGTTCTGGTGCGAACCGAACCGGGGGGTGTTCGGCTCATCCCTAGTCAGAACAAGCCAGTAAATCAGGAAGCCAGAGATCAGTGTAGTCGGAGGCAACAGACAGGATCAGGAACCAGAAGGGACGTCAGCCAGGCAAGTCTTCAACAGGAACAAAGCAGAGAGTCTCCAGATATGTTTGACCAAGGAGAAGGCACGGAAGGAATGAACCAGGCAGTTTAAATAGCCAAAAGGGGCTGGCTGTAGGCTGGACTGATGAGCAGGAAATGATCACTAGCGGAACCACTGTGGAACGATGAGTGCTGAGAATTAACCGACAACTGAGCAACCTGAGCACCGAGAAGGGAGGGCTGAGAGCCCAGCCCTGACAATAAAGTGGTTCCAAAGGCTCAAGGTTTTTTTTTCACCATTCTATGCATGAAGGTAAAAAACCTCCTCTCTGCAGCAGCCCCCCAATACTTACCTGCGCCTCATCTTCTTCCGGCAATGTGCATGATAACCTCGGCTCTCCGGAGACTCTCCTTCCTCATTGGCTGAGAAAGCAGCGGGTGCCATTGGCTCACAGCCAGTGAGCCAAAGAGGAGAGAGAGGGGGCAGGGCCGAGTCTGTCTAAACAGACACGCAGGGCCGCGGTGCGTGAACGAGCCTGCTTGGGTGCCCCGATTGCAAGCTGCTTTCTCTGCAGGCACTCTGCAGGAGAAAGGGGCAAAGAGCACCAGTGAGGAACCTGAAATGAGGAGGATCGGGACTTGCAAAGAGCAGGTAAGTATGACAGTTTGTGACTGCGGAACTTTAGTCCTTCTTTATTGGTGACAGCAAGGAGCTGAAGCTATAACGATCCTGCTGGCTTAAGGACAAAAATTGCGTGAAGATATGGTTTCTTTCGTTTTTATGGATTTACAATAGTCCTATGGGTTGGGTATGGGTAGGGCAACCAACCATGTAAGCACAAGGTAATATATATATATGACATTCCTCCATAAGGTATATATGCTTTACTGTGTAGCTATTGTAAAAATCCTGAGAAGGAATGATGGAACTTTGCTCTGCATCTATTCCATCTACAGCTATTTTAGTCATTCTTCAGTCTTCTCCGGGAAGCACGTTGCATGGGATCCAGTCATTGGCTTTTCGGCTATTTGTACTATATAGTATCTTTTGACATATAGGGTAAGCTTGGTACCCATGTTAAGGTAAGTATGTTTTGCCATACATACTGGCTTGATTTAAATCAATGTCATTCTCTTAGATGTGCTCTGTCTTTGTATTTTGTGTTCTGATGACCACAGTGGATTTCACAATGACTACTTACATACCTTCTGTATGTTCTGCAACTCCCTGTCCAGTAGCTGTTGCTACCTGTGGTGGAAAAAGGTAATTCGGTGCCCAGGGCAAAGATGTCAAACTGTGCCATCCCTCCCTCTTGGTGGAGTAGTGAGTGGGCTAAAAACAGTGTTGAGCTGAAATGTATGCAGCGGTTGTGGCATGCAGTAAAATATTGCCAATGTTTTTGGTACACCACACTGAACTAAAGAGCTTAACCACTTTGGCTCTCACACCTGTTTACCCCCTATGGACCAGATCATATTTTCACATTTCTGCTATGCGTCTATTCATGAGTCTATAATGTTGTAATTACTTATGATACAGAATTGACACATGCACTCACCAGCCACTTTAATTAGATACACCTTGCTAATACCGGGTTGGACCCCCCTTTGCCTTCAAAACTGCCTTAATTCTTCATGGCATAGATTCAACAAGGTGTTGGAAGCATTCCTCAGAGATTTTGGTCCATAGTGACATAATAACATCACACAGTTGTTGCAGATTTGTCAGCTGCATATCCATGACGCGAATCTCCCATTCCACCACATCCCAAAGGTGCTCTATTGGATGAGATCTGGTGACTGTGGAGGCCATTGGAGTACAGGAACCTCATTGTCCTGTTCAAGAAACCAGTGGTGAGATGATTGGAGCTTTGTGACATGGTGCATTATCCTGCTGGAAGGAGCCATCTGAAGATGGGTACACTGTAGCCATAAAGGGATGGACATGGTCAGCAACAATACTCAGGTAGGTCAGGGTGTTTAAGCGATGCTCAATTGGTACTAAGGGGCCCAAAGTTTGCCAAGACAATATCCCCCACACCATTACACCACCAGCCTAAACCATTGATACAAGGCAGGAGGGATCCATGCTTTCAGGTTGTTTACACCAAATTCTGACCTCATCATCTGAATGTCACAGCTGAAATCGAGACTCATCAGACCAGGCAAAGTTTTTCTAAACTTCTACTGTCCAATTTTGGTGATCCTGTGTGAATTGTAGTTTCCTGTTCTCAGCTGACAGGAGTGGCACACGGTGTGGTCTTCTGCTGCAGTAGCAGATCTGCTTCAAGGTTTGATGTGTTGTGCATTCAGAGATGATATTCTGCATATCTTGGTTGTAACGAGTGCTTATTTGTGTTACTGTTGCCTTTCTATCATCACAAACCAGTCTGCCCATTCTCCTCTAACATTTTTAACCACACAACTGCCGCTCACTGTATATTTTTTTGTACCATTCTCTCTAAACCCGATAGATGGTTGTGCTTGAAAATCCCAGTAGATCAGCAGTTTTTGAAATGCGCCTCTATTCTCCTTTATATTCAGCTGTGAAGTGGCGCTACTTGTATGTCAAGAAATTGCTAGTTTATCAAGTCAAAATTTATTTAAAAAAATTGCTTCTCGTGCAAAACACTCTCAGACCAAGTTACTCTCAATCCAAGGTTTTACTGTACCTGTGAATATTGGCCCTAGAATTACTGCTCTCATTATTTATTAGCTTTCCATTATCTTCTTCCCTGGGAACAGGAAAAGTGGCAATGGAAACCGGAAGCGACGTTAAAGCGGAGGTCCACCCTAAAGTGGACCTTCCGCTCATTGGAACCCTCCTCCCCTCTGGCGCCACAATTGGCACCTTTCAGGGGGGAGGGGGGTGCAGGTACCCCTGTACAGTACAGGTATCTGCACCCACTTCCGGCGTAGATTCTGCAGAATATACGCCCCTTTCCGCAGAATCTATGCCCCTTTCCGAAGGTCCCCCACTGCCTGCTGGAAAACACGAAGATCCCAGAGACAGCGGGGACCATCCTTATTGCGCAGCGCGACTCGCGCATGCGCAGTAGGGAACCGGGAAATTAAGTCGAAAAGCTCCACTTCCTGATTCCCATACCCAAGATGGCGGCGGTAGCACCCGAGAGACGGTCGAGAGATCGGCTTCGGGTGCCGAAATCGCGGGCGCGCTGGGCGGGTAAGTGTCATTATTTTAAAAGTCAGCAGCTGCAGTATTAGCAGTATTAGTATTAGTAGCTGCTGGCTTTTTAAAAAAAAAACGGCGGACTCCCGGCGGACTCCCGCTTTAACACATTGCTTCTGGGTTCTTTGCAGCTAGGGGAGATCATTGAATGGATACCCAATGGCACCTGTCATGTGGGTCCTGGTTAGGACAGGGGGGATGGGCCTGGGAAGCATGACTGGGGGGGGGGGGTCATTCTGGGAGGCACACTTTGAAAGGGGGGTGGAGGTCACAGAAAGCAATTGGCTGTCGGATCATTTTCATTAGCAGGATGAAAGTCAGCTTGTGGTGTGTAGACACACCCTGGGGAGTGTGTTTAACCCCCCCCCCCCCCCCCACTGCCACCCCCATAAGACATACAGTGGTGACAGTGAAAGGGTTAAGGACTTCCAAACTAAATTAGTTGACTCAGGGCATGAGAAAATGTTCTGATGAACGATTTCCAACGTTCAAATGAAATTCTGTGTGTGCACCCAGCTTAGCTCTATGGACTGGAACAAGCATGAGGTGTGATGACCCCGGACAATCACAGGTTTGTCCCAGGCAGCAACTCATAAAATAGCAAACAAAGCCATGGAAATCACACGTTCAAAAACCGGTGAGCAATGGCAGCTGCCTTGTTTCATCTTGACCTGTTGCCTTTCAATCCTGTAAACTGCAAGTGAGCAGAAATTATGAAACTATAAAAAAATACTGGTCCAATGCGAAGCAGAAATGGAATGACTCAAGTTTAGGAAAACACAATCCATCTTTACAATGTGGGCGAGGTTGGGAAAAACCCTTTGTTTTGCACAGTCAACAAGGAAAATTGGAAGGCGTAATGCAAAATCATCTGGCATTGTTTCCTTGCAGACAGGATTTAGACTAAACGCATTCACAGCTCACAGCAATGGATAAGATCGATGTGAAGTTCATGTGATATCTTATTTCTAACGGCCAGCTTGGCACACCAGTCAACTGAATCCTTTTGCTTGCCACGTAAGTAGCAAGTTAATTTTATAACACAATCCTAAAATGGATTAGAATTGATTGCAGCGCTGCAGTGCCATAAATTATTTAGCACTCCAAAACATCAAAACTCATAATCAATAAACCAAACAAGCATAGTAAAGCATAGCAAAGTGCCAACTTATTCATATACATGAAAAATAAAAAATAAATAAAGTTCATATCAATATAATATATGACCTCCGATTTCCTATGTGTTCTTATGCAATATCATTGTGCAAAAACCTAAATGAAATCAAAAATCCAAAGTTACTTTTTTTGATGATTGTTTGGTTTATTGATTATTATGAGTTTTGATGTTTTCGAGCACTAAATATTCATGGGACAGTGCTGCAATTCTAATCTATTTGTATTTTTTTTTTTTGCAGCAGCAGTGAAATTGGGTTTCTTTTTTGTGGTTGCACTTTTCACTTTGCAAATCACACTGTCACTTTTCTCGTTCAAAGGTTTTTATTGAAAAATCAATATATAGTAACAAGTATATAATGTATCAATGAAAGGTATTTTAGTAGTTACATGTAAATTAAACAAACAGGTTACGGCATTGTATTAATATAACACACAGATAGTAAAGTGAATGTTAGATAATTTCCCTTTTTATCAAAAAGATAGAGTTTTCAGACTGTTTCAATATTAGCTTACAGTAATTAATATTAATATTTAGAGGATCATTATCAGTCAATGAAAGAACATTAGGTCTATTTGTGTCTGAGTTCTTATGTGTGTTAAACATTTGAATAAAGTATATGTGTCAAACTACTGAGTGTGATATTTTAAATATATGTGTTATCACCTGTTGCTGTTAGGTACCTTATAAAATGATAAAATGATAAGAGAGAAATAAGGAAGAGAAGAATAAAGAAATAAAGAAAATAAGGGTACGGAAAAGTGGGGGGGGGGGGGCAGAGGGCATGGGGTGTTCCGAAGGCATAATCTATTCTTATAGTTTTATCATTGTTGCATATAAAAATGTTAGTTACTGGAGTACTTGGTGGTGAAAGTTTATAAGTAAACAATGTGTGATCCATTGTTTCCATAGACCTTCATAACCTTTCAGATTTTCTTTATCTAGGGCTTCCATTTCTGCATGTAACAATGACCGATTCATTCTGTGCTTGGTTTCTGCTAATTTTAGTAAGGAAGTTTTCCATGCTTTAGTTATTGTCTGTTTCACGGCCGTCATAAGTTGTATAAATAGCTTGAATTTTTACGAGTCGTGTAATCGGGTTTTGTATTTAACCACTTAAGGACCGAGCCTCTTTTTGAGATCTATTGTTTACAAATTGAAACAATTTTTTTTTTTTTTTGCTAGAAAATTACTTAGAACCCCCAAACATTATACATTTTTTTTCCTAACACCATAGAGAATAAAATGGTGGTTTTTGCAATACTTTCTGTCACACTCGTATTTGCGCAGCGGTCTTACAAGCACACTTTTTTTTGGAAAAAAAATACACTTTTTTAAATGAAAAAATAAGACAACAGTAAAGTTAGCCCAATTTTTTTTTTTATATTGTGATAAGATAATGTTACGCTGAGTAAATTGATACCCACGCGCTTCAAAATTGCACCCCCTCGTGGAAAGGCTGACAAACTTTTATCCTTAAAAATCTCCATAGGCAACGTTTAAAAAATTCTACAGGTTGCATGTTTTGAGTTACAGAGGAGGTCTAGGGCTAAAATGATTGTTCTCGCTCTACTGATCGCGGCGATATGTCACATGTGTGGTTTGAACACCGTTTTCATATGCGGGAGCTACTCTTCTGCACATGAACTTGGCGGGATGGGGCTCGTTTACATTTTTTTATGTATTTTCTTATTTATTTTACCTTTTATTTTTTTATTTTTACACTG
The DNA here is from genome assembly GCF_037356315.1 of Lithobates pipiens. Classification (NCBI taxonomy): domain Eukaryota; kingdom Metazoa; phylum Chordata; class Amphibia; order Anura; family Ranidae; genus Lithobates; species Lithobates pipiens. Next base: position 320,146,379 of record NW_027507784.1, on the reverse strand, counting down.
TTCTTTTAAAAAAAAAGTGTCACTTTTATTCCTATTACAAGGAAGGTAAATATCCCTTGTCGTAGAAAAAAAGCATGACAAGACCTCTTAAATATGAGATCTGGGGTCAAAAATACCTCAGATCTCATATTTACACTAAAATGCAATAAAAAAAAAATCTTGTCATTTAAATTTTTTTTTTTTTAAATTGCCCTTTAAGAGCTATGGGCGGAAGTGATGTTTTGAAGACGCTTCCGCCCTGTAATGGTATGGAGACAGGTGGGGGCCATCTTCCCCTCACTCGTCTCCATACCCAGCAAATTAAAACATCCGATCGCCTCTGCCGCTGCTGATGGCCCCGGTAAGCAGCGGAGGGCACTGGAGAGCCGCCGATAAGAGTGATCTTGAGTGAGCAGAGACCACTCTTATCGGAAAGCGGACCGCTGGCCGAAGAAATGTATCCCGGGGTTATGGCAGCTAGCTGCTGCCATAACAACAATATTCCTCTTCAAACTTAGGACGCATATCATCGTGCAGCGGTCCGTAAGTGGTTAAAAGTACAGCCCGGGCAAAGATCCGATCGCCTCCGCCGCTGCCAACAGATCTGGTAAGTGGCGGAGGGCACCGGAGTGCGGCGGGAGCCCTCTCCCGCCGCCAATAAAAGGGATCTCGCAGCAAATCCGCCACAGAGACCACTCGTATCAGAAACTGGACCGCCAGCCGTACATGAGGATACCGGGGTTATGGCAGCCAGTGAAAACGAACACATTTTTTTCAGCAGTGCGCATGTCTATTAAAAAGTTCAGGTGGAAACATTGATCCCTAGTGGATATCATCAATTTAGTTTACTGGGCCACCACATCCTTCCACTCTACAGAAAGAGAAAAAATGTTTTTTTTTTTCCGATAGCGAAAGAGGAGTTTAGTCTTAGTACCATGGCCAGTTATAAGATAAGAATTTTACTGTTTTTTACTGCAACGACCACTAGGTGGCCTAAATTACAGCAAAACCTTTGGATTGAGAGTAACTTGGTTTGAGAGCGCTTTGCAAGACAATCAATTTTTTTTTTAACCACTTGGCGCCCATACTACGTCTATTGATGTCATGGGCTTTGTGGCGGTATATCTGAAAGATGCTTGAGGCCACAGACATCATTCAGATATCGGCGTTTTCAGCCGGCGATTCCCTACACCATAAGAATGATCATAGCGGCTGTTCCGCCGCTTGATCGTTCTTACAGGCGGCGGGAGGGGACGCCCCCCCTCCCGCCGCCCTCTGGTGCTTGTACCGACTCACCGCTTCCATCGGTGAGTCGGTCACAGGATCCGCCGGCCCCGGACCAGATCATCCCCGGAGTCTCTGTGATCGTTCGGAGGCCGAGCACGATGTTATGACGTCATGCCCGGCCTCTGCATTCAAATTAACGGCGCCGATTTGGCTAGGAAGGCAGATCGTTTTTATTTTTTTTATTTTAGGCTTCCCAGCCTAGAGGTGAGATGTGGGGTCTTATTGACCCCATATCTCACTGTAAATAGGTCCGATCGTGCCATATTCCTATTACAAGGGATGTTTACATTCCTTGTAATAGGAATAAAAGTAATACATTTTTTTAAAGTGTCAAACTAAAAAAATAAAAATAAAATTAACAATAAAAAAAAAAATGTAAAGCGCGTACGCAGAAGGGAACGCATACGTAAGTCCCGCCCACATATGAAAACGTGTTCAAACCACACATGTGAGGTATCGCCGCGAACGTTAGAGCGAGAGCAATAATTCTAGCTCTAGACCTCCTCTGTAACCCAAAACATGTAACCAGTAAAAAAATTTAGAGCGTCGCCTATGGGGATTTTTAAATACCAACGTTTGGCACCATTCCACGAGCGCGTGCAATTTTGAAGCGTGACATGTTGGGTATCTATTTACTCGGTGTATCTTCCTCTTTCACATTATGCAAGAAAATTGGGCTAACTTTACTGTTTTTTTTTTAAAGCATGAAACTGTTTTTTTTTCTGAAAAAAACGCGTTCGAAAAATTGCTGCGCAAATACCGTGCGAGATAAACGAGTTGCAACGACCGCCATTGTATTCTCTAGGGTCTTTGCTAAAAAAACATATATAATGTTTGGGGGTTCTATGTAATTTTCTAGCAAAAAAATTAGGAATTTTACATGTAGGAGAGAAATGTCAGAATTGGCCTGGGCGTGAAGTGGTTAATACATTTTGACTGATATACAAGCAATGTGTTGATATACGCTATTGTACGCTATTGTTCTTTTTCAAATTTTCTAATACATTTTCTGAAGCTGTAGTTTGTCTCAAATTTTTCTAAAAGTTCTAGTTTCTGTACCAGTCCAGCTGGGTTGCACTGATTCCCACTTGACCATAGGTGTTGCTGTCACCGTTGGTGGGTGTGGAACAGCAGCAGGCTGGATGCATTGAATGCCACCTCTTGCTCGGAAATAGTTCAGTGGGTGGGGTTTCCCTGTTGTGCATTCTGGGAGAGGGTATTTAAGGTACCGACACCATTTTTTCTGGGTCTGTCCGCCTGGCTGTTCCCAGGTCCCTGTCTTGGGGTCCACTGCCCTGACCCCATCCTGGCCTGGGGCCTGTGCCGCATGGATCTGCGCCTCGGGCCGGCTGGCCCGAGGCCTTGCAACTGAGAGTGTAGGCCCAGGAATGTCTTGGGGCCTACTGATCCAGGGGTTGTCCTGTGCTGTCTCGCCTGCGGGGAGAAGCCATGAAAACTGGAGAATCGAGGGGAGGACTTCTCAGGTGGAGGACCGAACACAAGGCTGGTGTCTCTGGAGGAGCCTGGAAACTCAGTTGAAGGACGCAACCCGGATCAATATGCTTACAGTATCGCCGAGTTGACTGATAGAATCTGGTACTGTATGGTAGTTCTTCCTAAAACTCTCAAAACCACTAAGTTCAATTGACAAGTCTGTGGCAGAGACTTTGTTTAGCATTTCATCGGCTGCTAGGTCAAGTGAGAGGGGCCTATCCGGTGACTGCTGGATCCAGTCTGTGGAGCCGTTTGTCCTCTGGATCTGACCGATACCTCTAACCCGCAATTACTAGGTGCCTGAACTCCCCTTTATCCTCTAACCCTCTATTGAAGGACTGTGTCTTTTGTCTTTCTTGGGTGTTATCCCTAAATAAATCTTCAAGAAAGGACTAAGTGTCGGATTTAACATCATTTGGGCTACTTTCCATGGGACACCCTAAGACAAAGAGGCGAGCAGCTGAGGTAATGGTAAGCCCGAATAAAACCAGCAGCTCCTTCATGGGTTAGTGCTACATACAAGTAGCTTCATGTCACAACTGAGTATAAAAGAGAACAGAGGCGCCTCTAATGCAGCAATATGGTTACGGGATAAAGCTGTCCACATAGACCCTCCACCGCAACGCCAGAAACATCATCCCTTCCACGCTGCTCTCCACAAGCTCTTCAAGCCTCGCTTACAGATCACTCTACTACAGGGTAGTCTTCCCGGTCACAATTGCAGACTGACAGCGGTGAGAGCCGGTGATGCGTGAGATGGTATATGTGGACAGCTTTATCCCAGATGTCTGCATACTTAGATGTGCCTGTTTTAATCATCAACCATGTGAGTTGATAATTGTTGTACCCTCATTAAAGTGGTTGTAAACCCTTACAACACACTTTGACCTACAGGTAAGCCTAGATTAAGGCTTACCTGTAGGTCCAAGAAATATTTCCTAAACCTACACGGTTTAGGAGATATTTGCCAAAAGACAGGCACCGCTGTCTACGGCGCATGCGCCGTAGACAGCGGCACACAGGCGCACTGAACGCGGCACCCATCAACGGCGATATGCCGCGCGTGGCGGCTCCCTTGCGCATGTGCGGGAATGCGCAATGCTTCGCCGAATGACAGCGGCAGGTGAAGCGAGACCCACCGAGAAGATGGATGCGCCGGACTACAGGGGACAGCGGTGACATTGCTGGCTCCTGTGTCAGGTAAGTGACACATAATGGACTACTATGTGATGCATAGTAGTCCATTATGCTTTACCTTTGCAGGGAATGAAAGAGGAAGTAAACTCATCCGGGTTTACTTCCTCTTTAAATGTAACCATATTACTACACTTAGAGGCGCATCTCTTCTCTTATACTTTGTAGATCCTGCTGGATTTGACTTCTAATCCCCTTGTGGAGGCTTCCATTTGTGGATGGACATTTTATGGTTACACAACCTGGTCACATTGCTATAATCTTTTTATATAGACTATAAACTGAAGGACTTATGAATAAATGGTTGTGGAATGAATCATCTGAGTTTCCATTTCTTATTTTCTAATCGATATAAGAGTGCTTTGGATTACAAGCATGTCTCCGGAACGAAAATTCTTGCAATTCAAGGTGTTACTATAGTTGGGTGGGCTGGAGGATTTTTGACCTTCACGCATAGAGTGCATGAAGGTCAAAAAAACTCCAGCCTTTCCAACTAATTTAAGCCCCCTATTCCCCCCCAGCTCCCCCCAGTACATACCTGAGCCCAATCTCAATCAAGCGATGTGCATGAGAGTAGTTGCTGTCTATGCTTCCTGCCTCCTTTATGGTCCAGCAGTACACGGTCCAGCAATGCAGGTGCAGGAAGCCTGGCTCCTCTCCCCCTCCTCTCCACGTCGCCAGCACTCTTATGCCACGTACACACGATCGCACATTTCGACAACAAAATCCATGTTTTTTTTCCAATGGATGTTAGCTCAAACTTGCCTTGCATACACACAGTCACACAAATCTTGTTGGAAATTCTGAACGTCAAAAATGCGGTGACGTACGACAAGTCGAGAAAATTGAAGTTCAATAGCCAGTGCAGCTTTTCTGCTTGATTTTGAGCATGTGTGGAACTTTGTGCGTCAGAATTGTGTACACACAATCGGAATTTCCAAAAACAGATTTTGTTGCCGGGAAAATTTGAGCTCCAGATCTCAAATTTTGTTTGTCGGAAATTCAGACGGAAAATGTCCGATGGAGCCTACACACGGTCAGAATTTCCGACAACAAGCTCCCATTGAACATTTACTGTTGGAAAATCCAACCATGTGTATGCATCATTACTGTGGTGCCGGGCTGTGGCTTCACAGCCAGGCAAGCCGCACTACGCATGTGCGAGCTGCACTGGGCATGCACGAGCCGCGCTCCGCGCTGGGAATGACCGGGCAATCTTCTGGGACCTGTTATGTGTCCCAGAAGATTGCAGGGAGGGAAGGGGAGAGGTGAAATTCCTTCCGGCGCCCCAGAGCCAGGGCAGGAAGTGGGAGCTGGGTCCCTGTAAAAACAGGGAACCTGCTTCTCCCCCAAAAAAATAACATGCCAAATGTGGCATGTCAAGGGGTCGCCTGCACTTAAAGTGGAAGTTAAATTTTTGGGTGGAACTCCGCTTTAAGAACAAACCTACAGACCCTATATTTTTTGTAACCCGGGGACCACCTGTAGTTCCCTTCTACCAGCCTCTATGTAACTACGGGGCATAGCAGTGGGCCGACAAACTTAACCACAGCACTCAGCTGAGGACCAGGCATCTGACACACCCGGAAGTGTCGGATGCTACAGATTCTTCTACCAAAGTAACTCTTCATTAGAACAGCGAGCTCTGATATGGGCAGTAAAACAGGTAAGTATTTTCTTTACAAGTAACCCCTTTTTGTTTATATTTTTATTCTAGCAATTGAGTTACATTATTGGGTTCCAACCCTTTCCTTTTTTGCACATTGGGAGGCGCAATGGGAGGCGTACATTGATTCATATGTTAATAGCTCTACGTATAAAAGGGGTGGGGGGGGATTCTCCCCTGTCAGAATACAATGAACGAACAAGAAAACTGTATACCCAGCTTTATGTGTGTGTGGGGGATAACTGCTCCCCAGTGTGTAGTCCCTCTGCAGACACTGCCTAGTAAATACTGAAAAAAGAAGTGCTGACAGCATTGATAATATTATTCACATGCAGGAGATAGCTAATACATTGAGGAACATTTTTTGTTAATGGTGCCAAGCCACGACCCTCGAAGTCAATCTTTTTTTGTTTTTGTGATTTTTCTTCTTTTTTTTTTTTTAAATGGGCCTATCTTAAGGTAAGGGGCCTGGAGCTGCAGCTGAAATAGCCCCTATGTTAATCCGCCCCTTCCAATCTAAGCACTGCAAGTGTGATCTCTACCTAGTCCAGTGTGATGAGGTGTCCTACAGAAGTCCACAAAGTTGGTGGGTGATTCAAACCACTATAGCCCTTCAAAAACTGGGCTATGTATTTTGGATAGGACTGGCCTTTAAGTGGCCATCTCTGGACATTTATGAGTTTATTTAGCAACAAAATTGAAGTGGGAGAGATATAGAAGGGGCCAAGAGGAGTTCCAAGACACAGTGTGTAAGTTAAAGCAACAAGAAGCCATCTCAAGGGCAAATGCTTCTTTGTCAGTGTGTGCGGTGTAGTGTTTGTTTCTAGGTATTTCAGCTTTTTTAGCTTTTCTATTATTTTTTATTTCTTTTTTTAATAGTATTGTTATTCATTTTATTTTTTTGGCTAGAGTAAAGGGTTAGAGTTAAGGTTAGGTTAGAGTTAGGATTAGGTGTTGGGGTTAGGGTTAAGGTTAGGCGTTAGGGTTATTATTTATTTATGTTTTATGTCAGGTTTAGGGTGTACTACTACTAATAACAATAATAAATGAACACCCTAACCTTGACCCAAAATAAATAATAATAATAATTTATTTTTTTCAGGTTTGGGTGTTTAGGGAGTTAAGGTTAGGTTAGATTTAGGATTAGGAGTTGGGGATAGGGTTAAGATTAGGGGTTAGGGTTATTATTTCTTTTTGTTAGGGTGTTACTACTACTACTACTACTACTACTACTACTACTATTACTACTACTACTAATATTAATAATAATAAATTAATAAATAAATTTAAAATAAATACACAAATAAATACAAATAAACATTAATAAATAAATTCAATAAATGAATACTAAGTAATTATAAATAAATAATTAACTCCTAACCCTTAAAAAAATAAAATAAAATAGTAATAATAAATAACTAAACACCCTAACCCAAAATTAATTAATATATAATATATTTTTTTTCAAGTTTGAGTGTTTATTAGATTATAATTATTATTATTATTATTATTATTATTAATAATAATAATAATAATAATAATAATAATAATAATATTTGATTTTATATTTTTTAAGGTTAGGGGTTAATTATTATGTAGTTATATATTATTACATCATTTGTTTTATTTATGATGATTATAATTATTTGTACGTGTATGTGTATTATTTTTAACATTTTGTTAATATATTATTACCATGTTATTTAAAAAAAAATTTTATCATTTGAGCAGAAAATCACCAATTAAAATGCGTCTTAATGTGCGAATGTCCACAAAAAACACGCGATGGTGTGTTCCCATTCATTTCAATGGGTATAAAAATGCGTCAAAAACCCTCAAATCTGCCCAATTCGAGCTACAAGAAAAGCTCCAGAACTTTTTTGAGCTTCAGGCATTCAGCTTCAAGCGATTTTGGAGTGGGGATGTGAACCATCTCCATAGAGAATAATTGTTTTTTCTCCTCCAGCATTTTGGAACTTTGAGCGTCAAGCTACAAAACGCAGAGGTGTGAATGGGGCCTAAGGGCCTGTTACCACTGATTTTGGGCTTGTAATGGCGGCTTCAGTTTGAGATGTTTCTGAGATCATTCAGATGCATTTGACCTCCTACTAATCTGGATTTTAGGGACTACAAAACTTGACTGAAGCAAACAAAAGCCCAAAGACACAGGCATACAGAACACAGTAGGGGTTATTTTATTTACAATAATCATAATAATCATATATAATGTTAATAGATAAGAGGGTGGCATCCATGGCAGCATAAGCAACATTGACAACCTTTCAGTGTTCATCATCATCATCATCATCAGTTTAGAGAAGTCCCAAAATTAAAGAGGAATTCTGTTGGTTGCTGAGGACTATGTTGGTTTTCGTTTTTATTTGAACATTCCGTTCTTATCTCTTCTCTTTTTCCTTCATCTTTCGTTTTCCTTTCATCCATTTTCTTTCTCTTTTCCTTTCATTTCCATCAATTTTTCTTCATCTTTCCTTTCTTAGCCTCTCCCCTCCTTCTCCTCTATTTCTCTTCTCCTCTCCGTTTCATTTCTTCTCCTCTTTTCTTCTCCCCTGCTCTCCTTTCCCACCCTTTTTAAATCTCATCCCCTTTCCTACCCTTCCCTTTTCCTTTCCTTCTCATTTCTTCTCCCCCTGCTCTCCTTTTTCATCCTGTAAAATCTCCTCCTCTTCCCCACCCTTCACTTTTCCTTTACTCTCCTTTCTTCTCCTTCCTTCTCATTTCTTTTCCTATTTTCTCCTCCCCTACTCTCCTCTCTTTTCCTCTCCTTGTTTCTTTTTCTCTCCTGTCATTCTCATTTCTTCTCCTCTTTTCTCATCCCCTACTCTCCTTTTCTCTCCTCTCACTTCCTCTTCCTCTCATTACTTCTGCTCTCCTTTTCTTATTTCTCCTCTTCTCCTGTCCTTCTTAGTTTTCTCCTCTTTTCTCCGCCCCTACTCTCCTCTCCTTTCCTTTCCTCCCCCTCTCATTTCTTCTCTTCCCTCCTTCTCTTCTTATTTCTTCTCCTCTCCCGTCTCTCTCAGTTCTTCTCCTCCTTTCTCCTCCCCTACTCTCCTCTTCAATCCTTTCAAATCTCATCCCCTTTCCTCCTCTTTTCATCCCTTTCCTGATAATTTCTTCTCCCTTATTCTCCTTTCCCATCCTCTCAACTCTCCTCTCCTTCCCCACCCTTCTCTTTTCCTTTCCTCTCCTGTCCTCTCCTTCTTTCTTATTTCTTCTCCTCTTTTCTACTCCTCGATTTTCCTCTCCTTTCCTCTTATCATTTATTTTTCTCTCCTGTTATTCTCATTTCTTCTCCTCTTTTCTCCTCCCCTATTCTCCTTTCCTCTCCTCTCAATTCTTCTCCCTCATTTATTCTGCTCTCCTCTTCTTATTTCTTCTCCTCTCTTGTCCTTCTTAGTTTTTCTCCTCCTTTCTCCTCCCCTACTCTCCTCTCCTCCTTTCCTTTCCTCTCCCATCCTTTCCTCCCCTCTAATTTCTTCTCTTCCCCCCTCCTCTTCTTATTTCTTCTCCTCTCCTGTCCCTCTGAGTTATTCTCCTCCCTTCTCCTCCCCTACTCTCCTCTTCCATCCTTTCAAATCTCATCCCCTTCCCTCCTCTTTTCATCCCTTTCCTGCTCATTTCTTCTCCCTTACTCTCCTTTCCCATCCTCTCAATTCTCCTCTCCTTCCCCACCCTTCTCTTTTAATTTCATCTCCTGTCCTTCCCTTCCTTCTCATTTCTTCTCCTCTTTTCTCCTCCCCCACTCTCCTCCCTTTTTCTCTTTTCATCCATCCTCTTACTTTTTCTACCTATACCTCACATTTCTCTTTTCCCTTCCTCCCCTCTTTTTTTTCCCTTCCCTGTCTATGAATAACCTTCTTTCTCTTCTCTTGTTAGACAAGGCACCAATGGCTATAAACAGAAAGAGTCTTGTACTTCTTCTAATTACAATATTTCTTCTGGGCTATGGATGGCACAGGATCCAATTTCAGGTGAACTTTCTTGTATATGGATGATTAAAATGCAGTGAAAAAGTATTCAAACCCATGGAAAGTTTCCACATTTTGTCATGTTACAACCAAAAACGTAAATGTATTTTACTGGGATTTTATGTGATAGACCAACACAAAGTGGCACATGATTGTGAAGTGGAAGGAAAATGATAAATGGTTTTCAAAAATATTTACAAATAAATATCTAAATAGTGTGGTGTGCCCCCTTTACTCTGATACCCCTAACTAAAATCTAGTGGAACCATGGGCGTAGCATAAGGGGTTGCAGGAGTCACAATCGCAACCCGTCCTCTAGCTAAAGGGGGCCCCTGCAGCCGTCCTGTCATTGTATCATATCCTCCATAAAATCCAGCTCCGATCTGCCCTAGGGACCCACAGCCAGTACTGGGCTTCCTGGGCTTACTTTGCCTTCCACATTCCACACCCCTCTGTTCCCATTGGCTGGGGAGAAGCTGTGAGCCATTTCCTGAAAGGATAGGAGCACGAGGTGAGAACAGCCCAGGATGGGAAAGTGTCTGTGCTGTGTGCTGGAAACACAGCGAGGCAAGAGGAGGAAAGTGCCATCCTGTAGCCACGATGTGACCGCTGTCACTGGTGAGGTAAGACACTGCTCAGTGTCTCCTAGTCACCAGGTGGGATTCTCTGTACCCCCCACCCGGGGATGTCTACTTACCCCCCCCCGACAACTGGGCAAAAGACACACACCTCCGGGAGGTGACCTTCCCCCAACACCTGCCAACACTGACAGGAAAACTTTGCTAAAACAAATCCCTTAACACCCCCTCGTTGGGGCCCCTGAAGGACTGCAGGCTCCAGATTTTGTGTTACATGTCTTTGCCCTCCCAGATATAAGTTGCCCCCCCGACCACCCCCTCCACCCTGCATGCAATGCCCGGCTGCTGAGCTCCTTTCCCATTACAACACTCTATACTGTTCCTCCTCTGCAGAGCTGAAATCACATCCCTTTACAACACAGCCAGTTAGCCACGATCTGCACATGGTGTATCTGCCTACTGCAACTACACTGCCAATCCGACCACAGAATTTCACAGGTCAGAAGGGCAACATAAAAGCCAGATACACCCTGTGTGTAAAGGAATGTGATTTCAGCCTTGTGTAGTGTGTGCGGTGGGTCAGCAGTGATCCCTGTCCTCTGATTCTCCAAGTGGTAATCCCTGTGCTCTGATGTAAAGAGGAACTGTGGGAACTCTAAACTCTTAAGCCCCTTTGAGTATCTTGGCGTGCAGTGGATGTATCTGCACGCACATTGGAAGTAGTGGGGGGGTGGGGCAGGTCAACTTTTGCATCGGGGCCCACAAGCTTCAAGCTACGCCTCTGAGTTGAACCAATTGCCTTCAGATGTCATCTAATTAATAAAGAGAGTCCACCTGTGTGTAATTTAATCTCAGTATAAATACAGCTGTTCTGTGAAGCCCTCAGAGGTTTGTTAGAGAACCTTAGTGAACAAACAGCATCATGAAGGCCAAGGAACACACCAGACAGGTCAGGGATAACGTTGTGGAGAAGTTTAAAGCAGGGTTAGGTTATAAAAAAAATCCCAAGCTTTGAACATCTCACAGAGCACTGTTCAATCCATCATCCGAAAATGGAAAGAGTATGGCACAACTGCAAACCTACCAAGACATGGCCGTCCACCTAAACAGGCTGGGCAAGGAGAGCCAGAGAAGCAGCCAAGAGGCCCATGGTAACTCTGGAGAAGCTGCAGAGATCCACAGTTCAGGTGGGAGAATCTGCCCACAGGACAACCATTAGTCGTGCACTCGACACATTGGGGCTTTATGGAAGAGTGACAAGAAGAAAGCTAATGCTAAAAGAGAGCCATAAACAATGGCGTCACTAGGGTTGCATAGTTGCATAGTTGCGAAGGTTGAATAAAGACACCAGTCCACCCAGTTCAACCTGAGTGAGTGTCTACCATTGTCCCTATCCCTGTACATTGCACACTCACATTGGTCCCTACCCTCAAGGAGCCCACAATCCAAGGTCCCCATTCATATACTAGGGACAATTTTGGACAGAAGCCAATTAACCTACCTGCATGTCTTTGGGTTGTGGGAGGAAACCAGAGTACCTGGAGGAAACCCACGCAGGCACAGGGAGAACATACAAACTCCAGGCAGGTAGTGTCGGGGTTGGGATTTGAACCAGCGACCCTTCTTACTGCTAGGTGAAAGTGCTAACCACTACACCACTGTGCCGCCCACTGTACCGGGTTGGTGTCACCCGGTGTGGAAAAAATTTGTTGTCACCCCCCAACTAACTACAGACCCCCCCCTTATTAAGTACAGACCACCCCTCTCTCAGTATAGACCCTCCTCCAATAACTACAGACCCACCTCCATTAAGTGTAGACCCCCCACTAAGTACAGTCCCCCCTTCCACAGTAAAGACTCCCCTCCCACGGCATATATCCCCCTCCCTCAGTACAGACCACCCTCACCAAGTACAGACCCCCCTCCATCAGTATAGACCCCCCCATCAGTACTGACCCCCCTCAGTGCAGACCCCCCTCCATCAGTGCTGACCCCCCTCAGTGCAGACCATCCCCTCCATCAGTGCAGACTCCCCTCAGTGCAGAGTGCAGACCCTCCTCTATCAGTGCAGACCCCCCTCAGTCAAGACCACCCCCTCCATCAGTACAGACCACCCTCCTCCATCAGTGCTGACCCCCCCTCAGTGCAGCCCACCACTCATCAGTGCAGACCCACCTCTATCAGTGCAGACTCCCTCAGTCCAGACCACCCCCCTCCATCAATGCAGACCCCCCTCAGTACAGACCGCCCTCAGTGCAGCTCATGAAAGCTCATATAAATAACAGAAGGCTTGATAAACGCAAACAGTTCTTTTTGGTTCAACCAGCGGGTTAAACAAAAAAGTGATGCAAATGATATGGTGTACAAAGGGGCATATCCAAACGAAACCAGCCTTATATCAAGAGGTCATCAGCCCAGCAAATGTAATTCGAACTAGAGAAGGCAGAAAAATGGGTGTTTCTATTGCCCACCTGATGTTAAATGTCTTTTTAATACTTTGTAATAAAATCGACACAAAAAGAGAGTATAAAAAGGTTAGGTCCAAAAGTGTAAGCCCTTGTACACACGGTCGGACATTCCGACGGAAAATATCCGATCGGACCGTGTTGTCGGATAATCCGACCGTGTGTGGGCTACATCAGACTTTTTCCATCGGAATGTCCGACCAACAAAGTTTGAGAGCTGGATATAAAATTTTCCGACGACATGATCCGATCGGACTTTGTCCGATGGTTTTGTAGAAAATTTCGATCATTCAAAGTGCCACGCATGCTCAGATCAAATTACGAGACCAAAGCTATTGGATACTAGCCACAACGTAGTCCCGTCGCAACGAACGTACGTCATCACGTTATGAACGATCGGATTTTCTGACAACTTTGTCCGACCGCGTTTATGCAACACCAGTTTCGGACAAAATCCGTCAGAAAAAATCCGACGGATTTTGTTGTCGGAATGTCCGACCGTATGTACAAGGGCTAATGCTGTCATGTATTCCAACGTCAGAGAAAAGGGAGCAACAGTACAACACTTTAATTCGCTGTAAATCTATCAGTTTATAATTGCCAATGTGATTCAAAACTCTTTCTGGTATTCCGCTTAGTAGCAAGCATAGCTTCATAATTGTAGTGCAAACAATCTCAACTGCCTCTGAGAGGTTTGGGGCTTTGTCTGATTTCCACCTTCTTGCTATACAGAATCTAGCAGCCAAAAGCACATGTGTAACTATGGAGCGCTAGTAGGGGGGAAATCTGTCAATACCTAAATTGAATTACTTTGTGCAGTAATAAAATGCAGACATCCTCTGAAATGTGTCTTGTCCTATGCTTTGAATATTAAAAATGAATATCTTTTTTGATTTGCGGTGCTCAGATGCAGTGTACTGTAGTTCCACTTTGATTATCCACAATTATCAACACAAACTTGATGAGGATTCTGTAGCTACAGAAAGTTCTTTCTTTTATATTTAAAGAAACATTTTTTTTTTTTGCAAAAGTAATTTTATCATTTATGGTAACTAATATGTTGCAGGATTCTCTGAACAAGTTTCTCCAAAGTTGTCGTAGGCCAGAAGAAAAAGATGAAACCCCATCTCCCCAAAGAACAGAACTCCAAGTTGACATAGATAACCTGTTTGAGAAAATACAAAGACTTATCCCTGAAGCTCCATTCACATATTTCAACAGAACCACCAGTGGGAAAAATAGTAAGGCCTCCATAGTGAACCCCAAGAAACAATACTGTGTGGGAGAAGACTTGGTGATACAGCTTGATATGTACGATTATTTGGGTAACAGGAAGACCTACGGCGGAGACTTCATAAGACCAAGATTATTCTCTCCAGAGCTTGGAGCAACTGTGTCTGGCAGGGTAGAAGATTTCAACAATGGTTCTTATCATATCCATTTTCCATTGTATTGGGAGGGAAAATGCAAAGTCTCCATTTTGTTGTTCCACCCTAGCGAAGGGGTTGCAGCTCTTTGGAGGTCCAGGCACAGCAGTTTGGGCGTTATTGGATTCTTTGGAAAGTTTGAAAAATTTGGCAAGGAAGCTACAACTCCATGTGGCTTTAAGCTTGAAGAGAAAGAAGGCAAGGAGATTTGTGAGTACATAGATCAAGTCTATGAAGAGGCCTTCTACTGCTACAAAGTGCCCAACTTCACCTGTGAAAGCCTGAATGAAATGAAATGTTTTGATCCTCAAGCTTCATATCTTACTCCTGGAGAAAGAAACATTTTTCAGAGGTATAATGTTCTCCTAGCAGTGCAGTGTACTGTAAGAATAGGTAATTTCCCCTGCATCATGAAGGTTAGAAAATGCTCTTCGAACATTACAAATGATAAGAATATCACCAAATTGATGTCCTCCTGACAAACCTTTTTCCTTTTATAGTCTTAAAAGAGAAGTATGGCTAGAGCTATTTTGGCTATACTTGTCAAGTGGGTCACGGGATTGCACTTAGTTATGCACTCCTGTGACCCAAAATCTGTCAGCTGACATCTTAGAGCCACTCCAGACTTTGGAGAGATCTCGACAATAATGTCAGGATACACAGGGCCGTCTTTAATATTGATTGGACCCTGGGCAAAACTTTTCTTGGGCCCCCCCCATGCAGTTTCGCTCTCCACCTGCTCTGAGACATGCAATAAATAACACCTAGACCCAAAATTTGTTTACTTAATCAGATCAGGCAGCTATTGCGATTGGTTTCCAGAGGTTACAGTTTATCATTACCGCTCACTGACTGGTTGCTAGAGGTTATAGCACACATTACGTCTCACTGATTAGTTACTAGAGGTTACGGCACATGATTTCTGCTTGTTGATTGGTTGCTAGAGATTCCTGTGGATATGACCTTGGGGGGCATGATGTACATATTAATGCTGCCGGATGCCGCTATTTACATATGAATGCCCTTGCTATTTACATATGAATGCCGGTAATTTACATGTAAACACAGGGTCTCCAGGTGAGTTATCTGTACATAATAGGGCAGATCTGGGCAGCATTAGTAGCATCACTTCACACTGAGATATTGGGACACAGCATGGGACTAAAACCTTGAGGGACAAGGGAATTTAAACCAGGATAGTTGGCAAGTATGAGGCAGATGCTTTGGGCCCCACAACAATGACAGGGCCCAGGGCAGCTGCCCCTTTTGCCCTGCCTTAAAGACTGCCCTGAGGATACACCCAGATGCCCTACAGGCAGCTGGCTCAGCATCTCAGCAAGCCACTGAAAACCCCAGGCAGCTGCTTCTGCCGCCTCTCCTGCCCTGTGCACCAGTGATCGCTGGAGAGGCAGAGCACAGAACAGGGACTGGCAGTCATCGATCTGTACTCAGGGCAGATCTGAGAACTGAGCAGTCAGCGGTCACATGATCATTCAGTTCTCGGGCTTAGAACTGGCAGGGGACAGCTTGCAGCATCTGATTGATGTTGAAATAGATAGGTAGGTGTAGAGAACTCCGTAAGGAGTGATCCCCTACCCTGCACAGCCAGGCACATGGCATCTTCACAGGCACTCAGAGGCAGAAAACAGCCCAGTGCTTTGTTTTTGTTATTTATAGAGGGATTAAAATTTGGATGGGGATTAGGGAAATTATGGGATGCCCACTTGACTTTAAAGAGCAACTCTTCATGGACAACTCTTCCTATATTTAGTCTCTATATACAGTCTCTATGTACACTTCTCTCTTCCTCCAGAATTTATCTTGCTTGCAGAATCTCCATGTTGAATGTGAAGACCTGGCTTTACATTTCATCCCAAAGATATTCAATTGGTTTGAGGTCAGCAGGCGCGTAGCTAAAAATCATGGGGCCTCAGCTAAATTTTGATGGGGTTCCCCAAAGCCTCTCTGTGTGACAGCTGTCAGTGTCAATTGGAGCAAAGTATTACTAAACTTAAAATGTATGTTCAGCCAATTTTTTTGGTTTTAATCCTTCCATACTCTATCCAAAACTAAGAAAAAAAGAAAGAAAAAAAGGAAAAAGCCAACAGCGTCTGCCATGAGAAGTGGAATGCAGCTTGGCTGTTCCACACCCACAAGGGAAGACTTCCTAGGAGAGCTAGATGCAGTGCCTGCACTGTCCCTACTGCTCTGTAACCTTCCCCTGTCTCTAAGCGCTGTCCTTTCCAGATGGGGAACTTTTTTCAGCCTGGGAGCCAGAGTCTTAAACACACATCTGTTCATATCTGCCTGCCCATAGACTAACATTAGCTTTTATCAGATCCGCCTAAAAAACTGACAGGCAGATCTGATCAGAATGACCACATGGAAGAGGCTTAAGGAAAGATCTTAATTGGGTTTCAGTTTTTATAAAAAAGAAAAATGGTATGAAATTGGATCCATTTGAAGTTCATCTTCTTCTTTCCCACAGTTTCATTTCTCCCCTCCCTCTCTGCCACACTTTCCCATCCTCCCTCCCTCTTTCCCTCCCCATTCTTTGCCCCCCGCCCCCCCCTTTTGCTGCCCCCCTCCTTTTTTGGCCCCCTCCTTCCTTCCTCCTCCCCCTCTTTCCCCCTTTTTTCCCTTCTCCCCTTTCTCCGCCCCCCCCCAATCCACAATAATTGCTTTTTCTTCCTTCCCTCCCTTGCCGTGCCCTTCACTTTTTTCACTCCCTGGGTGACGGCTCGAGAAATGGTCCTATATTACCACCATTTCATTATACATTTCTTATTTTAGTCCGTCCAACACTTACAGCCTCCTGTGTCTGCCCCAGAGTGAGACACACGGAGTAGGGTGTCTTCAATGCCATTCGATGCCCACATGGGCTCTCAGTGGTGAGTCTCGTTAATTTGTTTGTACCACTCCATGTTTAACTCATTTATTGACAGCTCTGCTACTTTGTTATTTCTGTATTTGTTTGACCCTGTAATTATGAGATTATTTTTCTTTAGATGTATATTCTCACCCCTCCTAAAGAAGTGACTTTTGTCACGAAACATGTAGAGGACAACGTTTGCAATTACATCATTGTGTCCCAATTTATCATATGGGCGTTATACAGTACACCCCTCCCAGTTCCCCCTCCGAGCGCAAATTCTCTCTCCAATTCCCGCTCCCAGCACAAATCCCCTCCTCCTTCTATTACAAATGCCCCCCATTCCCGCTTCCAGCATAAGTCCTCTCCACCCTGCATAAACTCTGTAACTCCCCCCAATTCCCCTTCTAGTACAAAACTCCTTCCTCTCCAAATCCCCCCAGCACAAAATTCCCAAATCTCCAAATCCCCCCACTGTTCTGGCACAAATCAGCCCAAAACTCAACCCTCTAGTACAAATCTTCCCCCAAATTATCATTGCAGCACAAATCCCCCCCCCCCCCCACAACACCTCCTTCTAGACCAAATCTACCTCCCCATCCCCTTTCTGAGCATTAATCAACTGCCAAATTCCCTCATTCTAGCACAAATCCTCCTATTTTATCCCCCAAATCCCCCCTACAAGCACAGATATTCCCCCAACCCCTGCTTCTAGCATATATTCTCTTATTTTCCCCATACCCCGAATCCTCCCTTAGTGCAAATGCTCTTCTGTCGAATCCCCACTTTCAGCGCAGACCTCAGTGCCAGCAGATGCCCTTCCTCCTGAGCTCCTCCTTGTGTTCTGTCATAAGAGCCTGTTCACACTGGGGGACTGTAAAACGCACTAAGCGTTTTTTCTAAATATTGTGGTTTTTGCAAATTTTAAATGCATTGCTTTAAAATTTAGAGTAGACAATGCATAATGCATTTTACATGCTCTTTGCATGTATTTTCATCCCTAGTCACATGGGGAAAAATGAACATGTGACTAAAAAAACACAGCTAAAGAATACCTTGTGTGTTTTTGGTGCGTTTCCTTTGACTATAATGGAAGTTGCGTTTTCCAAACAGGGCATTAGAGATACAGCAAGGCTGAGTCAGAGGTCTATTTAGGTCCATGTTGCCACCATTAAGAGTACCTGTCACCACCTGTGTTTACTATCACATAGGGACATGCAGAAGGTAGAGATCTGGACTCCTTTTCAAATGTGTACCTGCCTATTCATAGCTTATCTGTTGAAAAAATCCCATGTACAGAGCTCAGTAGCTTAAGCTCCATTTTGCACACAATGAATTTGGAAGAGAAACTTTCTCTCTACTTTCTCTCTATTTCCCTGCTCCTTTCCTGTTTTCTCTCTCCCCATTCCTCTTTCTTTTACAAGCAACAACACCTGGATTTGTGAAAAAGCTCAGTTTTTCTGCTGATCTGTATTCTATTGTTTATCTCTCTACCATTGTGAAATATTTTTACTGTGTAATTTTATTTTGTTTTCTAAGGTCAAATATTGCTGTTGAAATCCCTGAAACATTTTCACCTATAGTAGTAACCGGGTGTAACAGTAAGCTACTTAATTTCCTTTTGCTTTCTTTATTTATTATGCTGTCCCGGATGTTTTTACTGTGATGAAGCTGTTATGAAGGATGGATTAAGATTATCAAGTCAATTAATTGACTAAGGAAAAAAAGTTTTTTCTTCCTGCAAACTAAAGCTTTGTTCTGGGTTAGGGACTCCAAATATACTGATTCAAATAGCGCTTATACAGAAGTGGTCAAAAGTTATGAGAATGGCATAAACAATAATTTTTACAAGGTCTGCTGCTTCAGTGTTGTCAGATGTTACTATGGTATACTGAAGTATAATTTTTAACCATTTTTTATTCATGGCTGTGATCTTAGGCAAAATTGTGAGTGAGCCCACTCCCATGGCGGAGAAGCAACCCGACACATGAATGTTCTCAGGATGCTTTACTGTTGGCATGACACAGGACTGGTAGCAATGGTAATGCTAAGAATGGGTAGCATTCTCATTTTCTTCTCCGGAAAAGTTTATTTTTCTGGATGCCCCAAACAATCGGAAAGGTGGTTCATCAGAGAAAATTACTTTACCCAAGGCCTCAGCAGTCCAATCCCTGTACCTTTTGCAGAATATCAGTCTGTCCCTGATGTTCTTCCTGGAGAAAAGTGACTTCTTTGCTGCCCTTCTTGACACCAAGCCAAGTCTTCGCCTCACTGTGCATGCTGATGCACTCACACCTGCCTGCTGTCATTCCCGAGCAAGCTCTGTACTGGTGGTGCCCCAATCCCGCAGCTGAATCAACTGTAGTAGACGATCCTCGCTCTTGCTGGACTTTCTTGGACACCCTGAAGCCTTAATCACAAATGCAGTGGAAATGTTTTTTTATAGGATTAAGTTAATTTTAAAGGCAAAGAGGGACTTTGCAATGAATTGTAATTCATCCGATCACTCTTTATAACATTCTGAAGTATATGCAAATTGTCACCATAAAAACGGAGGCAGCAGACTTTGTGAAAATTTATATTTGTGTCATTCTCAAAACTTTTGGCCATGGCTGTAGAGTACAGTGATATCTAATATGACTACTTTATCTTGCAAAAAATGCAAGATTGTATTATTGAAAATTAGTATCCACGTGCATGGCCTATGATAACTCAAAAAGGCTTTGAGGTGCTCACACCCTTCCATACCCTTCTCCACTTGGTTTGCCCTCTCAAGCATAGCTATCTACTGTGAACTGCTGAGGTTCCTCCTACATCTAGTTCTACAATTAAGACATTGTATGAATTACTTAGCTGTTTATTGTGGCATTCTGCAATACTGATATCTTGAAGGAGATATATGCAGTATTTTGTATAACCTCAACATTTCAATAAAAAAAAGAAAAACTGAACAAGAAAATTATTGTCTAGTAGTAGATAAAGTTATACATTTCCAATGGTGCCCTTCTTGGCCATTAGGTCCCATATTGTGTTGGTCAGGTTCAGATATGTTCAGAGATTGGAGTTCAAAAACAAAGTCTATAGAGACTTCAGAAAGTAATTTGTTCAACTTCATTGATCTTGTATGCTATGTGACCTCTTTTCAGGCTCAGATTTTACCCCCAAGCCAAAATGTCAGATGGGAATGGGATCTCCTTTCCCAAGTGGATATTTTTTCAAAAATGTTTGGAACCCCGTCTACTGCAATATGACCGTCTACAGAACTGGAGAAGATTTTCTGAAATGCCTGAAAGGGAAGAACCTTTTCCTCATTGGAGATTCTACATTACGACAGTTCATTATGCACTTTACTGAAGGCATCAAAAGTAAGATTCATAAGAGCAAAATACTTTCGCTCAGTTTCAACAAGGGTGCCATGTTATAACAACTAGTTTTCCATGAATGGCTCTTATTGACATGTTCTCAACATGTTGGATTTTGGTTGAATACCAGATTGGAGTTTCAGTCTTCTGAGATAAAACTAGATTTCAGTTCATCAGGTTTCTCTAGAATTTTTCAGACTTATGGGGAAAACCTGGAGATGCTGAAAATAATGTTAATTCCATGATAAGGGGATGATCCTGCTTACTTGGCTAACTTTCAACTATACTTCATGACTGTAAGTTTGAGGACCCTTAACCATCTTACCTATATGAGTTGCTGGGCATCCCATTTTAAAACCATGGGTAATAATATGGGATACCCCCCCCCCCCCCCAATCCAAATATTTGGGTCTAATAAGGAGTTAGGCTTTATTACCTAAAAGTTCCTATGTTTAACCTTTTATATATGTTAGTTTCATGCAATCATTTCAGTCAAATCGAGAGTATAATAATAAAAGGAATTTACTTAGCTTGCTTAAAAGAGGTATTACAGATGATAAAAATAGATAAATACAGCATGTCCAGCCCAGGAGAGATCACAACTTCTTCATTTGAAGTTCCTGGAGGCAATTCATACTTCTGAATCCAACTCAACTAGCTCTTGTCGGGACCTGGACTTGAACCTGGGACCTCAGCTATATCTGCCAATGAATCTTCTCACTGAGCTATCTGAGATGCTGGACCTTGTACCTTGATTTCAGCTAAACCTTGAACTCTTCTACTCCTCCCATGAACTTCCTGATATAAGCCATGTCTCTGCACTTCCTCCTTGCCAGAATATTGTACCATCTCTAGCCTGTATCTCGCTCCTGTCTTCCCTGTAGATAGACATCGCAGAGCACTTCCTACCTTTCATGTGGGTGATCAAGTTTGGTTATCTACTAAAAATCTGAAGGTTCATGTTCCATCTGCAAAGTTGGGACAAAAGTTTGTAGGACCTTTCCATATCTCGGCCAAGATCTACCCAGTCGCCTTTTGCCTAAAACTTCCAGCCAGTATGAAGATTCACCCTGTGTTTCACATATCGCTACTCAAACCTTTTCACGAAAATACTTTTTCGGGAAGAATACTTCCACCCTCTCCACCTGTTAAGGTACAGGGTGAAGAAGAATATGTGGTGGAGAAAATTCTTTATTCCAGGATCTATAGGAACAAATTGCAACATCTGGTTGATTCTTGAAGAAAATAAAGTAAATTCTCCACTGTCTCATTTTGTCATCCCTATTAAGCTTATTTCTGAGGGCCGTGAAATTCCTTGCTCTGCTATGCTGGACTCTGGGGCTGGAGGAAACTTTATGGATATAGAGTTTGCCTACCGCAAACCAGAAATACATCTGCTCCTATTGAGATGGAGAAGGTTGACGGTTCACCCTTATCCTCAGGAACTGTTACCCATAAAACAGTTCCTCTGGTAAACCTACAGCTTTCAGTTGATCACATCACCCAAATGTCCCATCATTTTGGGCATTGCTTGGTTCTCCACTCACAATCCCTCTATCAACTGGGGAACATGGACCATAGATTTCACATCTTACCAAACAAGTTCTCCCCTAGTCAAGGAATTGCAAGTTGGTGTGGTAACTACCCAGTCATATGACAACTTGCCTCCACAATACCATGCGTTCCGGGATGTCTGTGATAAGAAAAATGCAGATCAACTACCTCCTCACCGCCCATACGATTTCCCCATTGAGCTGCTCCCAGGGACTGAAATACATTTCGGCCGCCTTTTCAATCTGTCAGAACCTGAATTAAAACTGCTCAGGGAGTGGCTTGATGAAAATTTAGAGAAGAGTTTTATTAGACACTCAACATCTCCTGCAGGAGCAGCCTTATTCTTTGTTGAAAAGAAAGACTACACCTTGCGTCCATGCATTGATTACAGGCACATAAATAAGGTCACTATTAAAAACCGTTATCCACTCCCCTTGATCTCGAAAATGTTGGAAAGACTTCGTTCTGCCAAAGTGTTTACAAAATTTGACCTATGGGGGGCATATAACCTAGTCCGGGTTCGTCCAGGAGACGAATGGAAAACCGTGTTTAGAACCAGGTATGGACATTTTGAATCCTTGGTCATGCCTTTTGGTCTCTGCAATGCCTCTGCAACCTTTCAACACTTCATAAACAATGTTTTTCAAGATCTGTTGGACCAATTTGTCATAGCTTATCTGGATGACATTCTTATCTTTTCCAATAACCTGGAAGAGCACCGCAAGTATGTTTGCACTGTCTTTGAAAGATTAAGGCAGAATCTACTTTACATCAAACTGGAAAAGTGTGAGTTTGAACAAGCCCAGATCCAGTTCTTAGGGTATATTATTTCTCCAGATGGAGTGAGCATGGATCCCAAGAAGATTAAAGCAGTGGTAGATTGGCCTGCCCCTGGAAACATTAAGGAAATCCAACGATTTGTCGGGTTTGCCAACTTTTACAGAAAATTCATATGGAACTTCTTTAAGGTGATAACTCCAATTACCCAACTAACAAAGAAAGGGGTGCCCTTGGTGTGGTCAGCTGGGGCACAGGCTGCTTTTGGAAAGTTAAAAACTCTTTTTACTTCTTCACCAGTATTGGTACATCCCAATCCTGAATTACCTTTTATAGTGGAAGTGGATGCTTCGGACTCTGCCGTGGGAGCTATCCTCTCTCAACGACGTGGTGAAAAGATGCAGCTTCATCCTTGTGCTTACTTCTCTTGTTTAATGTCTTCAGCCAAAAGAAATTATGATATTGGGACTAAGGAGTTACTCGCAATTAAGGAAGCATTTTCTGAATGGAGGCATTTGCTCAAAGGCACTGAGCATCCTGTGACCATTCTCACAGATCATAAGAATCTGGAATTCATTCGTTCTGCCAAGGGATTGTCTTCTAGGCAAGCACGTTGGTCATTGTTCTTTTCCAGGTTCAATTTTATTATCTCGTATCAACCTGGGTCAAGGAATGGTAAGGCTGATGCCTTATCACGAATGTTGTCTGGGCCTCTTCAGGAAAACAACTCTGAATACACAGTCCTGCCTCAAAAGAACTTTCTAGGTGCTACAAGTTCTAAAGCACTCTTGAGTCTCCTCAAGGAAGGGTATGAGAATGACCCACTCCTCAAAAATCCTTCTATGGACATTATCCTTGAGTACAAAAATGGCTTCTGGACTCAAGCACATCGCCTCTATGTACCTAAAGTTGCTCGGGTTGAAGTCCTCAAGTTGGTTCATGACTCCAAACTTGCTGGACATTTTGGAATTTCTAAGACAGAGGAACTTTTATCCTGTTCTTTTTGGTGGCCTGGGTACAAAAGAGATGTCAAAGGTTATGTAGCCTCGTGCCTGGTCTGTGCTTGCAATAAGATACCCCGAGCTTCTCCTTTGGGGTTGCTCCAGCCACTCCCTGTCCCATCAAGACCATGGGGATCAATTTCTATGGACTTTGTAGTTGATTTACCACCCTCTAAAGAAATGACCACTATCTTGGTTGTTATTGACCTCTTCACAAAGATGGCTTACTTTATACCGGTAAAGGGGGTACCCTCTGCAGAACAAACTGCATAGTTGATGGTTCGAGAAATCTTTAGACTACATGGAATTCCAGAAGATGTAGTTTCTGACAGAGGAGTACAGTTCACTTCAAAATTTTGGGAACGCTTTTGCTCAGCTCTAGGAGTAACAATTAATCTATCTTCTGCTTTTCATCCTCAGTCTAATGGTTAGACTGAGAGGACTAATCAAACGTTAGAGCAGTACCTTCAATGTTTTGTTAATTATCTTCAGGATGACTGGGTGGACTATTTTCCTACAGCGGAGTTTGCTTATAACAATTCTAAACATAGCTCCACCTCTCAGACCCCTTTTTTCCTAAATACCGGGCATCATCCAGCTTTTATCCCTGATCTCCTTATCTCAACTCCGATTCCTGCTGTTACCAACAGATTAACTGCTTTACAGGAGATCCAGGAGAAATTGATCGAGACTTTGAGGGAAGCTCAGGAAAGTTACAAGAAGGCTGCAGATAGACGTCACAGAGCACTTCCTACCTTTCCTGTGGGTGATCAAGTTTGGTTATCTACTAAAAATCTGAAGGTTCATGTTCCATGTGCAAAGTTGGGACAAAAGTTTGTGGGACCTTTCCAGATCTCGGCCCAGATCAACCCAGTCGCCTTTCGCCTAAAACTTCCAGTCAGTATGAAGATTCACCCTGTGTTTCACATATAGCTACTCAAACCTTTTCACGAAAATACTTTTTCGGGAAGAATTCTTCCACCCCCTCACCTGTTAAGGTACAGGGTGAAGAAGAATATGTGGTGGAGAAAATTCTTGATTCCAGGATCTATAGGAACAAATTGCAATATCTGATTCAATGGGAAGGATATGGACCAGAAGAAAATTCTTGGGAGCCTGAGCAGAATGTTCATGCTCCTAGATTAAGAGAATTCCACCAGAGGTTCCCTCACAAACCGGGCCCTAAGATGTCCAGTGGACGTCCTGGGAGGAGGGGAGTACTGTCAGGACCTGGACTTCCTGGGACCTTAGGACCTGGGGACCTCAGCTGTGTCTAGCAAAGAATCTTCTCACTGAGCTATCTGAGATGCTGGACAGTGCCTTGTCAGATCCTTTAGACAACCCTGCCTTGTACCTTGATTTCAGCTGAACCTTGAACTCTTTGCTCCTCCCATGAACTTCCTGATATAAGCCATGTCTCTGCACTTCCTCCTTGCCAGAATATTGTGCTATCTCCAGCCTGTATCTTGCTGCTGTCTCCCCTGCTGCCGTTTATACTTGCTACTGCTCGTTATCGACCCTTGTTCCACGACTACGCTTCTGCCTGATCCCAACCTGCAACAACTTGTTACCGACCTTTTGGCTTGCTTACTGACCATGCTTCTGTTTGATCCTTACCTGCTCATCTGCTACTGAACCCCTGGCTTGCTCACCTCCTGGTGGGGCGATCCTGAGGACCGCCACCTGGTACTAACATGCAGCTAAATCCATCTCCACTTTCAGGAGCTCTGGTGAACACCGGTTAGTACTTAGACTTCGCACCTCATGTGAGCCTGTGTCATCTGCCAGAGTGACTGCCTGTGTACCTATCCTGCTGGTTAGTGGTAGTCCTGCAACTGCTATAGCAATTGGTCTTCGAGCCTGATCGTGACAGCTCTTGGTTTTCCAATCATATATAAAGCACGCCAAAAACTAGTTAAAACTGGTTTTAGCCACACCATAGAATAGAAAGGTAAGAGGTTTCCCAACTTCCCACAGAATAATGGGACCTGATGTCTCGTTATACATTAGACATGTTATATAAAAATAGAAGTGATTAATTGTACACTAACATAATTGATAACATAAAACTATTACTAAGGTTCTTGTAAATCAATAAACTATTAAAAACCCACACTACATTGGGCGTTCTTCAAGATTTTGGAATGTGGTTGATTTTGAGCCTCATAAGCATTTGTAAGCTACACATGTTGGATAAAGCATATTGGTTCAAAATCTGCATTTCAAGGTTCAAAGTCAAGGATCTGTGCAGGTCACTCATGAAACTGACCAAATCATGTTTTTAGCTGGCTTTAGGCACAGTAATGTTAGAATAAAAAAGAAACTTTCCCAAACTGTGGTCATAAGGATGTAAGCACACAATTGTCTAAAATGTCTCTGTATGTTGTAGCACTGCCAATAATCTTCTAAAACACCAGATTTTTGTCATTTTTTAAGGGCAGTCCATATTGTTTACTTTTGGGCATATAGTGTACACATTGTACTTTCAATTCTTGGTTTTCCAAGAATGAGAAGTGGAAAAATGTGACTTTGACTAAGAAATGAAAAAGTCCATCATAAAATTGATTCCTGGGTGTTCCTATGAGAAGTTTATTATTTGCAATCATACATTTTGCTGGTGCTTAGATTTGTAACGTAATGCCGCTGTACAGGACTCCGTGGCTGGGTCCTGGAAGGACGCTATATTTCCCCTCTGTTTGGGTTGTGGTCTCTTTAAGGGAATAAAATTGATTAACCCACCTGTTAAGGAAGTGTCTTTAAAAAAACAAGACAGGAAGTGGTAGATGGGTGTGGAGGAGTGGAGAAGACATGGTGGATGGTGTTTATTTTGGACTGCAGCAACTAAAGTGGACAGCAGTGTCCTGTTTGGAAGGCTCCTGGCAGGGGAAGCTACCTGCCATCAAGATCAAGCTCTGTTTTGATAAAGACAGCTATTCTGGACTTTGCAAGTTGGTGAGACTACAAACCCTTTTTCCTTTTGTTTTTGGCTGCTGTAAAGCTATTTAAGTTAATAAACCCTTTGTTGTATGAAAAGCCTGTGTCCTGCGATCTACCTGGTCCCCCGAACATTACAAGTGGTGCTCAAATGCGGGCAGGACAAAGTAACAGGCGTTTTTCTTGCTATTTATTTTTGCATTGGATTTGAACTGACATTTAAAGGGACAGTACAGTGAATTTATGTCCTGGGTTAAAGCTGAAACAATGGAGGAGCTAATTAAACAGCTGTCCTCGGCTAATATGCAAGCGCAGACTCGCCATGAGGAAGCTAATCAGCGCTTAGCAACCCAGCTGGAGGTATAAAAAACGCACCACAACGAGGCGCTGGCTCTGCAGCAAGAAAATACTCGCCTGCTGGTGGCCCAGTTAGCAGCCCAGCAAGCGACCCAACAAGAGGTTATGCAGGCTCAGATGGCTGCCTTAAAAGAAGCAGTGCAGCAGCTTTCTCAGGGCCATGAACAAGTGGCCGTTGCCCCTGGCAACCAGGTGTCCGTAAGGGCAAGCCATTTTCTGCAGAAATTGTCCCTGAGTGATGATGTAGAGGCGAGAAGGGTGGCCCCAGGACCAGTGGGCCAGCTTAATTGCTCCTTTCCTCACCCGAGATCCTCAAAAAGCCTATTTCGACCTACCACCAGAAGACGCTAAAGATTATCAAAAATTAAAGGCAGAAATACTGGCTCGGTTGGGGGTGACTACGGCTGTTCGGGCCCAACGAGTGCACCAATGGAAGTATCGTTCGAACCGGCCACGGCCTTTCCGACCAACTGCCGCCCTTCGAAAGGATGTCCCCAGGAGCCCTGGAACCAACACCCCGGAAGGCCAAGAGTCACACCCGTTACCCCCTCAGCGACCTGTTCCTGATCGGAGAGGAGGGGATGTACAATGTTGGCGATGTCATGCCTGGGGCCATACCCGGGCCCACTGCCCATTGCAGGAAGAACCCATGGAATGCGGGGTTCTTCGGAGGGGGTCTTTTTATGCCCATAAAGCGTGTACAACACATCTTGACCTTGGAGAGGGGAAGTTTGAGTGTGAAGTCCAAGTGAACCACCACCCTGCACAGGCTTTGCTGGACTCTGGAAGCATGGTAACCCTGGTTCACCCTAGAGTAATTGGGAAGATCGGTCCGGTAAGCAAAATTTTGCGGGTTGTGTGCATTCATGGGGACACTAGAGAGTACCCTCTCATCTCGGTGTCCATCTCCACAGCATGTGGCACTGGTACTCAAGAGGTGGGGGTGGTAAAGAACTTGGTACATGACGTTATCATAGGACGTGACTGTCCATTATTTGCAAAACTTTGGAGACAAGGAGAACTATCTGAAAGGTCCAGAGACTGGGAAGAAACTAGTCCCTCTGTTCCTGTTGTTGAGGGTAATAACCCTGAGATGCCACATGTTCGTAATATGGACCCAGTTGATAAAAACGCCAAGACTTTGGTTAATAATGATGAAAATAGTGCTGATACTGTTAAGGATGTCAATATGTGGGGTTCTCAGACCTACCTAAACACTGAGGGGGGGAACCTTCCCCGCTTCAGGTAATGCTGGGGGAAGAGGATGAGGAAATGGCCTCTACCCCTGACTTGCCAGATTTGGGTGTTCCCCAGGGGGAATTTGGTACTGCCCAGATGCAGGACCCCACTTTGGCCAGGGCACGGGAACAGGTTGTAGTAATAAATGGGGATCCCCAAGAGCCAGGTGCTAATGAGCGGTGGCCACATTTTTCAATATGTAATGAATTGCTTTATCAGGTTACTAAAGTGATAGAAAATGTGGTAGAACAATTATTGGTACCCCAACAGTATAGACGCAAGGTCCTGGACCTGGCCCATGATGATGTTTTAGGGGGACACCTGGGAGTTGAAAAGACGGAGGCACGGATCGCCGACCGGTTTTACTGGCCAGGCTTGAAAGCAAAGGTAAGGAGATACTGTACCTCTTGTCCCACCTGTCAGTTGACTGCTCCGGCGACCCATTTCCGGAGCCCGTTGGTCCCTCTGCCCATAATTGAGGTCCCATTCGAGAGGATAGCCATGGATATAGTGGGTCCCTTGGTAAAGTCGGCTCGAGGTCATTCTTACATACTGGTGATCCTCGACTATGCCACTCGATATCCTGAGGCGCTACCGCTGCGGAATACCTCCTCTAAGGCTATTGCACGGGAGTTATTCCAGTTGTTTACACAGACAGGTTTTCCCAAGGAAATACTCACAGACCAGGGCACCCCGTTTATGTCGAAGGTTATGGCTGATGTATGCAAACTGTTCCGGATTAAACAGCTGCGCACATCGGTCTACCATCCCCAAACAGATGGACTGGTAGAACGTTTTAATAAGACCCTTAAGTCTATGCTCAAGAGAGTGGTACAAAGGGATGGGAAAGACTGGGACTGCCTGTTACCAGCTCTCCTGTTTGCTATCCGAGAAGTGCCCCAGGCCTCCACTGGGTTTTCGCCCTTTGAATTGGTATATGGGCGGAGACCTCGTGGATTACTGGACTTTGTTAAAGAAGAATGGGAAAGTGAACCAATTCAGCATAAAAGTGTTCTTGAATATGTCTCTCAAATGCAGGAGAGGATCCGAACTGTGATGCCGCTAGTTAAAGAACATTTACAAAAAGCCCAGGAGGCTCAACGACGGGTCTATAATAGGGCAGCCAAAATTAGTGACTTGCAAATGGAAGGAGACAGCAGGAAATTAGATGAAAAAAGAAGGATGGCAAAAAAAATTAGACAGGGGTGATAACCCTTCCCTATGTTTTCCAAAAATCTTAAAAATAGATTTTTTGACTGAAGCTACACTTTAAAAATGTACCAGTTCAAAATTACAAACAGATTCTACTTAACGCAACAAACCTACACAGTCCCTGTCTTGTTTGCACCGCCTGTATACTGCTGTTCTGAGTATATAGGGCCTGGCGGCCCCATGCCTTTTCTTTTTTTAATATGGGTATGGGGTTCCCCTAAATATCCGTACAAGACCCAAAGGGGCTGGTAATGGGCAGGGGGGGGCTACCCATGCCATTTTTCTCAATGATTTTCATCCATATTGCCGGAACCAGGTATTACATTAAAACCGTAAGGAGTTTTAAATGACTTTTTTTCCGTTAAATGTCATTTTGTGCAGGGACTGTTCTGAACACGGGAAACACGTGCCACTTCACAGGCATACTATAGACACCCCCCAGGCACGATATTTAAAGGAATGTTTCACTTTTTTTTCACTTTAATCGTCATTAAAATCAGTGCTCCCGAAAAAACGTCAGTTTAAAAAAAAAAAAAAATGGCATTGACCCATGTCCCCTTAGGACAATATTTTGCATATTAGCCATTAAAATTAGCACTTTTTTTTCGAACGTTCGAGTCCCATAGACTTCAATGGGGTTCTAAAGTTTGCACAAATTTTTGGTCCGTTCGAAAGTTCTGGTGCGAACCGAACCGGGGGGGGGTGTTCGGCTTATCCCTAATTACAAACCTGGGAACGCGGTGACGTACAAGACGTACGACGAGCCGAGAAAAAGGTAATTCAATAGCATGCGTGAACTTTTGTGGACTTGTGTACACACGATTGGACGAAAATTTGAAAACCTGCTATTAAACATTTGTTGACGGAAAGTCTAACAGCAAATGTTCGATGGAGCATACACACGGTCGGACTTTCCGACAACAAGCTCACATCCAACATTTCCCGTTGGAAAATCCGACCATGTGTACGCAGCATAAAAGTTTACTTTTTGGGAATAAAGAAAGCAATATCTATTTTCATTCCACATTAATCAATTTCAAAGTGGGCTAAAGTGCTCAATTCTTATTTTTTAGTTTCCTATTTCTTTATATCTCTTGATACACAAACATCTCACCATATGCTGTGCTTATTGTCAACCTGGCGATCAAACTGAAAATAGTATCAAAGATTGAGTATATCTGCAGATGTGTTCAGTAATGTTCAGCTAGTTGTCTTTGAACATGAGGAAACCCTGGATCCAACCCCAATCATATAGTAAGGAGAGGGCTATTTTTGGGCAATATAGACAGGAATCAGATAGAAGTAAAAGCCCTATGTTCAGTGTTTGCCCATAATCCAGGAGTCTTATCATGCCCACAAAAGATTCCTACAGGCATTACAAGCTTGCCACTGTTTGTATCTGTTGTTGGATTGGTCCTCTTTTATCACTAGAGAGATTTTTGCTGAATGGTCAAGGCATGATTCCAGGTTACACCTCTAGGTAGTGCTGTATAAAGTTCTACTGCAGGCAGGGAACAAAGTTTATTTTAGTCTAGCATCCAATTAAAGAGAGAAAACAAATCTGAAATCATATTGCTTCTAATTAACACTTGTTCTTGCCTCCAACAGTTGTGCAATACTTTCGTTACCATTATAGCGGATGGACTGGTTGGGCAATGACCCTGGAAGCTCTAAATATGGGCAAGGACCTATACGTCTCCTATAAAAGACATGGCTTCCCCCTGGAGCATGAAACTTTCTACTACTTCAAGGAGGACATGTACACGAGTCGTCAGATCGATCAGCGTGCTGGAGGGAAGAACACCATTTTTGTTATAACCATGGGACAACACTTCAGACAGTTTCCGCTAAAACTTTTCATCAGACGGGCACTCAACATCCGCCGAGCAGTAGAACACCTTTTTCTTCGCAGTCCAGACACCAAGGTTATCATTAAATCAGAAAACACCAGGGAGCTCTATGCCCCGGTTGAAAGACAGGGAGACTTTCATGGTTATACCCAGTATCTTGTGTTGAGAGAAGTTTTCAAGGACCTTAATGTGGGCTTTGTAGATGCCTGGGACATGACGGTGGCATCTGCCACAGCCTTTGTTCATCCTCCAGGGATAACGTTTGACAGTATTTTGAGCCTGACATTTAGTTTTGCTTGTTAATTTTAAAAGATTGCTATAAAGGAAGAAAGGGGTACTAAAAGTCCCAAACATAGGCGTGCGCATGGGGTGTGCCAGTTGTAATCACCCAGTGCAGATTCCCCATTCTGCTTGGGCCCCCGTGCCCCCACTATCCCTGCACTGCCAGCTTCCCTCCTCTCCGACTGGCTGCTGCTGTGGGCACATAGGGGGATGTTTAAGAATGGAGTGTGGAGGGAAGGGACCGGGAAATATATAATTTACCAGCCCCTTCCTTTTCTGTATGAACACAGTGAGTGATCGTTACCAATTGTGTTGGCAATGTTTATATCTCACTTAAATTATTAACAATAAAAAAATAAGTGATTAAACCTTTGTCTATATGAGAATAAAAACAAACGATAACGGTGCAAAAAGATAAACAATTACATTTAATCATACAGAAAAGAAAAGTTCAAATAATTAGAAATGAACAAATATGTCAAGTGATGTTACAGGTACAGTGTTGTCAGGCTACCAAAATAATTTAGGCCAAACTCAAATATAGTTAGAATCGACATACACAGGCTATCAAAATGATAAGACAATTCCTAGGATAGAAAAGGTTAGGGAAGTGGTGAAGAGAGATATACGAGAATACTTTACATGGACATCCTGTTGTCTCCATGGTCTGGAGCTGGACAGACCATCAGGTAGCTCTCACCCTATTTTATATGCATTCTCCACCAATCAACAAAGGGAACACATTCATTGGTTCCGAGTTGCATCAAATTCTGATTGTCTACTTCTGAAGTCTAAATGCTCATTGGTTTTAGCTGCCTCACATTCTGATTGGCTACCTCTGAAGCTTCCTAGAATGTCCATGCTTCAGGTCTTAAAATTCAGGTGCCATTCAGTCTATGAATTAATGAACAATCTCCTTTGATCCACTAGCCCAAACAGTTCCGACATTTGCATGTCAACGACCCCTGGTGAAAAGGAGCCTTGATGTCTGCAAAGACAATTGGTAAAACAAAAGGGAATTCAATTAACACCTGGGAACATTCAATGGTTCCCACGAGACAGAAGAAATTGTATTTCTAAAAAGTAATTTATCATGATATGATATGATATATATATATATATATATATATATATATATATATATATATATATATATATATATTGTCTTCCAGTAAAAACATCTACCTACAGATACAATTAGAGTCCTTGCAAGTTCCCTTGGAACTCCTTGATATAAATATGGATTTCAAAATCTCCACCACACAATCACTCACCCTGTTCATTCTGATTCAAGAATAATAAGCTGTGTTTACTATGCTTCAATTTTTGAATGTACAGGAAACCACTCACCACAGAGCACTTCCCATTCATTCACTGTCCAGTGCAGCTGAGGCTGCAGAGAAAGGAACTGGGGAATCTCAGTCCCTTTCTCTGTCCCAAAATCAAGACATCAGGGGACTGTTTAGACCCCTGATATTTCACCAAAGCCCCAGAAAAATGTGCTCTACCAGTAAATTTCCCATGTTTTGTCAGTAAAAAATGCCTGGTCCCACTGACAACTACTGACACGTCCATTGCTCTACTGATATCATCCACTCTGTGTTTGAGCTTTGGTGTGCACACCTTAATGCAAAGGGGCTGCACACACCTATGGTCACAAATATTCCCTGAAAAGTTCTTGAGATTTGGGTAGATGTCCATATGGTAAATACACAGCAAGGGCATATATTTCCCAGACTCTTCTAGTTACAAAGACTGGTACATTTCTACTTAGTATGACCATGATCTTTTACTTGGCTCCTCCATATTGCTGGAGGCCTACTTTTTACCAGTGAGATCATGTGATTATGTTTCCTTATACAGTGCTCACCTATTGGTATATTACTTGAATTGTGTCTACTATAACCGGTTTATGTTTAGGCTGAGTCTCTTGGTGACGTGCCTGCCGGAAGATGTGGTAGTGCTCAGATCATTAGGTGAATACAGAAGGAAAAAGCCTAAAAAAGAAAACTAATGCAGCCACCATATCTAGTAACTAGTAAGCTGCAATATATTACATTTTTAGTTTTTGATTCTAATACTGCTTTAGGAGGATGGTAGTTTAGCCACTTCTTGACTGCCTAAAGTGTGTCATGACTTTAACTAGACACGTGTGGTTCGTTTAAGATTAAAATTCGGACAAATTTTTGTTAGAAAATGGATGTATCTGAATTTCCAAATTAGAACAGTGCTGGATTTAAAAGAATCCGAAATAACGAAATTCAAATTCGGAAACAAATTGAATTGAACAAAACAAATTGAACAAAACTAATTTAAAAAAATTAATTGAACAAAAGGAATAGATGTAAATAACAAATCAAAACAAAACGAAACACATTTTTTTCGTTCTGCACGTGTCTACCTTTGACGTTAAATACCGTTGCTATGGCAGCAGCTAGCTACCATAACCCCTGTAGCTTCATATTCTGTGGGCAATTCGGGGTTGGATAAAAGTGATTCCAGGCTACGGGATCACTTGTAGAGGTGGCAGGAGAGGTACAAAACTGGCAGACTGGAACACAAATTGATTTCCACTCTTGCTTGCTAGCAAAATAGTGATGGGCTGTTGGGACATTCTGTATTGATTTCTGGATTACCGATGTCTTTCCTGGTGATCTGTGAAGTGAAATGAAAGCAGTGAAATGTCATGTCATCTCAGTTCCTCTAGTATATGGCTACACTGTGCACGCCAAAATAATATCTACTGGGACAGAAGACTAAAGCCAGGACTAGCCAAATTTTGATCCATGTATGGGCAGGTTGATTGTACCCAAGTCGATCCATTGATTGACTATGGTACAACCAGCCTGTCAGTTCTTTTTTACATGCAATTAGGTTCGGTGGATATAGCTGATAGTAGTAATCATTGTGTTCTGCCAACCAAGCAGGCTTCCCACACCCGCCTCCCTCCCCCTGCTGGCAGAATCCAATAGCCCTGCTGGAGACATTCCCCCATCAACACTAACTATATTGATGGGGGAATTGAGTGATTTTCTTTCCGTCCACCAAAAAGCAAAGAACAGAAAGCTAAGACCATGTTGCTTCATATCATCTGCTCGGAAGTCTATCTGATAGGGGTTCCATGTGAACACCAAGGGGAAACATGTATGGGCGGGACTGCAAGCCGAACCGAGCCGAGTACACAGTAGAGCCGGCTCAGTCTTTTTCGGCAGCGCTCGCTCCAGAAACAGCAGGGAGGCGGGACTACGAGCGGAGCCGAGCAGACGGCTCTGTCTTTTTCGGCACCGCTCGGTCTTTTTTGGCGCTGCTCGGTCTTTTAGCCTCACAGACCGTGGGGATCGGCGTATAACACGCACCCACGTCTTTCCCCCGATTTTAAGGGGGAAAAAGTGCGTGTTATACGCCGATAAATACGGTAAATAAACTAGATAAGAGAACCATGAGTCTGCAACACTAAATAGTATTTCCAGAATTGAGCCACAGAAACCAGAGGGCTTATTCACAATTCCTATTGTTTTGTATTTTAAATTATGTTTTCTTTTATAATATGTTTATAGTATATATGTATTCGTTATTCATTTATAAACCTGTCCACATATATACTATTATTATAAGGTTGCAAGTGTGAGATCCTATGAAGAGTTTGTTCATGAAACTGTTATGTTTATCGTTAGAATAATGACTTCAGGTTCTAGGATTGTATTGGCATGAGTATTAGAAGTTGTAGTAATGGAGTATTAGAATACTGTATTGGCATGAGTATTAGAAGCTGTACTTGTGAGGTTGTAATTCAAAGTATGACTTCACTTTAATGGCATTTACCAACACAACTAATGATGTTGAACACCTTTTCTCAAACCATATATTTTGCTTTCAACATAAACCCTGAGGCCTAATGAACAATGCTAAACTCAGAAATCTAGCCGGTTAATACCAGTAAATCCTAATGCTAAATATCATAAGCAATACAGCATCTTATTAGCAATAACTCTCTAGGTCCCGAAAATCCCACATATGAACTGGGAGGTCAAGCCTCCTGGGCCCAGCACCCCGAATGGGAACTTTCTGTGCCGAACACCCGGAGACCCCACCCATCCCAAGATCGAATACCTATTGTAAAAACACCATCAGGACCAAGTATTGTAAAGCAAATGTCCCGTACCGAAGTACCTGATTGATCAAAATAAGACTATGAGCAATCCACTAACAGAAATGAGGCTTGAGGTTTATAATCTTATAGAGAGCACAAACCTTATGTTGTACCTACAATAAGCCTGGTAAGAGGCACTAAATATGAGGTAAGATATATTCAGAAATAGTAAGAATGAAGGGAAAGAAAAGAAAAAAGGAAAAGAAAAGGGACAAGAGATTAGATAGCTATGTTCGAAGTGGAATTCTCTCACCATACCTCAACATGGGGTCCCAGGTAAATGTAGACACTTAGAGGTGTATCTGATCCAGGGATCCCATATCGCTGTATGTTTGTTCACCGTATCGAGGAAGATGCTCACTGTTTTTTCCTGGACCATGATCCACAAAATGTTCCTTTTAACCATTCTCAAGGAGACCGAAGGTTTTTTCCAGGCCCTAGCAATAGTGAGTTTAGTTCCGACTAGAATAAATCTAATGAGTTGTTGAGTTAATTTGGGGACTCCCAGCAAGGGGAAATTGAGTAAAGCTATGTGTGGCGTTTTGAGGACGGGGATGGTTGTGATCTTCTGTATAATGTGGAATACCTTATTCCAACATTCCTGATTTTCGGACACTCCCACCAGATTTGTAACATAGAACCTGTATGACCACAATTACGGAAACAAAGGGGAGAGGCATTTGGGTAGATTTTAGCCAGTCTGAGAGGAACCATGTACCATCTCATGAGAATCTTTAAGTTAGCTTCAGTGAGAGTTGCATTCAAAAAGCCTTTGAAGGCCGTAATAGATGCCTTATGCCATTCCCCTAAGGTCCATTGTTGTTGTAGATCTGTTTCCCATTCTCGCATGAACAGTGTTTTAGCTTCTGCTTGGGTAAGAGCACGATAGATCACCGATATCCCCCCCCCCCCCCCTCTGCTCCATGGCTTGACCGCACCAAAGTTCATATTCAGTGATAGAAAGAGGGGGGTCAGCCGAAAGACCCAAAGACTTTAGAAAATGTAAAATTTGGTGAAATCTTAATTTTTCGGATTCAGGCATGTGAAGCTTTTTGATATAGTGACCCAAAGAGAAAGGACCTGAGGGCGAGATAAAGTGGCCAATCCTGTATAACCCTCTATCTAGTGTTATGGCTATTTTTATATCTCACTTAAATGATTAACGATACAAGAAATAAGTGATTAAACCTTTGTCTACATAAGAATAAAAATGAACGATAACAGTGCGAAAAGATAAACCATTACCTTTATTTATACAGAAAAGAAACTTTAGAATAATTAGAACTTATCATACAACTCAAGTGATGTTACAAGTACAGTGTTGCTTAGGCTGCCAAGATAATTTAGGTCATATGGTTACAACAGACATACACTTTCAATATATTTATCAATATTTCAAGATAAGTCCTAAGAAAGAAATAATCAGAAAAGAGACGAGAGAGAGAGAGAGAGAGAGAGAGAGAGAGAGAGAGAGATACAAGTATATGTTACATGGACTTCCGGTCGTCCCCCATGGTCTAAAACTCAAAGAGCGCCCTCAGCTAACTCTTGCCCTATTTTATATGCATTCTCGGCCAATCCGAAGATGGAACGCACCCATTGGCTCTGAGTTTGCATCAACCTCTGATTGGCCGATTCTTAAGTCTACCTGCTGATTGGTTCAGGATGGCTCACACTCTGGTTAATTCTCAAGCTCCCAGAACCATCCCTAGGTCAGGCCTGAACATCCGGAGCCAGATTGTCTAACAATTTGCTTTTATCGTTAAACCCCAAACAGTTCCGACATTAGCATGTTAATGTCCCCTGGTGAGATGCCTTACTGTCTGCACAGATGATTGGGAAAACAAAAGGGAATACACTGAACACCTGGGGCCATTTAATGGTACCCATCAGATAGAAGACAGTAAAACTTCTGTATTAAAACCTCTGCTCACATACACACATAGACCTGAAAATATTAAGTCCTACATTCAGAATGGTTTCCTTTAAGCTCCTTGCTATAAATATGATATTCTTCAAAATCGCCACCACAGTTCCCCCTGAAGTTCATTCTTGAACTGACACCCTGGTTCAGTGATTTTGTACCCACCCACAACAGCCCAGAAGTGACAATTTTTCCCCCAACACCACCACGGCTTCCTCTTCCTTTCTTGAACCCGCCGGAACTCCTCCGTGTAAGCTTGAGACAGCAAAGAAATCCTGGTGCCCTTGAGACTTCACATCCAAACCATGAGTGTCTGTACTGCAATGTTTCATCGCCCCTCTGCCTTGGAAGAGTGGAACTCCAACATTGAGAGCGGGATCCTGACATATCTGGTCCTGTAACGGTTGCTCCAATTGGATCGGACCACGAGACAGCACTTTTCAGCATGGTGAAGGGCAGTTCAGGAGAGTCCTATTTGTTGCACATTTGTCTCAAGAGATGACTTGTCTCAAGGTTGTCTTCCGGTGGTGGTTGGGCGGGCCTCCAGACAGTCGTGCATGAATACAAAAAAACAACAAAAAAAGGTAGAATGTCAGTGTACAGATAGTGGAGGAATAGCCAGACAGGAGCAGCGGGTTGGCCATTAAGACCCAATACTTATAAGGGGTGCAACGTGGACGAGTATAGTGGGCTCCCCACAGGGAACAGAGTCCAAGCAACAGCCAGTATCATCCATGGCCCTTGATGGTAGGGATAGTCAACACTGCCTGTTATTGCCAGGTCCCTGGGTTCACCACACCTGCTCGCAGGGCTTCAGGTTAAAGCAGGAAGTAGAATTACATTAAGTAAGGCAGACATGGTAAAGCCTTCCAATTTACAGCTCATCTCTGCTATTCAAACAAGAGTTCCAGAAGACTAATACATTTACTTTTAAAGATATAGAAGAACATTATCAGCTAATTGACTGGTACCATCACTTAAAGTAATTAAAGATAAGAATATGAAATAAAGAAAGTAGGAACAAGAAAGAAGAGGAAAAAAAATAGAATAAGAAAAAAGAATAAAAAAAAACACATACAGGTTTAATGCTACTTCAACCCAGATATCAAAGAACATTGAATCTGCATTCATAAAAAAACAAACGAACAATATATAACTGTCCTGAAAAATTATTACAAAGTGCCCTGAAAAATGATACATTGCCGCTGTTACCGCAGCAACTTAGCAAAAAATTTAAAAGAAGAACAAAAGAATAAAAATAGGTAACTCCTCTCCCATATTAGTGATCAACGGGTGAACCGGATCACTGTCACTAAAAAATTTACAAGTCGGGTACAAAAAAAAATAAAAAAAAGGAGAGAATAAAACAATGGTTGCCAAAAAACTTTTAGAATTTAGTCAAACCCGACTGCACTTTGTTGCTCAAATTTTCTTAGAGGCTTTTCCCCAAAATAACAAAAAGAGAAAAAATATAGTTCCAGGGTCCTCTTTTAAATGCGCACAGTACTCTACATCAGTCTCTTAATAGCTACCCACATCAGGACAGCAACAGGGTGGAGTTTACTAAAAGCTGTGGCCCTAAGGTGGTACCTGAATAAACTTTTCCCATTAAGAAAACTTAGTTGGATATATTTAGATTAAGCTCTTTTGATTGTGAGCTCACCCAAATCGTCCACTTCACTCCTCCTAAGACATCTGGATTTCCAGCTCTCTTGTTACCTCCTCCCATGCCCAACATTAAGATCACTCCAGAACCTCTGGAACTCCACCATCCCCATATGTCCAGTCAGCTCCTACCCTGAGCACCACTAGGTGATCTCTAAAAAAAACTTTTATTACGGGAAGCCTACCCCGCCTCCACCTAAAATGTTACCTCAGCCAGCGCCCTATTCCCAGCCGCTATTATTTTTTTGTACCACCCTCTTCTCCTTAGATCATAAACCCCTTGAGCAGGGCCCTTCTATTTACGCCCTACACAGACTGTTGGCACTATCTAAATTCTGTTGCCCCAACTACCCAACTTTTAACTCCTCCCGAATCCCAATGGAAGTTTCAATAGGGGATGTCAGTTTTTTTTTATAAAACCTTTTCTCTGAGGTAATAGGGGTCCGCCCTTGTGTCCCTGCTATATCTATTACCAGGACAGGAAAAGATGTGCAATAGACTCCCTGAGGTAGTGTACCATGCTGAGAACAGTTCAACCCGTATGCAGAATATAGGGCATCACTGAACATTCAATACCAGCACCAATACCCTTGTCTCAGGTCTTGATTATTTTTAACTTTGTTTACGACCAGTTGGGACACTACCCCGGCCTCCACTGGACCTGAACCCCTCCTGTGCCAGTATTGTTGTCATTTCCCATAGCACAACACCTTCCTCTCTCCAGCACTCATCAGTACCAGTTATCTGAGGCTGTCCAGACTCAAACCATCAGAACAAGATGGACTCCAGGGTGTAACACCGTAGAGTCTGATAGGATAGCACCCAGATTGACCGAGTCATCAACCAATCTATTACGACTCATAGGCAACCTGGATACTACCCCCTGCCTGCCTATCCTTGCAAAGTGATGCTGGACAGAGAAAGTTGGTTTTCCTAACCCCTTCCCTGATATGTAGCACAAGACCTCCCAATGTGGTCCAGAGTATCTCCAGCTCCATAGTGTTATAAGGTACCCAGTGCCCCACCTCCAACTCCGAAGGCAGTCTTCCTTAACCCTCTCTTTTATCCTAAGTATGGGAAATGGTCTAAATACCCGAATTGAAACCACCTGCCAACAGGTACACCTTCTCCCTCCTTTATCAATTTGGTAATCAGACCATGTTATCCTTCACCGATACAAAACAAACTGTCCACACTCTTTAGACCGGACTCCCATGAATGACAGGGGCATAGTGCAACATTGGGGCACTGGTTTCCTTGGCACGCAGGACATAGACCACTAGTTAAGGTACACTAGGACAGGGAGGACACTGATAGGTATTAACTGATGAGAATACAGCATGCCCACACATATAACCAAAGTGGGGGTCCTTGGAACAGCCAAGAGCGGGGAGCACCCCATACAAACTTCCTGCACAACTTTTCTCCAGACTCAACCCAAACTATACACTACGGGGCTAGACCTTTACACTTTCAACTTGTATGCAATCTGGCATACAGTATGCAAACTACACATCTGCAGGTAAATAACATGCAAGGAAATTGGAAAATAAAAATTGCATAATGTATATCCAGCTCGAGGAACTGTTGCTTCCCGACACAACTGGCCAACAGGCAAAGAAAAATCCCTTCCAGGACTAAGGCACTGAGATCACTGAACAGTAGTAGGTACACGAGCCGACCGGTGTGCCTTGAAACACACCAATATTCATTAGGTAATTGATAACAAATAGCCACATAAAAGCAGACAAACAGGAAACTCTAGGAGAAAATAGGATTGCATGGTGACACAGAAGGAAACAGTTGTGAACTACACTTGGGGACACCCAGATAGCTAGGCACATTAACATACTGTAGCCTAAGGCCACGTACACACGGGCGGATTGTCTGTCCAACTTAGTCCGCTGAACGGTGTTTCAGCGGACAATCCGCTCGTGTGTGGGCTTCAGCTGACTTTTTCAGCGGACTGTCTGACGAACAAAGTCTTACGGAATTTCCGTAATTTTGTCAGTTCAAACTTGGTTTTGTCCGTCCAAACTTGGTTTCAGCGGACAGTCCGCTCGTGTGTAGGCAAGTTGGACGGACTAAGTATGGCGCATGCTCAGAAAGGATTTACACGGCCGAAGGTTGCATTGCAGTGTATAGGACGTCGTTTTTCTAGTCCCGTCGTACGTGCTGTACACGTCATCACGCACGCTTTCAGCGGACTGTCTGCTCATCGTGTGTGGTCAAG
Source organism: Lithobates pipiens (assembly GCF_037356315.1). Lineage (NCBI taxonomy): Eukaryota > Metazoa > Chordata > Amphibia > Anura > Ranidae > Lithobates > Lithobates pipiens. The sequence continues at coordinate 320,104,891 of NW_027507784.1, read as the reverse complement.
TTTTGAACGGACTGTCTGTCGGATTGTCTGACGAACTTAGTTGGGCAGACAATCCGCCCGTGTGTACGTGGCCTAAGGCAAAGAGCTACGCTTGCAAAGAAAGCACTGGCTGGGTGTGTAACTAATTATAATGACAGCAGGGGGTCAAGCAGTCTTAAACACAAGTCTTGTGAGATAACATGTGATTGCCGACCCTTACAAGTTAAATCCATGGAACTACACGTATCAACATGGCTAATCAGTGGTGCAAAGAAACTCGTTCATACCAGAGCTTCATACATGTTGGATCAGAACATACCACACACACTTAGGTAGTCCGAAACACAGCTGATTGGGCTAACAAATAGAAGCACCCACTAGATATTGGTGCTGAAACCAGGAAAAATAAAAAATTGTCTATGGTGATGGTGATATTCTTTGTTCTGTAAGCCAGGAAACCCAATTATTGAATCTGAGGGATAAAAACATCAATAAAATTTAGTAATAAACATTACATTTTTCGCCTGAAAAAATATGGTTATATACCTGTGAGAAGACATTAGCATGTGAAACCAATATACATCACATTACATTACATAAATAGTGCACTTTTTTTTTAAACTACCCAAAAAATTGTTGAGCTCAACTCATTAATATGTATTACTTAGTACATATTAATACCACGTGGATTTTTGTTTTATGGTATACCAATAATTCCCCCAAAAACATGTCTTCAGCATGGTGAGAGAGAAAAAAATTAGCAACTTGTAATAAACCTTCTAGCGGTTAGGATTCCTGGTTTTCACCCAGGCCGGCCCGGGTTCAACTCCCGGTATGGGAACCAGGCACCATCTCCTCTCGCAGAACTGTCTTTTCTGGAACACAAACACAATTTAGTAAATGCACCTTTTCAATTCATTAGTACAAGTCTTGGTTCAGGTCATTTGCATGTCAATACAGTTTGCTTTACATTCTCACTGACCTGCTCAGAAAGAAGGGGGGTCATTTGGGTGGGCTGTCAGCAGCTGTGAACAAACTTCATACGACACATCAGTATTGCATACTCCACACCCACACTCACACAATTAGGTCAAAGATGACCTCTAGATATCACACCTATTAACATGTTTTCTATCATAACCTGTACTTCTTGTTAAACCCATAACATCTGTTTGGTAAGTTTGAAATTCTTTCAGAGATCCATCCCATTTCATTAGCCCCTTCTCCGCCTGTATGGGGGCAATAAAAATTCCTACCTTCCTGGGATTTATTCTTGCAGAAACACCAGGGATGGAACATTATTTGTACATACATTAAGTGTGGAGGATGTCCCCCTGAATTCAGACATACTCAAATCCCTTGCTCTGTTATCTCCTGGGCAGCTGAAGTCCTATGGCCGTGTCATCTTAGTGTGATGAGCACGGTACAGATCTTCCCGTACATTAAGTTTCTTACAATACCTCTTTACAGTCCAACGATCCCAATCTTGCATATATAACCCAAGGCCCATATTTATCTATCCTCTCTTCCTTTGGGGTCACGTGGTAGGGTTTCTCGGGCTCTGCGTACAGAGAACCCGGCGCTTTACCTTCGGAGCGGTTATAGTTTGCGCCGTTATCACTATAACCGGCCCCGCATCTCCGATTATTGTACACGGCCTGTGCGGGCTGCTAGCGTACTACTCCGAATGTCCCCACGGTTAGATGCCCTCTTTCAAGTGATTCGCTTACCCATCCTTTATGGACGATGGACCTTGATTCCCCCAACCTTTTTACAGGTTGTCTTTACCCCAGAGGTAGCTACTCTCTGGCCAAGAATTGGGTTGACAGGCCCCGCCCCTGTCACCGTTGCTGCTCTTTTTTCACTACTTGTCAGAACAGTTTGTTTTTTTCTCGGGCTCTGCGTACAGAGAACCGGGCGCTTTACTTTTTTTGAGCGGTTATGGTTTGCGCCTTTATTACTATAACCGGCCCCGCATCTCCGATTATTGTACACGGCCTGTGCGGGCTGCTAGCGTACTACTCCAAAAGTTCTCTGTTCTGACTATAGTCCTTCAAAAAAAATTAGCCTGGAGATTATCCAACCTATAATAGTTCAATCTCCCCCGTGGACTTTTCAGAAGTATTCTAAAAGAAATGCTTAATGAAGGGTTAGTACTTCTGTTATCTCAATGATTAACACAAACTTGGATACTCAGTACCCTGATGATGCTTGTAGCACAGGAGGCCATCCATGGAGGAACACCTAATTTCAATATGATTTGTAGCATTTACAATGTTTACAGGTCTAATTACAAAGCTTACCATCCCCAGTTAGCAGTTTACAAAAAGACAGATTCATACTAGGGCTGAAACAAATAATCGACAACCAATCGGCCATGAAATCAATTGACTATTACCTTCATAAATCGATCAATCGTCCAGTAACATAATGGGGTTAAGGAAACAAAATGAGCCCTCTATTGTACAAAAAAACAACACTTTTACAGCTCTACAGTAAAAATTAACCCCGTATAGTAGTGACTATCTGCTCCTCCTGCACCACAAAGGGCCATCCCTAGCCTTCTCAACACCATTATGTTAACAAATGTCCTAGACCTGGCTCACACCCATGTCCCCTGTCCCTCTGGTGCTTCCTGCAGAAAAGCACCACAGTTCAACTACATGGCTTCCCATGAGACACATTCACATCTATGCTCTCTTCAGCCGCAGTATACCTGGAAAGGGTCAGGGAATCCTCCCTCAACGCAAAAAGGTACCTTTTTGGTTCAACACACTTTAATGGAGAGGTTGCAGAAAAGCATGCAATATGCCCCTGCAGCAACCCGTGTCGTCAAATCTGACCTACAACAAACTGGCCAAAAGAAAATGCAAATCGCAGCAAAATCACATGCATGAAAATCAAAAACGCACAGCAAAAAGCACTACAGAAACAGATCAAAAGCAAACTGCATAGGCATGCACCAAGCTTCATGCTGGCCACACAGATCAACTCTCAGACGAGAAAACATTGACGAAAAATCCATGTACATTCGCTGAATGAAAGGATGTTTGAAATGTAACTTGTTTTTAACATTCTGTTTTTAAAATCAACGTAATTTCTGAACGAAAACCACACACACCGCCAAAAAAAATTCTTTTTACCAAGAAGTTCCCTATTATCTCCAAATCTTCCCAGCACTGTAGTTGAAAACAAACATTGATCCGACCCCATCAATGGTCAAAACAAATTAAACGAACGCTCCCAAAATGACATCCTTCTTGACGGAAGAATTAAACAGTAAACACAGTATACATCCTCTGTCTGCCACACTCCATATAGATGGTTATTTACATTCACCACTGCATAGAGATATTTAAGAACAAACCGCCTCTTTCTTCAAACCCCACATATTAACCAAATCATACACCTTGCTTTCCCCAAGGCTATCAACCGATTAATCGAAAAAAATTGGCCAACCAATCGATTATGAAAACAATCGTCAGTTGCAGCCCCAATTTATACACACAAGATCATTCCGTGCAATTTAGGCTCTGTTTCCACTAATGCAACTTGCCATGCGACTTTGGACACAAAGTCGCATTACAAGTCGCAGCCCATTGATTTCAATAGCACCAGTCCCAATTTATGCGACCCAAAGCTGCAATGACTATGAAAAGGTACCTGCACCACTCCTATGCGACTCCGGATGCGACTCCGACCCAGAGTGTAAATTTGGATCAAAGTCGTATCCAAAGTCACAACAAAGTCACACCGTACAGTCACACTCTAAATCATGAGACTTTGGAGTTGTACAAGTGTAAACACAGCTCTATGCCCACCAGTGTGTGTCCCCATCACAAAGGGTGGCCTAATCTCATTCAAAGGGTCAACTGAAATTGCTTTTTGGCAGAGGCACATATCCTTTTCTCAAAGATTCCAAATTTCACCATTATTCGCACGTACAATTTCATTTTATATATACTCATTCAAAATCAGTCTCATTAAAGTATTAGTACAGACAAAAGGTTATATAAATATAAACAATGTTCAAAGAAGCTTGTTAGTTTGATGGACCTACAGGGAAGACAGACATACAATGACAAAATTCTTAAGCCCCGTACACACGAGCGGACTTTTCAACATCCAAAGTCCGTCAGACCGAGTCCGTCAGACTATCCGATCGTGTGTGGGCTGCAACGGACTTTAGCTTCGCAAAAGTCTGACGGACTTTAGAAATGAAGCATGCTTCAAATTTTCCCGACGGAACTCCGCCGGACCCGGTCCCCTTCGAAAAATCCGCTCGTGTGTATGCTACTCCGACGGACTAAAGCCGACGCTAGGGCAGCTATTGGCTACTGGCTATGAACTTCCTTATTCGAGTCGGGTCGTACGTCATCACGTTCGAATCCGTCGGAGTTTAGTGTGATCGTGTGTGGCCAAGTCCGTTCGGCCGAAAAGTCTGTCAGAACTCCGGCGGAACTCCAGCGGAACTCCGGCGGAACTCCAGCGGAACTCCGGCGGAACTCCTTTGGAAGTCTGTCGGACATAAGTCCTCTCGTGTGTACGGGGCTTTACTGTTTCTGGAGTTTGTCTTGTCCTCCACATACAAGATCCCAATTCGCTCAAACGTTAAGCTTCCTCACACAGGGGCACCATTTGTTATGGCTATTTTTATATCTCACTTAAATGATTAACGATACAAGAAATAAGTGATTAAACCTTTGTCTACATAAGAATAAAAATGAACGATAACAGTGCGAAAAGATAAACAATTACCTTTATTTATACAGAAAAGAAACTTTAGAATAATTAGAACTTATCATACAACTCAAGTGATGTTACAAGTACAATGTTGCTTAGGCTGCCAAGATAATTTAGGTCATATGGTTACAACAGACATACACTTTCAATATATTTATCAATATTTCAAGATAAGTCCTAAGAAAGAAATAATTAGAAATAGTAAAGAGACGAGAGAGAGAGAGAGAGAGAGAGAGAGAGAGAGAGAGAGATACAAGTATACGTTACACGGACTTCCGGTCGTCCCCCATGGTCTAAAACTCAAAAAGCGCCCTCAGCTAACTCTTGCCCTATTTTATATGCATTCTCGGCCAATCCGAAGCTGTAACGCACCCATTGGCTCTGAGTTTGCATCAACCTCTGATTGGCCGATTCTCAAGTCTACCTGCTGATTGGTTCAGGATGGCTCACCCTCTGATTGGTTAATTCTCAAGCTCCCAGAACCATCCCTAGGTCAGGCCTGAACGTCTGGAGCCAGATTGTCTAACAATTTGCTTTTATCGTTAAACCCCGAACAGTTCCGACATTAGCATGTTGCGGAGTGTCGAGGGGAAGTTGGCTGAGTACAATTTGTCAATGGAAGCTGTCAGGTGTATGCCTAAATAAGGAAGGATCGAGTCTGACCAATCAAAACGGAAGTTATTTTTAAGTTGTGAGACAAGTATAGACGGAAGATTAACGTTTAACACTAATGATTTGGCATAATTGATCCTAAGCCCAGAGATTCTGCCAAAGTCATCGAGGAGCTTGCATATTACTGGGAGCGAGGTGGTCAGAGAGGAAATAAAAAGCAGTACATCGTCTGCAAATAGGGCACACTTGTGTATCTTCGATCCACATCTTATACCCTTAATGTCAGGGTTCGCTCTAATTGATATAGAAAGTGTTTCAATGACCATGGCGAAAATCAACGGAGATAAGGGGCACCCCTGCCTTGTGCCCCTGAGGACTGAGAAGGGGTTCGAGTAATATCCCTGCATCTTTATTTGTGCTTCTGGATTTGAGTAAAGTGCATGAATGACGTTCATGAAGGATTGCCCAAATCGTGTGGGGAACAGGAAAGACCAGGATACTGAATCGAATGTCTACATTAGATCCAGAGAGAGGAGGCACCCCTGTTGAGGAGGACCCCCGTCCCACCTGGACTGTAACAGTGAAACAATGTCTACTGCCCTCCTTATTTGATTCGGGCCTTGCCTCCCCGGGATAAAGCCCACCTGGTCAGCATGAACATATAGGCTAATGAAGTTAGATAGTCGATTAGCCAGAAGTTTAGTCAAGATTTTAAGATCATTATTGATCAAAGATATAGGTCTATAGTTAGACACACAACTGGGGTCCTTCCCAGGTTTGGGAATAACCGTAACGAAAGCTGAATTCAAGGCTTTATCCAGGGGAGAGCCAGATCTGAGGTGGTTAAAGAAGCATGCTAGATATGGGGCTAGAGTTTGCGAAAAGTGTTTGTAGTAAGGTACCGAGAATCCGTCGGGCCCCGGTGCCGAATTTGACTTAAGATTCTAAATGACCCCTTCTATTTCCTCAGATGAAATTGGAGCTTCCAATTCGTCCCTATGGTGGTCTTTCAGTGTGGGGAATTGAGTAGACTGTAGGAAGGAGTGAATAGCGTCGGGGGATGAGCTACTATCTTTATTGCCATAGAGGGAGAGATAAAAGTCATGAAATGCATCCAAAAATTTTTGGGGATTCTGAGATAGGGAACCATCTTTCATTTTGATTTTGGGAAGCGAAAATAGTTTGGTTTTAGGGGTGAGACATCTCGCAAGTCGGGTACCGATTCCATTGTTGTGTTGATAGAAGCGTCCCCCCTCCCATCTGAGGTCTTTTTCTGCAACAGCTGTAAGTGCAAGATTTAATGCGTTGCGGGTCACATCTAGTTTGTCTGCTGAGAGTTGTGTGGGGTTAGCTTTATGACGTTTGCTTAGGGAAGAAAATTCCCTTTCAAGCTTGTTTATATCTGCCTTACGAGCCTTACGTAATCTGGAAGAGAGTTGGATGAGGACTCCTCTGATGGTGGCCTTATGAGCCGCCCATAGCGATGAGGGGGAAATGTCTTCGACATCATTTAGGCGGAAGTAATCCTGGATATGTTTTTCTATTTCCGTAACGTGTACAGGGTTGCTGAGAATGGAGGCGTTTAGGCGCCAGTGAAACCCGGAACAAGGCATCATGCCCCCCTGAATGTAGAGAAGGACAAGGGAATGGTCCGAACAAGCAGAGTCCCTAATGATCGAACGGTGAACTAATGGGATATGTTGTTGGAGGATAAAGAAGTGATCAATTCTTGCAAATGTTTGGTGAGGACTAGAGTAGTGAGTATAATCTCGAACTCTGGGATTAAGTTCCCTTCAGGCAGGGCCAGATTAAGAGCATCATGAGCCTGGTGCTAAGGATTTTGGTGGGCCTTTTTATGAAAATAAATAAAATGAAAATGCACACAAGGGGGGGGGGGGGGGGTGATACCGAGATAGGGAGCTGAAAGAGAGGGGATGAGAGGGAGCGGAAAAGAGAGAGAGGGGGTGAGAAAAGGGGGAATAGAGAGAGGATGAAAGAGAGAGAGGGTGTTGGGAAATAGGGGGTTGAAGGGGATGAGAGAGAGAGAATGGGGGATGAAGGTGGTGAGAGAGAACAGGGTGAAAGAGAGGGGATGAGCGACAGAGGGGGTGAGGGGGTAAAAGAGAGGGGGTGAGAGTGAGGTGGTGAGTCTGTGGGGGGGGGGGGCAGCACAGCATAGTACATTACATGGGGGGGGGGGAATAGCACAGTACATTACATGGTTGGAACAACACATTACATGGTGGATACATGGATACAGCACATTTAATGGTGGGCAAAGCACAGCAAATTACATAGTGGGCACAGCACATTACATGGTTGGCACTGCCCAATATAGCACATTACAAGGTAGGCACAGTACATTATATGGTGGGCACAGCACATAACATGGTTGGTACAACACAGCACATTGCAAGGTGGGCACAGCACATGCACAAGGTGGGCACAGGACCTTATATGGCGGGCACAGCACATGAAATGGCGGGCACAGCTGAGCACATTACATGGTGGGCACTGCACATTACAAGTGGGCACTGCACAGCCCATTATATGGTGGGCACAGCATATTATATGTTGAGTACTACACATGGCATAGTGGGCACTGCACATGACAAGGTGGGCACTGCATGACACAACATGACATTGTGGGCACTGCATGACACAGCAGTGCACATTACATTGTGAGCACAGCACATTAAATGGTGGAAACTGCACATGACATGGTGAGCCCTGCACACCACATTCCGTTGGGCACATTGTTGGGCACTGCACGACACAGCACAGGCAATTACATTGTGAGCACAGCATATTAAATAGTGGACACCATACATGACATGGTGAGCCCTGCACAGCACATTCCATTGTGGGCACTGCAGGACACATGCCATGGTGGACAATGTACAGCACATTACATGGTGAGTACAGCACATGACATGGTAGGCACTGCATGGCGCAGCACATGACATGGTGGGCACTGCACAGCAATTTACATGGTGGGCACTGCACATAACATGGTGGGCACTGCATGACACAGCACATTACATGGTAGGCACTGCATGGCACAGCACATTTCATGGTGGGCACTGCATGGCATAGCACATTTCATGGTGGGCAATGCAACTGCACATTACATGTTAGGACCGGCATATTACATGGTGGGCACTGCTGAACAGCACATTACACAGTGGGCACAACACACTACATGCTGAGCACAACACATGGCAGGGTGGGCACAGAACAGCACATGACATGGTCGGAACTGCACATGACATGGTGGGCACTGCATGGAGCAGCACATTACATGTTGGGCACCGCACATTACATGGCGGGATCACTGCATGGCACAGCACATGACATGGTGGACACGGCAAATTATATAGCGGGCATTGCAAGGCACAGCATATGACATGGTGGGCACTGAATGGCACAGCACATGACGTGGTGGGCACATAACATGACATGGTGGGCACTGCACATTACATGGCAGGCACTGCATGGCACAGTACATGACATGGTGGGCACTGCACATTACATGGTGGGTACTGCAAGGCACAGCACGAAATAGTGGACACTGCACATCACATGAAGAGCAATGCAACACACAGCACATTACATGGAGGGCACTGCACATTACATAGTGAGCACTGCAATGCACAGCAAATGACATACTGGGTACAGCATATTACATGGGGGCACTGCAATGCACATGACATGGTGGGCACAGCACGACATGGTGGGCACTGCAAGGCACAGCACAACATAGTGGGCACTGCACATTACATAGTGGGCACTGAATTACACAGCACATGACATGGGGGGCATAGCACATTACATGGTGGGTACTGCAATGCACAGCACATGACATGGTGGGCACTGAACACAAAAGAGCACACTACATGGGGGTCACTGGGCACAAGAGAGCACATGACATGGTGGGCACTGGGTACAAGAAAGCACATTACATGGGGGGGCATTGGGCACAAGAGAGCACATTATATGGGGGGGACTGGGTACAAGAGAGCACATTACATGGGGGGCACTGGGTACAAGAGAGCACATTACATGGGGGGCACTGGGCACAAGAGAGCACATTGCAGGGAAGCAAAAGTGTGTTCCCTAGCACAATAATTACATAACACCTCCCTGACAAATTGACTAACCTTATGTCAGCAGCATGGGAGATGTCCTTCCTCCCGGGCTCCTGCTGCAAGGAGAACATCAGCGCCCCTCCCCCAGACAGCTCCCAGACACAGAGGATCTGTGTGAGTGTTAGGCCTCATGCACACGAGACGCAGTTAAACGCGCGTTCAGATGCAGTTAGACAGTTTTTTCAACTGCCCCTGAACTCATTCAATGTTATCCTATGTGTCCATGCACACAGTCTCGTTTTTTGCAGTTTTTATGCAGTTGCGTTTAACCTTGTTTTTCCAGAAGCAAAAAAATGGGTTCAGATGCAAAAGTTTCCACGTTTCAGACGCAAAACGTGGCAAAACGCGGTAAAACGCGGAAAAAACGCCGCTACCGCGTTTTGCAGCGTTTTCGTTTATAAGCGTTTTTAAAGGTGACCTTTTTTTTTACATTAAAAATCTCAAAAATTATTGCAAATGATGAAAAACCATTAGAAAAATATTTTAAACAATTGTAATTGCAAGTGGACAATCCACAACTTGTGGCAAGTGACATGGCAGGTGGCAAGTGACGTGGCAAGTGGACAATCCACAACTTGTGGCAAGTGACATGGCAGGTGGCAAGTGATGTGGCAAGTGGACAATCCATAACTTGTGGCAAGTGACGTGGAAAGTGGACAATCCACAACTTGTGGCAGGTGACGTGGCAAGTGACCTGGCAGGTGACGCGGCAAGTGACCTGGCAGGTGACGTGGCAAGTGGAAAATCCACAACTTGTGGCAGGTGACTGGCATGTGACGTGGCAAGTGGACAATCCCTAACTTGTGGCAGGTGACGTGGCAAGTGACGTGGCAAGTGGACAATCCACTTGTGGCAGGGGACGTGGCAAGTGACGTGGCAAGTGGACAATCCACTTGTGGCAGGGGACGTGGCAAGTGACGTGGCAAGTGGACAATCCACAACTTGTGTCAAGTGACGTGGCAAGTGACGTGGCAAGTGGACAATCCACAACTTGTGGCAGGTGATGTGGCAAGTGATGTGGCAAGTGGACAATCCACTTGTGGCAGGTGACGTGGCAGGGGACGTGGCAAGTGACGTGGCAAGTGGACCATACACAACTTGTGGCAGGTGACGTGGCAGGTGACGTGGAAAGTGATGTGGCAAGTGGACAATCCACAACTTGTGGCAGGTTATGTGGCTGGTGATGTGGCAAGTGGACAATCCACAACTTGTGGCAGGTGACGTGGAAAGTGATGTGGCAAGTGGACAATCCACAACTTGTGGCAGGTGATGTGGCAAGTGACGTGGCAGGTGGACAATCCACAACTTGTGGCAGGTGGCATGGCAGGTGACGTGGAAAGTGGACAATCCACATTTTGTGGCAAGTGACGTGGCAGGTGGACAATCAACAACTTGTGGCAGGTGACGTGGCAGGTGATGTGGCAAGTGACGTGGCAGGTGATGTGACAAGTGGACAATCCACATCTTGTGGCAAGTGACGTGGCAGCTAATGTGGCAAGTGACGTGGCAAGTGGACAATCCAAAACTTGTGGCAGGTGACGTGGCAAGTGACGTGGCAGGTGACGTGGCAAGTGGACAATCCACAACTTGTGGCAGGTGACGTGGCAAGTGACGTGGCAAGTGGACAATCCACAACTTGTGGCAAGTGACATGGCAGGTGGCAAGTGATGTGGCAAGTGGACAATCCACAACTTGTGACAGGTGACGTGGCAAGTCACGTGGCAGGTGATGTGGCAAGTCACGTGGCAAGTTGAAATCCACAACTTGTGTCAGGTGATGTGGCTGGTGACGTGGCAAGTGGACAATCCACAACTTGGGGCAGGTGGCATGGCAGGTGACATGGAAAGTGGACAATCCACATCTTGTGGCAAGTGACGTGGCAGGTAATGTGGCAAGTGACGTGGCAAGTGGACAATCCACAACTTGTGGCAGGTGATGTGGCAAGTGACGTGGCAGGTGATGTGGCAAGTGGACAATCCCCAACTTGTGGCAGGTGATGTGGCAAGTTACGTGGCAAGTGGACAATCCAAAACTTGTGGCAGGTGACGTGGCAGGTGACGTGGCAAGTGGACAATCCCCAACTTGTGGCAAGTGACGTGGCAGGTGACGTGGCAAGTGGACAATCAACAACTTGTGGCAGGTGATGTGGCAAGTGACGTGGCAGGTGATGTGCCAAGTGACGTGGCAAGTAGACAATCCACAACTTGTGGCAGGTGATGTGGCAAGTGACGTGGCAGGTGATGTGGCAAGTCACGTGGCAAGTGGACAATCCACAACTTGTGGCAGGTGATGTGGCTGGTGACGTGGCAAGTGGACAATCCACAACTTGTGGCAGGTGGCATAGCAGGTGACGTGGAAAGTGGACAATCCACATCTCGTGGCAACTGATGTGGCAGGTGATGTGGCAAGTGACGTGGCAAGTGGACAATCCACAACTTGTGGCAGGTGACGTGGCAGGTGATGTGGCAAGTGGACAATCCCCAACTTGTGACAAGTGACATGGCAAGTGACGTGGCAAGTGGACAATCCAAAACTTGTGGCAGGTGATGTGGCAAGTAACGTGGCAGGTGATGTGGCAAGTCACGTGGCAAGTGGACAATCCACAACTTGTGGCAGGTGACGTGGCAGTTGGACAGTCCACAACTTGTGGCAGATGACGCGGCAAGTGACGTGGCAGGTGATGTGGCAAGTCACGTGGCAAGTGGACAATCCACAACTTGTGGCAGGTGCCGTGGCAAGTGACATGCTAAATACAAGTACACTGCAGCTCTCACAGCTGCTGCTACTCACTCTGGTCTCACAAAATTGCTGAAATAGTTAATAATACTGTTTTTTGAGCTGGGGAGGGTCTATGATGTTAGCTTAACTAAACGCTTCTAGACGCAAACGCGGTAAAACGCGGCTAAATCGCGGTAAAAATCGCGGCAAAACGCGCGTTTCTAAACGCCGGTTTCAGCTTTTAAAAACATGTGTCCAGCAGAGTTTGCATCTGCGTCTCGTGTGCATGAAGCCTTGTGATAGGAGTCAGACATCTGCAGAGACTAAGGCCGCGTACACACGGGCGGACTGTCTGACGGGCTTGGTCCTCTGAAACGTGTTTCAGCGGACAATCCGCTCGTGTGTGGGCTTCAGCGGACTTTTTCAGCGGGCAGTCTGGCGGACTAAGTCTTTCGGAATTTCCGTAATATTGTCCGTCCAAACTTGGTTTCAGCGGACAGTCCGCTCGTGAGTAGACTAGTTCGACGGACTAAGTATGGCGCATGCTCAGAAAGGATTTACACGGCCGAAGGTTGCATTGCAGTGTATTGGACGTCGTATTTCTAGTCCCGTCGTACGTGCTGTACACGTCATCGCGCAAGCTTTCAGCGGGCTGTCTGTTCATCGTGTGTGGTCAAGTCCGTTCATTCAAAAGTAGGACGGACTGTCTGTCGGATTGTCTGACGGACTTAGTTGGACGGATAGTCCGCCCGTGTGTACGCGGCCTTACACTTGTCTCCTCCATGTGTGCAGTGCACAGAGGCCTCCTCTTCCTTCAAGAAGGTTACAGATAGTGATAAATAGGGATGAGCCGAACACCCCCCTGTTCGGTTCGCACCAGAACCTGCGAACAGACCTAAACTTCGTGTGAACTTTAGAACCCTATTAAAGTCTATGGGACTTGAACGTTCACAATCTAAAGTGCTCATTTTAAAGGGTAATATGCAGGTTACTGTCCTAAAAAGTGTTTGGGGACCCAGGTCCTGCCCCAGGGGACATGGATCAATGCAAAAAAAAGTTTTAAAAACAGCCGTTTTTTCAGGAGCAGTGATTTTAATAATGATTAAAGTGAAACAATAAAAGTGTAATATTCCTTTAAATTTCGTAGCTGGGGGGTATCTATAGTATGCCTGTGAAGGGGCGCATGTTTCTGGTGCTTAGAACTGTCCCTGCACAAAGTGTCATTTGTGCAGGAAAAAAAGTCTTTTAAAATCACTTGCGGCTATTGTCGGGTCCCGTAATACAGAGAACACTCAATGAGTGTTCTCTGCATTAGCCGACAATTCATTCATTCATTGATTAAAAAAAAAAAAAAAGTGTGGGGGTTCCCCTAAATTCAATTACCAGGCCCTTCAGGTCTGACATGGATATTAAGGGGAACCCCGTGTCAAATTAAAAAAAAAATTGACGTGGGGGTCCCCCTAAATATCCATAACCAGACCCTTCAGGTCTGATATGGATATTAAGGGAAACCCCGCATCAAATTAAAAAAAAATTGACGTGGGGGTCCCCTTAAAAATCCATATCAGACCCTTTATCCGAGCACGCAACCTGGCAGGCCGCAGGAAAAGAGGGGGGGACAAGAGAGCGCCCCCCCTCCCTCCTGAACCGTACCAGGCCACATACCCTCAACATTGGGAGGATGCTTTGGGGGTCTGTGACCCCTCAAAGCACCTTGTCCCCATGTTGATGAGGACAAGGGCCTCATCCTCACAACCCTGGCCGTTGGTTGTGAGGGTCTGCGGGCGGGGGGCTTATCAGAATCTGGAAGCCCCCTTTAACAAGGGGACCCCCAGATCCCGGCCCCCCCCTGTTTGAAATGGTAAGGGGGTACAAAAGTACCCCTACCATTTCACAAAGAAAGTGTAAAAATTGTTAAATAAGACAAACACACTTTTGAAAAATTCCTTTATTAAAAATAAAAAAAATAAAAAAAAGATTCCAGCGGTGCTAATCCACTCTTGCTATCCAGCGACGAATCTCCGGGGTCCAGCGATGGATGATCATATCCAGCGACGGGGGATCTCTCAGTCCAGCGCTGTCCATACATCCGTCTTCTGTCTCCACTCCGGAGACAGTGCGGAGATCCCAGCGCTGACGTTTCTTATATTAGGAGGGTGGGGCCACCCGTCTCCTGACCCCGTCCCTCTGACGCTGGAGAGGGAAGCCAGGGGTTCCCCAGTGACGTGTGGGTGACCCCGCCCCCTCTGATGTAACGCAGGTTTCCGTTACATCAGAGGGGGCGGGGTCACCCATACGTCCCCCCTCTTTTCCTGCAGCCTGTCAGGTTGTGTGCTCGGATAAAGGGTCTGATATGGATTTTTAGGGGGACCCCCACGTCAATTTTTTTTTAATTTGATGTGGGGTTCCCCTTATTATCCATATCAGACCTGAAGGGTCTGGTATGGATATTTAGGGGGACCCCTACGTCAATTTTTTTTTAAATTTGACACGGGGTTCCCCTTAATATCCATGTCAGACCTGAAGGGCCTGGTAATTGAATTTAGGGGAACCCCCACGCTTTTTTTTTTTTTTTTTTATCAATGAATGAATGAATTGTCGGCTAATACAGAGAACACTCATTGAGTGTTCTCTGTATTACGGGGAGCCGACAATTTAGCCGCAAGTGATTTTAAAAGACTTTTTTTCCTGCACAAATGACACTTTGTGCAGGGACAGTTCTAAGCACAGGAAACATGCGCCCCTTCACAGGCATACTATAGATACCCCCAAGTTACGAAATTTAAAGGAATATTACACTTTTATTGTTTCATTTTAATCATTATTAAAATCACTGCTCCTGAAAAAACGGCCGTTTTTAAAACTTTTTTTACATTGATCCATGTCACCTGGGGCAGGACCCGGGTCACCAAACACTTTTTAGGACAGTAACTTGCATATTACCCTTTAAAATGAGCACTTTAGATTGTGAACGTTCGAGTCCCATAGACTTTAATAGGGTTCTAAAGTTCACACGAAGTTTAGGTCTGTTCGCAGGTTCTGGTGCGAACCGAACAGGGGGGTGTTCGGCTCATCCCTAGCGGCGATCAGCGATTTTTATTGTGACTGCGACATTATGGCGGACACATCGGACATTTTTGACACATTTTTGGGACCATTGTCATTTATACAGCAATCAGTGCTATACAAATGCAGATTCCTGTGTAAATGACACTGGCAGTGAAGGGGTTAACCAGTGTTGACTAGTATTTATGATTATGTGCATACACCTCAATCATTGTAGTAGTATGGAGATATACATATCTAGATCTGAGAGATCTTGTACAAAGGTAGTTCAATCAGCAATACACATTTATTTATAGGGTTACATAATATATACAAATTACACATCAGACAGTATTTACAACACAATGTACAGTATAGGTCCCCTGGTTTACATGATATGTACAAATTACTCACAGAACCATATTGACAATACAATATAAGGTGCAAGTTTAGAGTTAGATTACCTGTTAACTTCAGGTCAGCCCATGGTGACTGCCACAGAGTGAGTTGGCTTGCTCACAAAGCATTATATCCCCCCCCCCCCCCTACTTTCTGTAATGTGGCTAATATAATTCTCCCTAATTGGTCACTGTACCTAGTAAATGTATATTGGGAACAGCCTGATTGGATGAGTCAAAGAAAGCTGTTGTTTACTTCCCAGATGAGATGTTATCAGGGAAAACAAAAGGCCAAGCTTTGAAGTTGAACTAATTACAGTAACACCAACACAACACTCAATACTTGAAATATATATTTCCCTCTAACTGAAATATATTTCTAATTACAATTTTGTACAGGTATTAATGGAGATTTCACATAAAATCATAAGGCTACAGATGGCCCCTTGTGGCCAGTTGAGAATATGAGACTCGGCCACACATAGAATAATGGTTTATGTGCAATCTTCTTTAATATTTGGAACGTTTGGCTTTGCCCTCTGAAATGAAATAAAACTCTTTGAGAAGGAATAAAAACTTTTAAACTCTTCATCTCTACAGTTCACATTTCTGGATTCCAGTATCGGTAGTCATCACTCTTTCTGGATGTGAAAAGTCTATAATAAAAATCATAGGATACAAAACCCACCCAAAAAAAACACAAAGGGGAAAAAAAAAAAACATGAGGATCCTTGTTCTCCACCGTCCAATAATAATAGTGTGAAAGTCAATAATGTCAATATGGTCATGTTGCCCTTGCTTCTGGGACAGCCTTCCCTGGTGATTCCCGTTGGATACCACATACAGTAATGGCCTTTGGACCAGCTTTCCAGGCTAAGATTATACTTTGTTAATGTGGACAGAGGTAGAGAAAGAAAACCACAAGTACATTTGAGACATATGCATTCAAATTAATGCTTGTCTGGTAAGTCTGAGCAGTAAGGACCTTTTATTAGAATTACCATAGATATACTGCGACATACTAATGACTAATGACTGTTTCTCAGTGACATGTGCAACAATTTGGTTACACCCTTCAGCCAGGTGTCTGATTTCCATCCCCCATCTTTCTTCCTCCATTGTCACATGCCTGCAAGTAACTCTGCCCTTCTGCTGAATACCACAGTGTGTCTGTGTATGACCCTTCAAGTGTCCAGGGGGATCTTGTTGCCATCGCAACTCACCACTAACTCCTTTTACTGAAGCTGTGTTCAGTGCTGGTGCCACCTTTGGGCATATAGCTCCGTCCTTGGCTACCATGTGTAGCTACTATACGAGCCCTGCCTTTAGCAGGCTATGGAAGGGGTCATCACTTTAAGAGTTCTCATTGCAGATTAGGCAGTGTCGCCTACGCAGACAAAAATAACTTGATTTCAGAATACAGATAGGTGTGATGTCACCAGTCACTAGTGGCTTCAGGAAAAATCTAACTAAAATACTCTTAAGTACAAATGTACTATACTCCCAGCTATTTGCCAATCACTATGAGTCTCACAAGTCCCAGTATATCTATGATATTCACGCAATGCTCTTTGAACTTATTATGGCACAAAAAGGAAAAACTGAGCAACATAAAAAATAAAAAAAATTATCAATGACCACATCTGATGACTGCCCAATATTAGAACTGTAGAGAGGATTGTATGTCACATATACACAGAAAATAGTCACATGGCTGTTGCTAAACCCTTATGTTACTATTGTCATGATAATAGCTACAATGACCTAAATTTATATAAAACAATTATCAAATGTCATAAGAGAAAAACAAAACCCGTTGGATACTCGGCCCCTCCCCAAAATGCTAAAGGGAAGCTTTTAATATTCTATATCAACATTTGTAATTGCTTTAAATGTTCTCCATATAATGTTCCCCATACGCCCCTCTTTTTTTTATTTTTTATTTCACCATAGGCAAGCCAAACTGAAGAATCACCCAAAAAAAAAATAAGGTGACATGGGAAAGAAAGAAAGAAGGAGAAAAATAGTTTTCCTTAAGAGAAAAAGGAGAAGAAAAAAAAAACTATTCAGATTGAATGCTGCCCCAACCTTTAACTTGTTAAAAAACCTTGAATCTGTAATTTTGTTAAACAAAATGATTGAATCTGCCTTCAAACATTACGCAACACCCTCTCTCAGTGGTGATTAACATATTAATTGACTCTCAGTGCAAATCCATTTGCAAGTCAAGCAGGCCACAAAAAGTTGTATTAGAGAGAGCAGGACCTCTGTTTATTGACACAGACCACCCCCAAAACAGTTTTTAGAATTTAGTTAGGCCTGACTGTAATTAATTCCATTCAAGGCTTCTCCTTAAAACCAACATAAAATTATGTTTTAAGGTCCTCATCTGTGTTTCACAATACTTTGCCCCGTCTGGGTCCAATCATCCTTCCTTGTTTGTGCATTTACCCTAAAATACAAAACTTACAAATCATTAATAACACCTCACTGTACCTCTCTGAGAGGTTCATAATGGTCTAAACTAGTAGTGGATGGTTGGAACAGACTTCCAGCCGAGGTAATGAGTCCAACGACTGTAAGTACAGTCAAAAATGTCCAGGACCCACCCCCATATCTATACTCTGACAGACAAAAATTATGGAAAAACTTGGAGGGTTTGCAAATACTTAAATTCTAAAATGACAACATGTAGACCTATAACCTTCACACATATTAGCATCACATGAGTTAATTTGGAAGGAAAAACAAAACAAAACACAAGACCTACTGAATCCATAAGATGCCACAAGGTGCAAAGTAATGTATCATGTAGTTTCCGTGTGTCAGAGTGAATGAACCTTCACTCTAAGCCACAGGAAAGCAGGGAAAAAAAATCAACACAAAATCCCTACCATTCCTCATAGTTATAGGGATTGAGATCTCATATTTGTGCACAGGATATTTATTCGCAAATACATTTAAACTTGTAAAAATAATGAATTTAAACTGGTACCAGTATTGAGCTCATTTCCAATGAAAAAAAATAAATAAAAAATAATCATAAACAGTACAACGCATGCGCATTAGTGTGATCACACTTATTTATGGCCATAAAGCAATGTTGAGTACAAAAAAAAAATATCTTTGTTTACACATGGACAGTTCATACCCATGCATTCCATCACTCCAACATACACATTCATTTCGATTGCATCCCATACATCCTGGATAGCACTTTGGTAATTGCAAATTAATTGTTATGTGTTTCTGCAAACGGGAGAGAGAGAGAAAAAAAAACAACAACCAAGAACACCAACCAAAAAATAAAAATAAACTGAAGCAAGAGTGAGTTTCTGTACTAAGCAACACTTGTACCCTATACCTTTGAATATTTATGGCAGTCTTCTGATCCTTTGGGGAAGATAAACACCTATATTACTAATAACCATGTTTGAATACCTAGCCTAATATACATTACCTTAGGTGTATGTATTTATGTATATACATCTATATTGATACACCTGCTTAACATGTAAATACCTCATTTTCAAGAGACGTAATTGTGGTTATTAACTTAAGTTCTTTCAGAACTGATCTCCTGTGCTGTAATCTGAGATCGCTTTCCATGGTATTTACATTAAAAAGGGGAGCATGAGGCTATTTGCCTTTGACTAGTAACTGTGGAGCCATGCCTATAGATCTTATCTTTGGAGGCATTGTAATTGTAATGATGTCTCTTTCTGTTTGAAAGGTGGCCAATTCTCCTGTAGTGTGACTTGCTAAATAGGTATTGTAGTCAGAGTCTTCATATGGAAATACGATAACCCCAACTACCAGGGCCTGAGGTGTGCCTTGGCCTGGCTGGACAGTATGCCTAAAAGAGGGCATACCCTGAATGAATGTATGAAATGTAAATAAAATGATGAAAATATGGGGGAACGGGTGGGTGGGAACCCAGAAATGAGCCGACGAAGGCTCTGATGGAGGAGGAGGAGGGATTTAAAGCCCTCAGACTCCTCCTACAAACTCAGGCTAGCCTGCGGCCAGCCTTCCAACTTGTAGTCAGAGTCTTCATATGGAAATACGATAACCCCAACTACCAGGGCCTGAGGTGTGCCTTGACCTGGCTGGACAGTATGCCTAAAAGAGGGCAAAAAGACACAAAGTAGGTGTGATGTGAAAGCTACAAAGAAGGCCCGCAACAATCGTTTAGCCCGGAAAATGCGAATGCCCCGCTGACTATAGAAAAGGGGGTTACGTATGTAGCTGCTAACATGGAGGATCTCCAGCGCCCCATGAACCTGATGTAAAGAAAGGACCCCCTGCGAGACCTACCAAAATTGCCCAGGAACCAGATGAATAACTAGAAAAGGGGGTTTAGGATTCCAGCCAGGTTTGGCAAGTAACCTGGGCGTGAGAACAACTGTTGGTAGTGAGAGGATGGAGAAAGCGCAGACCCACGGAATAATGCAGAGAAGGCCAACTTACTTGCCCGACACCAAGGCTAAGGTACCGAAATATGACCACAAACCCCTAGCTTACAACATCCCCCTCATTGGTATAGATGGGTAAGTGGTAAGAGAGAAACTGCCTAGAGCACTAACTGGGAACTGCCAAGGGAAGGAGACAGGAAGGAAGTCTGAAACACCACGAAAACCTGTCCGGTAACTGGTAGCCGTGCCAAAGAGAAACATCCCTGACTCTCCTCCCTTAATGGTTAGAGAGGGTGAGCCGCAAAAATGGACAGCTTGACAGGAGTTTGTAGGTCCTGAAAACTGGTCACCTGCTAGAAACTTCATGGAATTGGCAGATGAGGCCAAATTGCTGATGCAATACCCAGCGAAAGCCATAAACATGAACCTATGAGACCATCCCGCCTTGTGAGAAGCCCACTGCAAACTCTGGATAAGAACCAATGGCCAGATTGATTATGCGAGACCACACTGCCCCCAGTTCTACAAGCCACTGTGAGAAATTCCAACAACACCTGAAGGCGCACTGAGAAGAACAGGAGCCGCAGATGAGACCTCAGTGCAAGCCTATGAACCTATATGAACCCCACCATCCTGACTAACAAATAAGAGCGCATAGAGAAACTTCATGCACTGGGTTGAAGAATCCTGCATGAAACATGCACTGCACTGGTGGATGTAAGAGGTTTGAACAGAGTGGGGAATAACCCACTGAATACTGCCCCCCCAGCTGAGGCAGGGAAAGGGGTACCCCGGCGATAACTGAGCCAAGAGAGTTTGGTCCCACCCCTAAAAATGGGGTGCTACCAAGCACTGAACCCCCATGCAACGGTGGAGGGATGAATGAGCACCGGCCTCCTCCGCAACCCCCCAAAACCATGAACCAAGAAACACACAAGCGAAAAGAGAACAGACAACCAACACACGAAACAATACCCCTACGTACCTAACAAGTATGAGGATGTAAGTGCAGAAATGACAAGACCAACAGCGCGTGAATATGAACCTAATGCTGACACAACCCTAGTGTATGTAGTGAGTGAGCCCGAGCAACCTGCAGCGCCAAGACAGGTAATTAAAAACGAACACTCAGGGCTGAGGTACCCACAGACCGTGGTGGGTAGTAGTAAAGGTATGGTGAACGTGCACGTATGACGTATGGTATACGGGCGAGAAGATTGTGGGACGACAATCAATTAAAAATGAAACTTCAGCCCGTATGGGTCCGTAGACGTGACGGACCCTGGATGTGAGCCCTAGCTAACAGACATACTATGAACATCGAGCTATAACATGAAAGTTTACAAACAAAATGCTATGACAGAACAACAGAGACAGATAGCAAACAAACCCTCGGGGCTGGTGTACCCACAGACCGTGGTGGGTGGACGTACAAAAGTGAAGAAATAAGCGTGCAAACGTATGACGTACAGTATACGGGCGAGAAGATTGTGGGACGACAATCAATTAATAACGAAACCTCAGCCCGTATGAGTCCATAGACGTGACAGACCCTGGATGTGAGCCCCAGCTAACATACACTATGAACGACCATAATGCTACGAATGGAAAAGCTATGGCAGAACAACAGAGACAGATAGCAAACAACCCTCAGGGCTAGTGTACCCACAGACCGTGGTGGGTAGATGTACAAGTGAGATAAAAAAGCATGCAGTGTATAACGTATGGTATGCGGGCGAGAAGATTGCGGAACGGCAATCAATTGAAACGAAACCTCAGCCCGTATGGTCCGTAGGCGTGACAGACCAGGAAATGAGCCCTGGCTAACAGAAAAGCTACGTACAAAACACCATGACAGAAAGCAGACAGGTAGCAACAACCCTCCGGCCTAGTATACCCACAAACCGTGGTGGGTAGACATGCAAAGAAATGAGCGTGCACCGTATGATGTGTGTTATATGGGGGAGAAAATAAAGGGACGACAAACAAAATGAAACAAACCTCAGCCCATACGGATCTGACAGAAACGCTGGACAGAAACGCGACGACGGAAAGAAAACGCAATGACGGAAATGCAGGACGGAAATGCAGGACGGAAAGAAAACGCTATGACGGAAATGCAGGACGGAAAGCGCTATGACGGAAATGCAGGACGAAAAACGCTATGACGGAAATGCAGGACGGAAAACGCTATGACAGAAATGCAGGACGGAAAAACGCTATGACGGAAAGAAAATGTTACGACGGAAATGCAGGACGGAAAACGCTATGACGGAAATGCAGGAAGGAAAACGCTATGACGGAAATGCAGGACGAAAAAAACGCTATGACGGAAAGAAAACGTTATGACGGAAATGCAGGACAGAAACGCTATGACGGAAATGCAGGACGGAAAACGCTATGACGGAAATGCAGGAAGGAAAACGCTATGACGGAAATGCAGGAAGGAAAACGCTATGACGGAAATGCAGGACGGAAACCGATATGACGGAAATGCAGGACGGAAACGCTATGACGGAAATGCAGGACGGAAACGCTATGACGGAAATGCAGGACAGAAACGCTATGACGGAAATGCAGGACGGAAACGCTATGACGGAAATGCAGGACGGAACGCTATGACGGAAATGCAGGACAGAACACTATGCTGGAAAAAAGCTGGACCGAATGATATGACAGAAAAGCTGGACCGAACGATATGATAGGAACACTGGACCGAACGAACTGACAGAAAGCTGGACCGAACGATATGATGAAAACCCCTGGACAGAACGTGATGACAGAAGAACGCAAAGACAGAAACCTGGGGCTGAGAGCCGTGATAAACCCTCGTGACTGAAATGGGTGCCTGGACGTGCGGGGGGGTGCGAGAGTGCCGGGAGGTGAATAGGTGGGTGAGTGCCCCCCCATGAAAACCGGAAAGCGTGTGGGCATCCCTTCCATAGCGCATGGCGAGAGTTCCCGGGAGGTGAACTGGCTGGCAAGCGACAAGTGGACAGAAAACGCTGAGACAGAAGACCAGAAGAGAAGTCACAGAAATGCTGGACCGAACGCTATGAAAGACATGCTGGGCAGAACGCTGAGACAGAAATGCTGGACCGAACGCTATGACAGAAATGCTGGACCGAACGCTGAGACAGAAATGCTGGACCGAACGCTGAGACAGAAACAGAAAAACGCTAATGACAGAAAAATGCTTAAGACAGAAAACGCTGGCTGTGATCAAAACACTGCACTGACCAAAGTTTTTTTTTTTTTTTTTCCTTCCCCCACCAGGTGTGCGGCACGGATGTGGGGACACACGCCGATCCCCCTTCCTCCCCAGAAACGGCCGGAGGCCCCCAGAGGCAGGCAAAGTGCATGGGGAGAGAGGAGCTGTCGGGCGGTCAATCCCCCCCCCCCCATACTGGGAGAAACGGCGGGAGCCCAGCACATGCGAGGGGAGAGGGGGAGCCGGCGGCAGCCGATCACCTCCCCCTCCCCCCCACGAGGAAAATCGCAGATTTAAATATATGTATATACATATATAAGAAACCTGTGGAGAAAGACGGACCCCCCCCCCCCATGAGCTCTGGGAGAGAGGGGCAGCTGCACGCTGGCCAGGAATGGCTGAGCGGAGTCCCCCCAGCCCCTAAAATAAACAGCTGTTTGGCATAAGCCCATGTTATACAACCGAACAGGTGTGAGATGATAATGATGAAATATTTTAATTGGATTATTCTATCCCTAGAAGAGATGAATTTTTGTAAGCAGTACTGAACTCAGACCAGTCAGAATCAGTAACCTGCACGAGGAGGTGGAGGAATGGGGGAAGGAGTGATGGACGGCCCCCCCGCGAGCCGGAAGAAGCGGGCGGGCGGCACGGAGGAGCATAAGGAGGTGAAGGGAGGAATGAAAGACGGCCCCCCCGCGCTCCCCCCGGCACGAGCGCTGGGAGAAGCGGGCGGGCGGATCGAAACTGCAAGGACGTGAAGGAAGGAGTGATGGACGGCCCCACCGCTCCCCCCCCCGGCACGAGCATCGGGAGAAGCGGGCGGGCGGCTCGAAACTGCAAGGACGTGAAGGAAGGAGTGATGGACGCCCCCCCCGCTCCCCCCGGCACGAGCGCCGTGAGAAGCGGGCGGGCCGCACTGAAGTGCATGAGGAGGTGGAAAGATGCCGGGAGATGCGGCTGACTGCCCACCCCCCCCCGGGCCGGTAGAACCCCGGGGCTGACAGGGGGGACGAGCGAGTGGTCCCTTGATGGTGCCCAGGAGAGGAATGGCCATCACGCTGCGGCCGGAAGTGACGTGCATCACCCAGAAATGAGCCGACGAAGGCTCTGATGGAGGAGGAGGAGGGATTTAAAGCCCTCAGACTCCTCCTACAAACTCAGGCTAGCCTGCGGCCAGCCTTCCAACTTGTTGTTTGTACGTTGGTGATAAATCTTTGATTTCACAGAATTAGACCTTCTGGCTACATGAAAATAATTGTGCATACAATCCATGATACATTGATATGAATCTTTAAGAGGATTTATAAAAAATCCACATTGAATTTTAAATTTTGGATGAGCATTAGATATTAGGAGGGTTTTGTACTCTGGGTCCTCTCTGTGTACATTTCTCCGTTTGCCTACATAGTAAGCTGACCATAGCCTGTTTGCATAAAGAAGTGGATTCTCATTATTTTCCTGTTTTGTTCTAAACACTGCTATTAAGCCTAGGTCAAAGGGATATAATATATATTTTTTTTTTTAAATAATGTTTTCTTTATTTTTAGTAACAGCATAGGAAAATAAGCAGTACAGAAGCATAGTAGCAGCAGTGCAATTACAAAACATAGCAAGGTCAGGAATAAGCACGCTACATGTGGTGACGGGCCACGGGCGCATACAGCAAGGCATAATAATGTGGTCGGCCGAGCGCGGGGGGTCAGGAGACACATACAGTCAACTGCCCGCTCCCAAGCCCGAGAGGCCCGGTAAGTTCCTCCATAAGGCCTATGCAACACACTTAAGGCATAGCAGCAAGAGTCCGCCGCATAAATAATCAAAGTTAGCAGAAGAAAGACAGAGAAGAGATACAAAAGAGAAAGCCAGTGATCCATGTTGTCACACCGGGATATAAAATTTTTAGCAGTTCATCTAAAAAACGTATATCCCGGTGTGAAAACAGTAAAAACTGTCAGGGCAGTTAGTGTTAGGTCCAGGGTAGCCCCCTACCCCCCCAATAAAGGTTTAACCCCCTGATTGCCCCTAGAGTTAACCCTTTCACCCCCTTTTACCAGTGTCACTAAGCGATCATTTTTCTGATCGCTGCATTAGTGTCGCTACTGTCGCTAGGTAGCTAGTTATTTTTTTAGGTTCACCGCCAGGTTTTTATATCGCTAGGTACCCCGATATACTACCCAATAATGGTTTTAACCCCCTGATTGCCCCTAGTTAACCCTTTCACCCCCTTTTGCCAGTGTCACTAAGCGATCATTTTTCTGATCGCTGCATTAGTGTCGCTAGTGTCACTAGGTAGCTAGTTATTTTTTTAGGTTCACCGCCTGGTTTTTATAGCGCTAGGTACCCTGATATACTACCCAATAATGGTTTTAACCCCCTGATTGCCCCTAGTTAACCCTTTCACCCCCTTTTGCCAGTGTCACTAAGCAATCATTTTTCTGATCGCTGCATTAGTGTCGCTAGGTAGCTAGTTTTTTTTTACGTTCACCGCCAGGTTTTTATAGCGCTAGGTACCCCGATATACTACCCAATAATGGTTTTAACCCCCTGATTGCCCCTAGTTAACCCTTTCACCCCCTTTTGCCAGTGTCACTAAGCGATCATTTTTCTGATCGCTGCATTAGTGTCGCTAGTGTCGCTAGGTAGCTAGTTATTTTTTTAGGTTCACCGCCAGGTTTTTATAGCGCTAGGTACCCCGATATACTACCCAATAATGGTTTAACCCCCTGATTGCCCCTAGTTAACCCTTTCACCCCCTTTTGCCAGTGTCACTAAGCAATCATTTTTCTGATCGCTGCATTAGTCTCGCTAGTGTCGCTAGGTAGCTAGTTTTTTTTTTTAGGTTCACCGCCAGGTTTTTATAGCGCTAGGTACCCCGATATACTATCCAATAATGGTTTTAACCCCCTGATTGCCCCTAGTTAACCCTTTCACCTCCTTTTGCCAGTGTCACTAAGCGATCGTTTTTCTGATCGCTGCATTAGTGTCACTAGTGTCGTTAGGTAGCTAGTTATTTTTTTAGGTTCACCGCCAGGTTTCTATAGCGTTAGGTACCCCCATATACTACCCAATAATGGTTTTAACCCCCTGATTGCCCCTAGTTAACCCTTTCACCAGCGATCACAGTATAAGTGTCACTGGTGACGCTGGTTAGCCAGTTAGTTATTTAGGTTCCCCGTCAGATTTTTATATAGCGCCAGGGACCCCCCATATACTACCTAATAGAAATTTGAACCCCCTGATTGCCCCTAGTTAACCCTTTCACCACTGATCACCGTATAAGTGTTACGGGTGACTCTGGTTAGTTTGCTTTTTATAGCATCAGGGCACCCACCATTTATTACCCAATAAAGGTTTAACCCCCTGATCACCCGGCGGGTGATATCAATTAGGTTTTAGGGTCAGGGTCTGCGTCGCCCCAGGCAGCGCTAGGTTAGTGCCAGTACCGCTAACACCCACACACAAAGCATAAACCTCCCGTAGTGGTATAGTATCTGAACAGATCAATATCTGATCTGATCAGATCTATACTAGCGTCCCCAGCAGTTTAGGGTTCCAAAAAAATGCATTGTTAGCGGGATCAGCCCAGATGCCTGCTAGCACCTGCGTTTTGCCCCTCTGCCCAGCCCACCCAAGTGCAGTATCGATCGATCACTGTCACTTACAAAACACTAAACACATAACTGCAGCGATCGCAGAGTCAGGCCTGATCCCTGCGATCACTAAAGCCGCGTACACACGTAGCCGTCTGTCCGACGTACTTAGTCTGGTGGACGTCCGCCAGACTGTCCGTCGGAATTTCCAAACGGGCTACTTGCCCACACACGGCACTTTTTCAGCGGACTAATACGGCGTACTAAGTCCGCCGTACTAAGTCCGCCGTACTTTCGAAATGAACGGACTCGCCCACACACGCGGAGGAAAGTCCGCTCATTTCGAGCGCGTCTCCAGGTAGGCGGGGCCCGCGAAGCAGACGTCGCTGGCCCCGCCGCCTGGTATGGACTTAAAGGGGAACCCCCAACGCCGAAAAAAATCGGCGTGGGGGTCCCCCCAAGTCCACAACAGACCCTTGTCCGAGCACGCTACCCAGCCGGCCAGGAAAGGGGGGCGAGCGAGCGCCCCCCTCCTGAGCCGTACCAGGCCGCGTGCCTTCAACATGGGGGGTGCCTTGGGGAAGGGGGGCCGCGCGGCCCCCCCACCCCAAAGCACCTTGTCCCCATGTTGATGAGGACAAGGGCCTCTTCCCGACAACCCTGGCCGTTGGTTGTTGGGGTCTGCGGGCGGGGGGCTTATCGGAATCCGGGAGCCCCCTTTAATAAGGGGGCCCCCGGATACCGGCCCCCCACCCTATGTGAATGAGTATGGGGTACAATGTACCCCTACCCATTCACCTGTAAAATAAAAGCACAAAAAAAACACAACACACGAGATAAAATACTTTATTGCACAGCTCCGGGGGTCTTCCGTCTTCGGGGGTCTTCTCGCCGGACTCCTCCGCTATTTTCTTGTAGCTCTTTTGCTAGCGGAGGAGTCCGGCTTTCTTCCTCGCCGCCGGCCTCTTTTCCCGACTTCGGGGGTCTTGTCCCCCTCTTCAATTCTTCTGCCGGGCCACCGCGCCTTCTTATAGCTCTTTTACAGGCGGTGGCCCGGTCTTCTGTTGCCGCTGCCTTCCGTTCTTCTTCTTCTCCTGGAGATGTTGACTCGACGCTCTCTCCGGCCACAATGCCAGGGACGCGCTGCGCGGCCACTTATATAGGGACAAGGGGCGGTGTCACATGGCTTTATGTCACATGGGTTGGTCACATGGGTTGATGTCACATGGGGACTGTGACATCGTAAGGGGCGGGGTCACCATGTGACACCAACCCATGTGACATAAAGCCATGTGACACCGCCCCTTGTCCCTATATAAGTGGCTGCGCAGCGCGTCCCTGGCATTGTGGCCGGAGAGAGCGTTGAGTCAAAATCTCCAGGAGAAGAAGGAGAAGAAGAAGAAGAAGAAGAACGGAAGGCGGCGGCGACAGAAGACCGGGCCACCGCCTGTAAAAGAGCTATAAGAAGACGCGGTGGCCCGGCAGAAGAACCGAAGAGGGGGACAAGACCCCCGAAGTCGGGAGAAGAGGCCGGCGGCGAGGAAGAAAGCAGGACTCCTCCGCTAGCAAAAGAGCTACAAGAAGATAGCGGAGGAGTCCGGCGAGAAGACCCCCGAAGACGGAAGACCCCCGGAGCTGTGCAATAAAGTATTTTATCTCGTGTGTTGTGTTTTTTTTTGTACTTTTATTTTACAGGTGAATGGGTAGGGGTACATTGTACCCCATACTCATTCACATAGGGTGGGGGGCCGGTATCCGGGGGCCCCCTTATTAAAGGGGGCTCCCGGATTCCGATAAGCCCCCCGCCCGCAGACCCCGACAACCAACGGCCAGGGTTGTCGAGAAGAGGTCCTTGTCCTCATCAACATGGGGACAAGGTGCTTTGGGGTGGGGGGGCGCGCGGCCCCCCTTCCCCAAGGCACCCCCCCATGTTGAGGGCACGCAGCCTGGTACGGCTCAGGAGGGGGGGGCGCTCGCTCGCCCCCCTTTCCTGGCCGGCCGGGTAGCGTGCTCGGACAAGGGTCTGTTGTGGACTTGGGGGGACCCCCACGCCGATTTTTTTCAGCGTTGGGGTTCCCCTTTAAGTCCATACCAGGCGGCGGGGCCAGCGACATCTCTTTCGCGGGCCCCGCCTACCTGGAGACCCACTCGAAATGAGCGGACTTTTTTCCGTGCGGGAAAAGTCCGCTCATTTCAAAAGTACGGCGGACTGGCATACACACGGCCGGATTGTCCGCCGAAATGCGAGTACGGCGGGCAGATTGGTGTGCAACACGACATTCTAAGTCTGCCGTACTTTCGGGTCAAAAAAGTATGCCGGAGGCTACACACGGGGGGATTGTTTGGCGGACTTGAGTTTGCCGGACTTTTCCACCGGATTGTTTGATCGTGTGTACGCGGCATAACAGTTTTTTTGGTAGCATTTTATATTTAAATCCGGAAGGCAGTGCTTGGTTTTCGGGGTCCCGTACGTGGCTAGGCTCCCAAAAAGTCCCCCACATGTGGTATGCCCGTACTCGGGAGAAGCAGCAGAATTTATTTTGGGGTGTAATTTGACTTATGCCCATAGCATGTGTGAGCAATATATCATTTAGTGACAACTTTGTGCAAAAAAAAAAAGTTTGTAATATTCCCGCAACTTGTGGCAAAATATAAAATATTCCATGGACTCAGCATGCCTCTCAGTGAATAGCTTGGGGTGTCTACTTTCCAAAATGGGGTCATTTTGGGGGGTTTTGTGCTATTTTGGCATTTTATGGCCTTCGAAACTGTGAGGCCGCGTACACACGCAGGGACTGTTCGCCCAACTTTGTTTGTCAAACAGTTTCAGCGGACAGTCCGCTCAAACTTAGCATGGACGGACTTGTCCACACACGATGAACGAACAGTCCGCTGAAACCGTGCGCGATGACGTGAACGGCACGTACGACGGGACTAGAAAACGACGTCCTATACACTGCAATGCGTGTAAATCCTTTCTGAGCATGCGCGGAACTTAGTTTGACGAACAAGCCTACACACGAGGGGACTGTTCGCTGAAACAAAGTTTCAGCGGACAGTTTTTCGGAAATTCCGAAAAACTTTGTTCAGCAGACTGTTCACTGAAACTGTCCGCTGAAAGCCCACACACGAGCGGACTGTCCGCTGAAACACTGTTCAGCGGACAAAGTTGAGCGAACAGTCCCCGCGTGTGTACGCGGCCTGATAGGTAGTGAGGAGTGAAATCAAAAATTTGCACCCTTAGAAATCCTGAAGGTGGTGATTGGTTTTCGGGGTGCCGTGCGCGACTAGACTCCCAAAAAGTCCCACATGTGGTATCCCCATACTCGGGAGAAGTAGCGGAATATATTTTGGGGTGCAATTCCACATATAACCATGGCATGTGTGAGCAATATATCATTTACTGACAACTTTTTGTCATTATTCAATCCCTTAGGACAAAAAAAAATAAATATTCAATGGGCTCAACATACCCATCAGCAATTTCCTTGGGGTGTCTACTTTCCAAAATGGGGTCATTTGGGGGGGATTTGTACTGCCCTGCCATTTTAGCACCTCAAGAAATGAGATAGGCAGTCATAAATTAAACGCTGTGTAAATTCCAGAAAATGTACTCTAGTTTGTAGACGCTATAACTTTTGCGCAAACCAAAAAATATACGCTTATTGAAATTTTTTTTACTAAAGACATGTGGCTGAATACATTTTGCCCTCAATGTATGACTAAAATTTAGTTTATTCGATTTTTCTTATAACAAAAAGAAGAAAATATCATTTTTTTCAAAATTTTCGCTCTTTTTCCATTTATATCGCAAAAAATAAAAATCGCAGAGGCAATCAAATACCATCAAAAGAAAGCTCTATTTGTGGGAAGAAAAGGACGCAAATTTCGTTTGGGTGCAATATTGCATGACCGCGCAATTACCAGTTAAAGCAGCGCAGTGCGAAATTGGAAAAAGACCTCTGGTCCTTAACCACTTTCAGACCGGACCATTTTGCTGGTAAATGACCAGAGGTCTTTTTACACTTTGGCACTGCGCTGCTTTAACTGGTAATTACGCGGTCATGCAATGTTGTACCCAAACAAAATTTGCGTCCTTTTCTTCCCACAAATAGAGCTTTCTTTTGATGGTATTTGATTGCCTCTGCGATTTTTATTTTTTGCGATATAAACGTAAAAAGACCGCAAATTTTGAAAAAAAATGATATTTTCTACTTTTTGTTATTAGAAAAATCCAATAAACTCAATTTTAGTCATACATTTAGGCCAAAATGTATTCAGCCACATGTCTTTGGTAAAAAAAAAGTCAATAATTGTATATTTATTGGTTTGCGCAAAAGTTGTCACATCTACAAACTAAGGTACGTTTTCTGGAATTTACGCAGCTTTTAGTTTACGACTGCCTATCTCATTTCTTGAGGTGCTAAAATGGCAGGGCAGTACAAAACCCCCCCAAATGACCCCATTTTGGAAAGTAGACCCCCTAAGGAAATTGATAAGAGGCATGTTGAGCCCATTGAATATTTTATTTTTTTGCCTCAAGCGATTGAATAATGACAAAAAAAAAAATTTTTTTTTTTTTTTACACAAAGTTGTCACTAAATGATATATTGCTCACACATGCTATGGGCGTATGTGAAATGACACCCCAAAATAAATTCTGCTGCTTCTCCTGAGTACGGGGATACCACATATGTGGGACTTTTTGGGAGCCTAGCCGCGTACGGGGCCCCGAAAACCAAGCACCGCCTTCAGGCTTTCTAAGGGCGTAAATTTTTGAGTTCACTTCTCACTACCTATTACAGTTTTGAAGGCCATAAAATGCCAAGATGGCACAAAACCCCCACAAATGACCCCATTTTAGAAAGTAGACACCCCAAGCTATTTGCTGAGAGGCATGTTGAGTTCATGGAATATTTTATATTTTGCCACAAGTTGCGGGAAAATTACAAACTTTTTTTTTTTTTTTTTTTTTTAACAAAGTTGTCACTAAATGATATATTGCTCATGCATGCCATGGGCATATGTGAAATGACACCCCAAAATAAATTCTGCTGCTTCTCCTGAGTACGAGGATACCACATATGTGGGACTTTTTGGGAGCCTAGCCGCGTACGGGGCCCCGAAAACCAAGCACCGCCTTCAGGCTTTCTAAGGGCGTAAATTTTTGAGTTCACTTCTCACTACCTATTACAGTTTTGAAGGCCATAAAATGCCAAGATGGCACAAAACCCCCACAAATGACCCCATTTTAGAAAGTAGACACCCCAAGCTATTTGCTGAGAGGCATGTTGAGTCCATGGAATATTTTATATTTTGCCACAAGTTGCGGGAAAATTACAAACTTTTTTTTTTTTTTTTTTTTTCACAAAGTTGTCACTAAATGATATATTGCTCATGCATGCCATGGGCATATGTGAAATGACACCCCAAAATAAATTCTGCTGCTTCTCCTGAGTATGGGGATACCACATATGTGGGACTTTTTGGGAGCCTAGCCGCGTACGGGGCCCCGAAAACCAAGCACCGCCTTCAGGCTTTCTAAGGGCGTTACAGTTTTGAAGGCCATAAAATGCCAAGATGGCACAAACCCCCCCCAAATGACCCCATTTTGGAAAGTAGACACCCCTAAATTTAGGGGTACACTAGTGAGACTAGGTAATAAATGGCGGGTGCCCTGAAACTATAAAAAAATAACTAACCAACCAGCGTCACCTGTAACAGTTATATGGTGATCACTGGTAAAAGGGTTAACTAGGGGGCAATCGGGGGGCTTTATGCGGTAGTATATGGGGGTCCCTGGCGCTATAAAAAGCTGCAGCGAACCTAAATACCTACCTGCCTAACTAGCGTCACCTGTGACACTAATACAGCGATCAGAAAAACGATCGCTTATTAGGCTGGGTTCACACTGGAGCGATGCGGGAACGCCACGAATGCGCGGCGGGTTCCCGCATCGCATGCCTCCCGGCGGCAGTTCACACTGCCCTATGCGAACTGCTGGGAGTGTCAGTGAAATGTTACTGACACCCCCAGATCAGTTCGCATATCGCAGTGCGATCTGCAAACTCGGATCGCATGGTGTGAACACCCATGCGATCCGATTCTGCTGCGGGCCAAAAAAAGGGTCCCGTGCGAATTTGCGGCGGGTGCGGCGGGTGCGGCGAATGGCTGAACTCGAATCGCACAGAGATCGGATGTGATTTGCACTGCAGTGCGGTGCGAATCACATCCGTTCTCATAAACCGCTGCAATGTGAACCCAGCCTTAGTGACACTGGCGACGGGGGGTGATCACGGGGTTAAACCTTTATTGGGGGGGTTAGGGGGGTACCTTAGAACTAAAGGGGGCTAACCCTAACTGCCCTAACAGTTATTAGTCACAAATGACACCCGCCGGGTGATCAGGGGGTTAAACCTTTATTAGGTAATAAATGGCGGGTGCCCTGAAACTATAAAAAAATAACTAACCAACCAGCGTCACCTGTAACAGTTATATGGTGATCACTGGTGAAAGGGTTAACTAGGGGGCAATCAGGGGGCTTTATGCGGTAGTATTTGGGGGTCCCTGGCGCTATAAAAAGCTGCGGCGAACCTAAATACCTACCTGCCTAACTAGCGTCACCTGTGACACTAATACAGCGATCAGAAAAATGATCGCTTATTAGGCTGGGTTCACACTGGAGCGATGCGGAAACGCCGCGAATCCGCGGCGGGTTCCCGCATCGCATGCCTCCCGGCGGCAGTTCACACTGCCCTATGCGAACTGCTGGGAGTGTCAGTGAAATGTTACTGACACCCCCAGATCAGTTCGCATATCGCAGTGCGATCTGCAAACTCGGATCGCATGGTGTGAACACCCATGCGATCCGATTCTGCTGCGGGCCAAAAAAAGGGTCCCGTGCGAATTTGCGGCGGGTGCGGCGGGTGTGGCGGGTGCGGCGGGTGCGGCGAATGGCTGAACTCGAATCGCACAGAGATCGGATGTGATTTGCACTGCAGTGCGGTGCGAATCACATTCGTTCTCATAAACCGCTGCAATGTGAACCCAGCCTTAGTGACACTGGCGACGGGGGGTGATCACGGGGTTAAACCTTTATTGGGGGGGTTAGGGGGGTACATTAGAACTAAAGGGGGCTAACTCTAACTGCCCTAACAGTTATTACAGTCACAAATGACACCAATGCAAAAAAAAAAAAAAAAAAAAAAAAAATTACATTGGTGTCACTGTGACTGGGGGGCAGGGGTAATTGGGGGGGTGATCGGGGGGTAAAGGGGGGGTGTGAGTGTGCCTGGCATGTTCTACTGTGTGTGTAGAGTGTTGGTGCAACTTACTGATCCGCTCTCCTCCGTGTCGGAACGAAAAATACCGACACGGAGGAGAGAATACATCACTTCCTCTCCTGTGTTTACATTACAGGAGAGGAAGTGATGTCACCGGGGATTTCTATTCGTCGGGAGCGATCGCGAGGGGGTGGCCATGAATGAATGGCCGTCCCCTCGTCCGGGATCGCTCCCGTACGAAAACCGACCGCCGCAGGCACCGGGCGGGGGCCCGATCGGGCCCCCGACCCGCGGGAGGCAAGGGACGTACATGTATGTCCTTATGCCTGCCCGTGCCATTGTACCGACGTACATCGGCGTGCGGCGGTCGGCAACTGGTTAAGGTGTTTATTGGTCCGGGGCTGAAGTGGTTAACATGGTCTGGTAAGGAAGACCATGTGTCTAAGTTAACTTTTAATAGTAAAACTTTAACCTGATCTCTGGAGTTGGCAACTCCCAGCAATTTACATCGTTGCAAGACATTATCTGCATGAAATGTTATGTGCACTCCTGGCAATAGTTTTCCAATATTGTTAGCTACAAGTAGCACATTTTCTGAAGACTGTCTGTCCTCCCTATCCATCTTTTGTGCTGTACTCTCAATTCCTGTTACATGCACTTCATCCACTACAGGAACCATCTTTCAAACCTTTTTTTTTTTTAAATAGACTGAATCTTCATGCATAGAAACATTGGATTATATTTAGCTTTTAACATAAATGATGTGTTCCTTAGTATACTAACAGTAGGCTTCCTAATGATTACACACTGTACAACACAGCTATTTTTTATAGACCATTTCTATATTGAGCACATAGAGTACCCAATGTTACTTTTTAGCCTTCAGATGAAAAACCCTTTCATAGTGTGCCTTTTGTAGATATTGCAACCCCTTGAGATATTGCTGAAAGAGACCACCAATTTTTCCTGTCCCTTCGTCGGTCGCCATTTGTTGACTAGTATTTATGATTATGTGCATACACCTCAATCATTGTAGTAGTATGGACATATACATATCTAGATCTGAGAGATCTTGTACAAAAGAGGTAGTTCAATCAGCAATACACATTTATTTATAGGGTTACATAATATATACAAATTACACATCAGACAGTATTTACAACACAATGTACAGTGTAGGTCCCCTGGTTTACATGATATTTACAAATTACTCACAGAACCATATTGACAGTACAATATAAGGTGCAAGTTTAGAGTTAGATTACCTGTTAACTTCAGGTCAGCCCATGGTGACTGCCGTGTGCTCCCACACCAGAGTGAGTTGGCTTGCAAAGCATTATATCCCCCCCTACTTTCTGTAGTGTGGCTAATATAATTCTCCCTAATTGGTCACTGTACCTAGTAAATGTATATTGGGAACAGCCTGATTGGATGAGTCAAAGAAAGCTGTTGTTTACTTCCCAGGTGAGATGTTATCAGGGAAAACACAAACACCAACACAACACTCAATATTTTAAATATATATTTCCCTCTAACGGAAATATATTTCTAATTACAATATTGTACAGGTATTAATGGAGATTTCACATAAACTCATAAGGCTACACCAGTGGGTGGCAGTGTAGGGGTTAAGTGTGTCCTAGGGGTGTGTTTCTAACTGTGGGGGGCGTGCTGTGATTTACAGATCACTGATCTCTGCTCCAATCACAAGGAGCAGAGACCAGTGTCACTTGTTGCTAGGCAGAACAGGGAGATGCTGTTTATCTTCCTGTTCTCCCTCCCCATGAGACTATCGCGGGTATTCGGGACCCACGGTCGGACTCACGGGGGTCCCGACCGGCAAGTGCGTGCGCCGGAGGCGGCGCGCACGCAATCGTACGGTGGCAATTTTAAATGGACTTACCTGCACACCAATTTGCCTGTACGTGCCATTCTGCCGACGTACATCGTCGTGCGCCGGTCGGGAAGCGGTTAAACCAGAAATTAGTGTTTTTCCCCTTTCTCTTCAAAACCCATTAAAAAAAAAATTCAGCTGAAGGTGGGCTTCAACTACTGATGCTTTAATATCTACCTGGAATTACATTTTAAGTGATCAGGCTGTATCGGTGACCCTGCGGAGTTGCTACGTGTTAAGGCATCCACAAATTTCACTCTGCTGCCAGACATCCATTAGACACACTTCTCAGTCTATGATCAGTCTCTTGCTTGTTTTTGTTTTATTTATTAGGGGATTGAACTTGGTTGGGGAAAAGGGACATGGAAGGCCCATAGGATAAATTAGTACTTTGTAGAATAAAGTAAATGTGTCACACTTCTCAGCAGAAACAAGATGGCTGACCCTAAACTTTACAGGCTTTTCCTTCAGAACACTTCTTCCAGCTCACTACTTCACTATCCAATTTTAGTAATCCTGTCACACCAACAGAATATGACTAGGCCTCACTCTGAATAAGTCCCAGTGTCTTTACTTGATGGCCCTTTGCAACCGATTTACTTGAGAAGAATAAATGAAGATGGACTACTGATCCCAGCAAGTCCGACTTGAAAATCCTGCCCACCCTCCTGGCTGCAGCAACTTGACAAAATTCCCACAGTTTCTCCCTCTGGCTCTACATCCAGCTCCCCTGGCATGTCTCTTCCAGATCTCTCCACTATGCTTTCCACTCACCGACACCAGCCCTGGATCCTTCCTAAATGACTTTACTCCAGACTTGCAGACCAACTGTCTCCTCCAGCTCCTGTTCCAGGACACCTCTCCATGACCGTGTAACGAGAGGCTCACTCTCAGCTCCCGAGCTTCCCGCCTGAGGTACACCCCCCCAGAATGAGGTTCCCTCAGACACGACAGTCTAGCACTCCACCATCCAGTTCACCCAGCCGACAGCACCTTCTCCAGCAGGCTGGCTGACTATGGGTATATGTAGGAGGCCTGCACCCTGCCAATCCTAGTTGGGGTTTGGTCAGAGCTCCTCACATGCACCCCATGTCACTACAGCTCTCTGCCCTGCCCCTTTTCCAGAACATTCTCCCTGGAAACATAGGAGGCACCCAAGAGCTGAAGTGAATGTCAGTTACCTACTGCTATACTAAACCACTCTCCTGTCCCCAGATCAAAATAAACAGGCCTAGCTCGCAGCATGGGCCTGTTTAAATTTACCTGCACTGGCAGATTACACAAAAACCGTACACTTAGCACCTACCTAAGGTAGAGGTTGCTACAAGACAACTTACTTAAACTTTGACCAGTTGCCTGCCTCTCTCATGCCTCAGTATAGGCACCAATGTGTCATTGGACCTATCTGTGCATCTGACAACCTTCAAAAATCCTAGGTAGCTTAATTATCTGTTCGTGCCCGGCATTTTCCGGGGACCCGCATGGGAATGGGCAAAGGGCTCTTTGCCTGTGCTGTTCTCTCCCTCCTCTTAGCAGGTTCTATTGGTGGAATCTCCCTTAGCAACAAGCCACCATTGAAGGAATTTGGCGGGCTGTTCTTCACGCCCTCTGCTTATAAAAAGCCAGATGGTGCAGCAGCTGCCAGCCACCTAAAGAGGACCAGTCTGCGCTCCTGTGTACCGCTCGTCAGCATGGAGTCTCTCCTTTGCCAGCTCCTGGAAAAAGCAGAAAGCTCCGGTGGTGAGGAGTGGCTATGGCGTTGCTTAGCTGAAGACCCGCCTGCTTGTTCTTCTCCCCCTGCCTGTCTGTAGCCCATGCCGAATATTAATATGGAGGAACACAGGGATTCTGTAGCAGCTGACAGCTCCCACCCACTTGTACGAAAGAAAAAACAGAAAAAGTCGGAAGCCCCAGAGGTTCCTTATTCAAAGGAAGTTTCTTTCACCTCTGCTTCTCCTTCCAGGTATCTTAAAGAGGAAGTAAACCCTGATGGGTTTACTTCCTCTTTTTTTCCCTGCAAAGGTAAAGCATAATGGACTACTATGCATCGCATAGTAGCTCATTATGTGTCACTTACCTGACACAGGAGCCAGCGAAGTCGCCGCTGATCCCTGTAGTCCGCCGCGTCCATCTTGCTGGTGGCGTCTCGCAGCTCCGACCAATGACAGCGGCGAAGCCGCGATGACGTCACTCCCGCGCATGCGCACGGGAGTCGCGCCTCGCAGCTCCGCCGCTGTCATACGGCGAGGCCGCGATGACGTCACTCCCGCGCATGCGCACGGGAGTCGACAAATTTGGCAAATCCATTCTTGGACTTGCCGCATTTAGTGCGCATGCGCGCCGCTGTCTACGGCGCATGCGCCGTAGACAGCGGTGCCCATTTTCGGGCAAATATCTCCTAAACCATATAGGTTTAGGAGATATTTCTTGGACCTACAGGTAAGCCTTAATCTAGGCTTACCTATAGGTCCAAGTTGTTTGGAAGGGTTTACTTCCCTTTTAAGGATGCTGCAACTTTACTCTCCTCAACCTCCATTCCACAAGCCTTTGGGACAGAATTCTGTGTCGGATATCCCGCCTGGTGAGAATTCTGTTGCTTCTATGCCTGACTTAATTTTTATTCTTAATTCTTTAGTGAATGCTTTTGCTAGCCTGTCAGAAGGGGAACAAGGGTCTCCCTCTCCCTCTCTCATTGCCAGGGCTCTGTTTGCAGGTGCTGGCAGCTCTTTTCAGAATACCCAGCAATTAATGAATACTGCAGGTCCAACACCTCTCCCTGTACAGGAGGCACTGCCTTCTAGTACGTTACAAGGGGCACATGTATTTGGTGCAGCTCAGGAGACAAAGCTTTCTACTCTTAATAATATATCAGGTGTACAGTCCTCTGGTATTTTTCCCTATAATTTTCAGCCAGGTGCACAGTATTCTGGTGCAGTGCCAGGAGCTCAGTATGCTGGAGCAATCAATCATTTAAATGTTAATACTGCTCCACCTGCTGGTGTAAGGCAGGAAGTGCAGCCTTTACTTTTTCAGGCGCACAAAATATTGGTGCTTATCAAGATGTTGGTAATATGTTTCAGCAGTCAGTCACTGGTGATTCATTAAAGGTTGGCTCTGTTTGGAACGCTATACATTCTCAGGGTAATGTTACTATTCCTATGGAAAAACAGTTTAACCTTTTCAAAACTCAGAACACTTTAGTTAAAGAGGAAGTAAACCCTGATGAGTTTACTTCCTCTTTCATTCCCTGCAAAGACAAAGCATAATGGACTACTATGCATCGCATAGTAGCCCATTATGTGTCACTTACCTGACACAGGAGCCAGCGAAGTCACCGCTGTCCCCTGTAGTCCGCTGCATCCATCAACTCGGTGGGTCTCGCAGCTCCGCCGCTGTC
The DNA here is from genome assembly GCF_037356315.1 of Lithobates pipiens. NCBI lineage: Eukaryota > Metazoa > Chordata > Amphibia > Anura > Ranidae > Lithobates > Lithobates pipiens. The sequence continues at coordinate 320,065,455 of NW_027507784.1, read as the reverse complement.
ATTCGGCGAAGCCGCGATGATGTCACTCCCGTGCATGCGCATGGGAACGGAAACGCGCGGCTTTGCGTGGCATCTTCGTTATCGAGGATGCCACGCTCAGTGCGCCTGCTCGCCGCTGTCTACGGCGCATGCGCCGTAGACAGTGGTGCCCGTCTTCGGGCAAATATCTCCTAAACCGTATAGGTTTGGGTGATATTTCTTGGACCTACAGGTAAGCCTTAATCTAGGCTTACCTGTAGGTCAAAGTGGTTTGTAAGGGTTTACAACCACTTTAATACTGGTGCTACTGTTCAGCCCCTCCAGTTCCTTTAACAATGCACCTTTGCAGGTGGCAGAAGCTTGTATGAAAAAGGCTCTTCCTTGCAAAATCTCTCCGTTAGGCTTCCATTTGTCCTCCTCGGTTAAAGAGAAAATTTGGAGAGGAGAATTTGTTCACTTATAATCCCTCCTGCCTTTTTTCAATGAATTTCTTTCTAAATTGGATAAGAAATCAGAGGATCGTTTGGAGGAAGATAGGAGGAGAGCCATACCTAGAACATTCCAGAATTGGCTACAAGCATTCTGTATTTTCGCTTCAGTAATGGGTGAAAAGTTTCCAGAAAAATGTTCTGGTTTATTGCAGCCCCTGCATATTGTTGCTGAAGCCTTTAGGCATTTCAGTGGCATCTCATGGTTTCATTATGATGAGAATTTCAGGCAGAAACTGGCTGTACATCTTTCTCTGCGTTGGGGTGTAAAGGACATTGGCCTTTGGCTAAATCTGATGCTGCCTCCAAAATTTTATTTATTATTTAAAGCAGCCTTTTCACTGGCCATTTTTGGCGCCTTACGGGTGGGTGAGTTTTCTGCGTCAAATAAGTCTTCCTGCACTATCCTAATGGATAGTGATGTGGTTATTTTTTTCAGATTCACTCTCTATATGCATTCGAAGATCAAAAATGGACCAGGTTGGGAAGGGACGCATGATTAATTTATGCAGGGCATGGTATATGCCTATCTGCCCTGTCCAGAATAATTAAAATTTTACTTTGGTCCCCTTCTAGCAATTTGTTTTATTTAGACAAGATTCGTAGGCGTTTAAATAGAACCATTCATAATTTTTTAGTTTCTTCCAATGACTTATTCTATCGCCAAGTTGATTTGGAAGGTTTTCTTTCAGATCTTTATAGACCAGACCTGGTACATTTGTCTGACAGAATATTATAGAGGTAGCCACGGTGTTGGGGGGCCTCAGCGTTTTCTTTCACAATTGGCATCGGCCGGTGTCGTCTTCCAGTATAAGTCTGTAGGGACATGGTGATTGAGATCTGGTATTGGATCATTTTGTTCATTTTAAAATTTAATTCTATGCTGAAAGCTGATTTTGGTTAATTTGAATGTAGTAAATTTGGGTTACCCCTTGAATAAACACTGTGGCCATTATATGACCAATTAAATATATTTTGTGTCAGTTTCATTTATTTTATTATTAGCTACTTTGCACTGTCCTATGCCTCTGATAACATCTGCAGGGAAGTTTTAGCTCCTTCATGACTTTTTTTGGCGTGTCAAGTGTCTTACGCCATGCCATTGGATGGAGAAGTGCAGTTGGTGCCTTGAAGGGATCATTAGTGGAGTGAGATAAGCAAACTGAATAATTAAGCAGAGACAGCAAGGCAACATGCCTTTGTCTGTAGAGGTGCCAGGACAGTTGTAGAATGCCGTGTACACATGGGAACATTCTCTGCTTGATCTGATTTGTAGTTAGTCTATAGTTTTGTCCTACTTGTCCTTATACATCTGATAAATATTATTTGACCAGCCATGGAATAAGAGCAAACAATGAGGAGTGCAGGATATGATATACCGTACATCACTTTCAAGCTGAGGTTGTTATTTGCATACCTTTGGCAGTGGAGAAAGCCAGCGGGATTGACAGCATATTATGCAGCTGATTTAAAGGATCAGTCCATAAAAAAACTTATATTTCAGTGTTTGGTAAAGGCTGGTGAATTAAAGCGGAAATTGAATCTGCTTCATGGCTGCAGATAAAACACATTTAGAAGACCAGGGCAGTCCTCCCTCGGTTCGGTCATTTTTTTTGGTGCATGGCTTGCTGCTGTGCACACTCTGGGGGTTTAGACCCACGTTCCTAAAGTTGTCATCTGTTCCCACTTCCTGGAGACTGCTTCTGTTTTGGGGGGGGGGGGGTCTCCAGGAAAGGAGTGCCCCCAGCAATGTTTGGTTGTGATGCATATAGTAAACATTGCACTTTAACTGGCTTGCTGATTAGCCACCTATCGGGATCCAGTTCTGAACCTGCACCCTCTGTGGTGTCTGGCTGTGTTTCTTGTTGCTGTGCCACCTGAGGTGCTGGATAGCTCCCTTCCTGATTCCTCGGACAACCTTGCTTTGTGTCTTGTTTCTGGTGAACATTAAACCTTTTACTCCTCTCATGAACTTCCATTTGCTCCTGTTGCTGTCTATATCTTCACAACTATTTGTTACCATCTTTTGGCTTGTTCCTCGACTACGCTTTTGCTTGATTCCAACCTGCAGCCACTTGTTACTAACCTTTGGCTTGTTTCTCGACTACACTTTTGCTTGATCCCAATCTGCAACCGACTGTTTCTTTTCTCTGCACATTCGAAGAGACTAATTTGCATATTTTTTGTTGCACTCTTTTTGCACTTTAATACCATGGACATAGTTTCGATATAATGGTTTTAATTATAAGCATGGTTTATATATGATTTTTTTGCTGAAAATATTTTTATGCACTATTTTTTGCACATTTCAATATTAAGTGACACTTTTGATGAACTTTTAGCTACGTTGGTTTTAGCATATTGTTTTAATCATCATTTGCACCAAATACATTTTTGATGTTATTTTGATGTTATTTTAATTTACTTCCACATCCTTTGCTTTATATTCAATGGCTCTGCATTATGCAGCTGTGCCGGACCAATCGGTTACCTGGACGGGTAATGCCGCTGCTAACGTCGATATGCCGTTAGTGGCGGCTCCCATGCGCATGCACGGGAGTGACATCATTGCTGCTCTGGCGATGTTAGTGGCCGGAGCAGCGATACCCGGAAGAAGATGGATGCCCCGTGCTACAGGGGACATCGCTGGCTCTTGTGTCAGGTAAGTGACACATAATGGGCTACAATGCTATGTATAGTAGCCCATTATGCTTTAACTTTGCAGGGAGACAAAGAAGACTTAAACCCATCAGGGTTTACTTCCTCTTTAAAGGGACAAGCGCATAAGACCTATTTATCTATAGGTCATAACAGGAGGTGAGCAGCTAATGATGATAGTTACACATGGTGTGTATAATATAAAGAACAAGCACTTTCAAGTGGATTTTATAGTACTGAAGCACATACACATGAACTTTCTTTATTTCATCTTTGAATTTTGGTATTATACGAGGAATTTACTTTGTACACTTGAAGCATGACAGATTTTTGTATTTTTTATTTATATATAAGTGTCTATATAGTGGAACACACTGTGTGGCGCGGAATCACTTTAGGTTGTAACATTTTAATTCATTCTGTATGCTCTGCCTTATGCCGCGTACACACGGCCGGAATTTCCAATGGAAACAGTTGGTCTTTTTCTGTCTGCATTTCCGACGGTCTTTAGATTGAGAGTCTGTTCTTAATTTTTCCGAAGGAAAACCTTTCTTTCGGATTTTTCAATCGTGTGTATGCAATTCTGACACTCAAAATTCCGACGCATGCTCGGAAACAATTCGACGCATGCTCGGAAGCATTAAACTTCCCTTTTATAGTGCCATTGAACGTGTTGTATGTCGCTGTGTGATTGGCCTTCGGAATTTGGTGTGACCGTGTATAGACAAGACAGTTTGAGCGAAAGTCCGTCGGAATTCCGATGGGAAAACCATTAGAGCTTTTTCGGACAAGAATTCCGATCGTGTGTACGTGGCATAATTCAGTAATCCTCCAACTTTTTGCCATGTTGTGTATTCTCTAGACCAGTGACGGCGAACCTTGGCACTCCAATGTTTTGAAAACACAAAGAGCAGGAAGAAAGTGCACCACTCGCTGCTCTTTGTGTTTTTGAATTCATTAGAGATCCCTGCTTCTCCTCTCAAGATTGCCGCAGCTGACGGTGCTCCCCCTGTTCTATTGTAAATGCTATCACCATCCCTAATTGCCATTGACATTTTAAATATCCATACCCAATAGAGACTATACAGGGACTGATTTTTTTGCGCCATCTAATCCCAAATATTCTTCTACTCCAGATGTTTTGGAACTATAGTTCCCATGATGTCTAACTACAGTCCAAAATATCAGGGGTGTCAAGGTTTACCACCACTGCTCTAGGCTGTCAAGCCTTCTTTTTGCCATGCTGTATGTTATTATTATTACAGGTACTTATATAGTGCCATCAATTTAGTAAAATTTTGTAAATAAGTAAGTTTTCTCCTTCACTGGTGTGCACTGATGAGGCTACATTGATGGGCACTGATGAGATAGCATTGATGAGGTGGCCCATGTAATAGACTCTTTACCGTGATCAGAGATGCAGTGTGTCAGAGCAACATACCACACTACTGATCGCCATGCTGTGAGCCCCGGGGTCGTGCATGAGCGGCGTGTTCTGAAGGACATCATATGATGTCCAGTCAGAACGGTAGAGCCACCGCCCGGGTGTCATTTTGCTATAACCCACATGGGATGTGATTAATATTTAAGTCTATTAAGTCTATTATTAATATTAATATATAATAAGTCAATGATATTTGTTAAATTTCAAGTAAAGATACAGAGGAAAACAAATAATTGTTACACAAATTAGTTTAAAATTCTAGAGCTATTTAACATTTTAATAAAATTATTTAATAATGGTTTTCTTATTTCAGATTTCTTCATGAATTGTTTGCTTATTATGTGTTATAAATTACTTCACATCAGCACTGTGCATTTATAATACTGAAGTCAGATATCAATTACTTACAAAGCTCAGTATCTGTAATTAATCCAGGTTCTTTGGTAGATTTTTTTTTTTGCAGTGTTTTTAATGCTGTATGTTACCTATTTTGCATTGGCTTATTCTTTAAACATTGTTTTTATATTTTGTATTCATTTTATATTACTTACGCCTCGTTCTATATGCCATACTGTAATTTCACTGTTCTGTGCAGCATGCTATACATTCTGTAAATTGTGTGCCTTATTTTATATTCCATGCTGACCCATTCTGTACATAAGATTAATACGCATTACCTGATTTTCACTTTGGCATCCTCTTCAGTTCTTTGTCACCAAAATATATATTTTATTTTTACATTTCGGCTTTCCTTTTTTTGGTACAGCCAATGCTGCTGCCTCGGAGGAAATACATTTGAAAACAAAGCTGACATTTCAAGACAACAGTTCAAATTTAATTTACCCGTGTTCTTCATATACGCCCGGTTCACACTGGTGAGACATACGCTTTGACTTTGGGAGCACATGTCGCATGACGTGTACAAAGCAATGGTTCCCTATGAGAGCGTCTTAACTGGTCTGACACAAGTAGGTTTCAGCCCCAGCATAAGTTCAGGCCAAACTTTGGCTCTTTGGACGTTCGGTGAACAACGAACATTACTCAGTGTTCGCAGCAAATTTGAAAGTCATGGAGCCCTGTTAAAGTCTATGGGACACTAACATGAAAAATCAAAAGTGCTAATTGTAAAGGCTTATATGCAAGCTATTGTCATTAAAAGTGTTTGGGGACCAGGGTCCTGCCCCAGGGGACATGTATCAATGCAAAAAAAGTTTTAAAAACAGACATTTTTTCGGGAGAAGTGAAACAATAAAAATTAAATATTTTTTTAAATTATTATGCCTGGGGGGTGTCTATAGTATGCCTGTAAAGTGGCACAGTTTTCCCGTGTTTAGAAAAGTACCACAGCAAAATGACATTTCTAAAAGAAAAAAGTCATTTAAAACTGTTTGCGGCTGTAATGAATTGTCGGGTCTCGGCAATATAGATAAAACTCATTGAAAAAAATGGAATGGGTTCCTCCAACAGTCCATTACCAGGCCTTCTGGGTCTGGTATGAATATTAAAGGGAACCCCGAACCAATTTTTAAAAAAATAATTGCGTGGGGGTCCCCCCAAAACCCATACCAGGCCCTTCAGGTCTGGTAAGTGCCCCTACGGAAAGCCACCTCTGAGTCCCACTGATGCGTCCATTGACACAACCAGCGGGACTCGGCTCCGCCTCCCCGCTCCAGTGTCACAGCTTTTGATTGATAGCAGCAGGAGCCAATGGCTCCTGCTGCTATCAATCTGTCCAATGAGGAGAGCGACAGTGGCTGGAGTTTCTGTGGTTGTGCACATCACTGGATCAGGTAAGAAAAAAAGGGGGGGTCTGAGGGGAAGCTGCAGCATAGAAATGATAAAAATTAAATTTGGGTACAGTGTTGTATGACAGCGCAATTGTCATTCAAAATGCGACAGTGCTGAAAGCTGAAAATTGGTCTGGATAGGAGGGGGGGGGGGGGGGGGTCCAGGTGCCCAGTAAGTAAGTGGTTAAAGTGTTTGCTCTTTAATATGTTATTTTAGAGATGATGCCTCTCATGGTGTGATATTATATATAACACTATAACACCTCACCCCCATATATATATGTAGCACTGACTCCCGAAGGAGCAAATGGTTTTGATGGGCTTACCTTTACCTTCTCCACCTCGTGCTTGTCTAGGGGTTTCCTAGGTTGATGGCCCAATAAACTGTAGAGACCAACACTTGAACACAGTCTCTCAGTGGGGAATAGAGGGTATGGGTAGTAAAGCTCAGGTACTCTTGGAACTGCTGACACTTGAAATGTCTCTCTCTAGGTGATTCAGGGAATAGCCATTCGCAACTGGATATTTCAACTATCCCTTTTTTGGTAAATTTAGCAACCTACAGGTGATTTAAGTATAGCAAAGTCTCGACCACAGACTTGATTGTAGAACTTTAGAATAGAACAGAAAGTCTCTCACAGAAACTTAGTTGTAACAGAAGGATGAAATTAGGAACTCTCTTACAGTACCAGTATCTTGCAGCCGGTCCAGCAATACTGTGAGAATGCGGATTCACTTGGTGTCCTTTCAGCCTAGCTTCCAGGCTCTTACCGAGCAGCCAGCCTTGTACATGACCCTCTTCTGAAGAGTCCTCCCCCAGTTGCGTTTTCAGTTGCTGGGCCTCTCCAAACCCGAGATGGCAACGGATCACCTTGGAACCCTCCTTCCAGTTACTGTGCCTTGGACTAGCCAGCCCAGAGACTTGGAAATGGATGGATCCGCACCCCAAGCCATGAGGGCCTCTGGGGGCTGATCAGGAGGAACAGGACCAGGCAGTCAGAACATACTTCTGGACCGGAACCTCGAATCACATGATCTCAGCACCTTAAGTACCCTCTCCCGGAATACACAGCGAGATAACGCACCCACTGATTGGCTCAGAGAGAGAGATTGGTACTCAATGCGTCCAACCAGACTGTGTTCCAATGCCTGCCAAAGGTGACACCCACACCTATGACCAGGCAGAACAGCACCACCCAGCCAAACTGATACTGAGACCATAATTTACTGAAATTAACCCTAAAACCCAACTATGGTCTTAGGAAAACTAAATTGACAAAAACATAACGTGTGTTCTTCAGGAGCCCGGAGCTACACACATATATATATATATATATATATATATATATATATAGTAATATGGCTGAACCAGAGTGACTCCATCTTTGTAAGTTCATATAGGATTGTAAAAAGGAAAAGTATAACACAATGAGGGAGCCCCCAAAGCTGCATAACCCATAAGTATACAACAAAAACACAAGAAGATTTCCCCAGGGGTTTTTTAGCAGCAGAGAGTTGGTGTAAAAAATAATAAATTTATTTGACAAACAGTAGTAATTCCAAATGAACAATAATACATCATCCATATAGGTAGTGCGACAAATACAAACATGGAACATCACTCATAGCAAAAAACTCTATGTACAAGCATGGTTTGCCAATTGTATTCGTAACATATGTATCCACATGAAAAACCCTGATGCATTTCGACCCTTGCGATTTCCGGTCTCTTCAGGGGGATTTATATTCTAGGGGAATGTCAAGATATCTGATTAAAGACTTTGGACAAAATAGAAATATATATAGGTATAATATTTCAAATTAAGCAAAATATGTCTCCATGCATATAGAGATATAGTTACCAATGGGTGTATGAGGACATGAGGACGTGTCGCATGAACCGGCATTGCAGGATTATAGCCATCCAATGATCCCATCGCTGCCACATGTTCCCCTTGCGCCCTCTGGGTGGGTGCATAGTCCGCTGAGCTTACAGGGGGCCATGTTATGGGACCCAGAGAGGAGGATGGGGGGTAAAACACCTGCAGGTGGACATGCAAAAAACTTTTTGTAGGTCATCATTAAATATTAGAGGGAGTATATAGAAGTGCTTGGCAGTTATAGGCTTATTACTTGGTAATTAATGAATTCATATTGTAAAAGAATTAAACTAGTTATATATAACATGGCGTGGTTTCTTCATTAGTTATATTAATTATAAGAGGAATTAGCTAACAGTGAGAAAAGGTAGGTGAGGGATAGGGTGTGAAGTGAAAATGCGTGATGCGAGGTACACTGATGACGGGGCGGGGGGGGTTGTGTGAAAGTGAAAACAAAACCAAACTACTAAAGGAGAAAACTGAAACAACAAAATTGGAAGCATGAAAAAAATGTGATACATGCGTGTGTGTGTGTGTGTGTGTGTGTGTGTGTGTGTGTGTGTGTGTGTGTGTGTGTGTGTGTGTGTGTGTATGTGTGTGTAAGCAAGGAAAGAAAAAGGTGGACAATTGAATAAGATGGTGAAAGTGAGATAGATCAAAGTGCCAAACATGAGAGATATGACACTGAATGCTAGCTGCATAAAGTGAGGGAATAGGATTATAATTATTTTAGTAAGAAATAATATTGTGTAGGTTAAGTAGTAATGTTAATAAATGAATGGGTATCACATAAGTACAAGGATTACCCAGTCATAATCATTCCAAAAGCTGCACTTACCAAGCACTCCATCAGTCTTGTATTGGTGTATGACAACACTACCAGGGAACACCTCAGGATCTCCTGGGAGCTATGGGGTTTTAAAGTATCTGCATGATTTGTCCATTGTCTGCAGGTGTAGGACCCCACCCAATCCACCCTCCAACAGGTCTACAACACCAAAAGGGCGTCGTCCGCATGGCCCCCTCGGCGTTCCGGAAGGCATAAGCCCTGGCCTAAGCCATCGCCTCCGACGCAAAAGCGTGACGTCACTGACAGTCCGGTGGCGATCACGGAACGCCGCCGGCACGGAGAAAGCCCCCCACAGTGGCCCAAAAAGGACTCAACTGTAGGGAAGCAAACATTGGGGAGAATCGCAGATGACATCTGCGTCTCCCCACCGTGCCGGGAAGCGGGGCGGAAAAGAGGCACCCCACCCAGTGGCGCGGGGCTGAACAGAGCGGTTTGCACCAAGGGGATGGAGAAAAGTGAAACACTGCAATGCATGCAAAGTAGTACAAATAATTTACAGGTGATCATATGTTAATATAGGTATATTTTAAGTAGAAGGAGCCAAAGGCATATACAATGCCATCAATTATATGAAAAGATGGAGGGGGGAAAGAAAAGAGGATAACTTTTTGCACCCCAAGAAAAAGGATATATTCCTATGCTCAAACAGTGATTCCACTTGTCTGAGCTCAAATGCAGGTGCCTTTCATTATAGGCTATTACGCTTTGTATGCGTCCCTTTGTCACCTCAAGGGTGGCTAAAGGAAAAATACCTGCTTTCGGATTTCTCCAAAAATTGGCAGTATGTCTTGGCTCGTATTAGGGCTCACATGTGTTAAAAGGGGGAAGCGGGTGTTTAGCCACCCAATTGGTATATGTAAAAAGGAAAAGTATAACACAATGAGGGAGCCCCCAAAGCTGCATAACCCATAAGTATACAACAAAAACACAAGAAGATTTCCCCAGGGGTTTTTTAGCAGCAGAGAGTTGGTGTAAAAAATAATAAATTTATTTGACAAACAGTAGTAATTCCAAATGAACAATAATACATCATCCATATAGGTAGTGCGACAAATACAAACATGGAACATCACTCATAGCAAAAAACTCTATGTACAAGCATGGTTTGCCAATTGTATTCGTAACATATGTATCCACATGAAAAACCCCGATGCATTTCGACCCTTGCGATTTCCGGTCTCTTCAGGGGGATTTATATTCTAGGGGAATGTCAAGATATCTGATTAAAGACTTTGGACAAAATAGAAATATATATATAGGTATAATATTTCAAATTAAGCAAAATATGTCTCCATGCATATAGAGATATAGTTACCAATGGGTGTATGAGGACATGAGGACGTGTCGCATGAACCGGCATTGCAGGATTATAGCCATCCAATGATCCCATCGCTGCCACATGTTCCCCTCGCGCCCTCTGGGTGGGTGCATAGTCCGCTGAGCTTACAGGGGGCCATGTTATGGGACCCAGAGAGGAGGATGGGGGGTAAAACACCTGCAGGTGGACATGCAAAAAACTTTTTGTAGGTCATCATTAAATATTAGAGGGAGTATATAGAAGTGCTTGGCAGTTATAGGCTTATTACTTGGTAATTAATGAATTCATATTGTAAAAGAATTAAACTAGTTATATATAACATGGCGTGGTTTCTTCATTAGTTATATTAATTATAAGAGGAATTAGCTAACAGTGAGAAAAGGTAGGTGAGGGATAGGGTGTGAAGTGAAAATGCGTGATGCGAGGTACACTGATGACGGGGCGGGGGGGGGGGGGGGGGTTGTGTGAAAGTGAAAACAAAACCAAACTACTAAAAGAGAAAACTGAAACAACAAAATTGGAAGCATGAAAAAAATGTGATACATGCGTGTGTGTGTGTGTGTGTGTGTGTGTGTGTGTGTGTGTGTGTGTATGTGTGTGTAAGCAAGGAAAGAAAAAGGTGGACAATTGAATAAGATGGTGAAAGTGAGATAGATCAAAGTGCCAAACATGAGAGATATGACACTGAATGCTAGCTGCATAAAGTGAGGGAATAGGATTATAATTATTTTAGTAAGAAATAATATTGTGTAGGTTAAGTAGTAATGTTAATAAATGAATGGGTATCACATAAGTACAAGGATTACCCAGTCATAATCATTCCAAAAGCTGCACTTACCAAGCACTCCATCAGTCTTGTATTGGTGTATGACAACACTACCAGGGAACACCTCAGGATCTCCTGGGAGCTATGGGGTTTTAAAGTATCTGCATGATTTGTCCATTGTCTGCAGGTGTAGGACCCCACCCAATCCACCCTCCAACAGGTCTACAACACCAAAAGGGCGTCGTCCGCATGGCCCCCTCGGCGTTCCGGAAGGCATAAGCCCTGGCCTAAGCCATCGCCTCCGACGCAAAAGCGTGACGTCACTGACAGTCCGGTGGCGATCACGGAACGCCGCCGGCACGGAGAAAGCCCCCCACAGTGGCCCAAAAAGGACTCAACTGTAGGGAAGCAAACATTGGGGAGAATCGCAGATGACATCTGCGTCTCCCCACCGTGCCGGGAAGCGGGGCGGAAAAGAGGCACCCCACCCAGTGGCGCGGGGCTGAACAGAGCGGTTTGCACCAAGGGGATGGAGAAAAGTGAAACACTGCAATGCATGCAAAGTAGTACAAATAATTTACAGGTGATCATATGTTAATATAGGTATATTTTAAGTAGAAGGAGCCAAAGGCATATACAATGCCATCAATTATATGAAAAGATGGAGGGGGGAAAGAAAAGAGGATAACTTTTTGCACCCCAAGAAAAAGGATATATTCCTATGCTCAAACAGTGATTCCACTTGTCTGAGCTCAAATGCAGGTGCCTTTCATTATAGGCTATTACGCTTTGTATGCGTCCCTTTGTCACCTCAAGGGTGGCTAAAGGAAAAATACCTGCATTCGGATTTCTCCAAAAATTGGCAGTATGTCTTGGCTCGTATTAGGGCTCACATGTGTTTAGCCACCCAATTGGTATATGTAAAAAGGAAAAGTATAACACAATGAGGGAGCCCCCAAAGCTGCATAACCCATAAGTATACAACAAAAACACAAGAAGATTTCCCCAGGGGTTTTTTAGCAGCAGAGAGTTGGTGTAAAAAATAATAAATTTATTTGACAAACAGTAGTAATTCCAAATGAACAATAATACATCATCCATATAGGTAGTGCGACAAATACAAACATGGAACATCACTCATAGCAAAAAACTCTATGTACAAGCATGGTTTGCCAATTGTATTCGTAACATATGTATCCACATGAAAAACCCCGATGCATTTCGACCCTTGCGATTTCCGGTCTCTTCAGGGGGATTTATATTCTAGGGGAATGTCAAGATATCTGATTAAAGACTTTGGACAAAATAGAAATATATATAGGTATAATATTTCAAATTAAGCAAAATATGTCTCCATGCATATAGAGATATAGTTACCAATGGGTGTATGAGGACATGAGGACGTGTCGCATGAACCGGCATTGCAGGATTATAGCCATCCAATGATCCCATCGCTGCCACATGTTCCCCTCGCGCCCTAATTTACTGAAATTAACCCTAAAACCCAACTATGGTCTTAGGAAAACTAAATTGACAAAAACATAACGTGTGTTCTTCAGGAGCCCGGAGCTACACACACATATATATATATATATATATATATATATATATAGTAATATGGCTGAACCAGAGTGACTCCATCTTTGTAAGTTCATATAGGATTAACCTGGTTAACATTACTAGCTGGCTTGGATTCTGTATCTGCAGACTGTAGCAGTTTTTCTGTAAACATGCACATAAGGTAATATAGCTTGCATAGGCAGTCTCGTTCTATGCTGTCTAAATAAAGAGATTATGTCACAATATGTCTGGGCCACATATCCCATGACTGTGATTCGGAAGCAGATGACATGAGTAATGATATGTAATGATATGTAATGATATGTAATGATATGTAATGAACGCCTCTGTATTAACCACACCCATGTTCTATGCAATGATTGGTTGATAAGGGTGCATATAATGTGCAGCCCCTCCCACAATAAATTAGACAACTGCTGAAACTGTAACATCGGCTGGGCTTTTTCCTCGTTGTCTCCTAATGCTGCAGCATTAGTTAAAAGGGTTTCGTGAGTATTGAAATTGCGTTAGTTACACCTAGCTGGTCTTTGTCAGGTATATAGAAATACCATTCTAATCACAACAGAATGGAAGCACTCGCTGAGATTTTGGAATTTAGGAATTTAGGACTTGGCAGGGTGTGGTCAAGCGTTGAAGCTTTGACAGACACAACATTGGCCAGATAAATTTTAGTTAAGAGAATTGTGAGACGGACCAGGCTGTTAAGAAGTGGCTTATGAGAAGCCGGTGGGTGTCCTTGGTTTAAAAACCTAATATTAGGCTCCTTTAGGGAAGGAGAAGGGAAAAAAAGGGTAATGGGGCAATTACCAATTACTACCGGAACCCACAAAACTGCTACAAAACTTTTGCTCTATCTGGCTTTTCTTGTCTATCGCATTTGCATTAAAGTAATACGATATTTGTTGTGCTGTGTGGGATATACAGGACTGGAAGGTAAGACAGCCCCTGTTTTCACTGTTATATGATGTCCCAAAAGGGGAAAATTAGATTAGAGTGAAGTAAATTTCCCTTGTTAAATTTCTCTGCTTGAGAAGTGCATAA
>NW_027507784.1:319432097-319451463 GCF_037356315.1 Lithobates pipiens | reverse complement strand
GGCTGGTAAGTGTAATTTTACCAGCCCATTCCTTTTCTGAATGAACACCACGAGTGATTAGTACCGATCATGCACTGTGTTAATTCATATCTGAAGCCTAGTTAACTGTGAGGGGAAAAAGGAAGCCGATCCCCAGTGATATTTGATTTCTAACGTGCTCAGGTAGAGAGATGGCTATACAGGCGACACGTCACATACATGTGTAATCCAATGTGAAACTACAAAAACAACAAAGGGGAAGGTGTTCCTGGTGTATTACCTGAGAAAAAAAACATGTGAGTCGGAAGATGCCATATGGTGTAAGGTACAAATGCTCCAACAACAACCTTCCTACTAGCAAGTTGATATGTTTTCGGGGGGCGTCCGAGAACAGCTCTAAAAGAATGGGGTGCAGCCCTGAAATGAGTCGGCTTTTTGGTTTCGGAGCATGTGTAACCTTGCACCATATGGCATCTTCCGATTCACATGTTGGTTTATACTGCACTTTTGTGACTATGCATTTTTTGGGTTCCATTGCCTTTGAATAAAAAAAATGATCGGGTAATGCACCCAGGTGTTTGCTCCTTGCCCTTTGTTTTTGTAGCTTCATATTTCCCTGTTCTAAGGCATGACTTGGGACAGTGGCCAGGTTTCCCATAGCAACCAATGACAATTTCTAGCTCTGTTATAGGGTGTCAGTATTTGGTTGCCAAGCCATCACCATACCTGGGAAGTATAAAATATCGGTATTCCTGAGCAGGGCTTGACAAATTTACTTGGAATCTAGGAGCCAGCTAAAAAAAGTTAGGAGCCAGGTCCGTAACGCAATCCGGACCTGTCCCTGGCCTGACATGGAGACGAGTGAGGGGAAGATAGCCTATGGAGATTTTAAAGGGTAAACGTTTGTCGCCATTCCATAAGCGGACGCAATTTTGAAGCGCGACATGTTGGGTATCAATTTACTCGGCATAACATAATTTTTCACAATATAAAAAAAATTAGGCTAACTTTACTGTTGTCTTATTTTTAGAATTAAATAATTTTTCCCCAAAAAAGTGCGCTTGTAAGTCCGCTGCACGAATACGGTGTGACAGACAGTATTGCAACGACCGCCATTTTATTCTCTAGGTTGTTAGAATATATATTATATATATATATATATATATATATATATATAATATATATATATATATATATATATTGTTTAGGGGTTCTAAGTAAAGGGGAGGAGATGGGCGGGCAGTGAAAGCTCCATTAGCATTGCTGGCTGTCATACCAACAGCCACCACTAGAGGGCGCCAGATTCCAGAAGGAAACATAGGACCGCAGAAGGCCTCAAAGCCGCGGCCTCAATTACCGGCCGGCAGCATCACGCCGGGGGGGGGGGTGCACGGAGACAGGATACCCCCAGCTGTGCTGCCCCAGGCACCAGGTCGCTAATTCTAGTCGCAAATGTGACCTGGCGCCCGGGGTTTGTCGAGCCCTGTTCCTGAGAATAGGCGCGGGTAATGGGTGGGGCTTACTGCAGTGCCCTTATTGTGCCATGCTAAATGGTGGGTTTGGCCAAATTGTGCTTTAACGGTAAGAGGGGCTTAACCACTTGACCCCAAGGCCAAGTGTGACATTTCTCATACATGTAAAAAGGGCGATGCTTTAAAAGCCTGTACAGGTTACAAGTTTAGACATACACAGGAGGTCTGGTGCTTGAATTATTTCGCTTTCTCTGTCGTTCGCAGTGATACCTCACGTGTGCGGTGCGACCGCTGTCTACATAAGTAGGGTGTATGGGGGCGCTTAAATTTTATTTTATTTTTTTACACTGTACCTTTCTTATATTTATTTTTTTGGATCAACTTTATTGCTATTGCAAGGGATGGACAACATTGATGGGTTGTGACATATTCTCTTTTTTGGAGAAATCTGGGGTCAATTGTGCCCATATTTCTCCTCTGCCCTGCAAAACATCTGCTCAAAGCAAGATCAGTTTGATCAGATGCTGTACAAGCCAGTAATGGCCTCTAATCAAACCAAAAATGCCATAGAAGGGGGAAAGGAACTCTTTCGCAGTGAGTGCGATTAGAGAGGTTATATCGTTATCGGGCTCTCTGATGGGACAGAACAGCCCGGTAAAGTTGGCGGCAGGGGAGGGCCCCCCTTCCGTCACCTGTAAAAGTGATCGAGAGGCTGTAGAGCCACTTGGACCACTTTTTCCAGCTGTGGAATCACTTGCAGAATACGAATAATACCAAGACCATTGTTGTAGCTGCACTGATCCTGTTCCTTGCTGAACATGAATCCAAACTGGCTTTAGTTTGCCTCTGTAGATACCCTGTGCTGTTATTTCAGGCAAAATAGGCCCCTGGTATCACACACTGTGTATCATCAGCCCAGGGATGACCTCTAGCACCGCCTGTCACCGGCCCACAGGTCAGGTGGCACACAGGATATGGCAGTGGCACACACATGAAAGGATGGGAAACAGTCCATTATAAAACATCTTTTTAAGATAAGGCCCCTTTCAGGTGGGTGTTCCAATCAGGTCCACCTATCTGTTTTTACGGCTGACTTGATCAGAAGGGCCATTCATCCCTATGGAGAAGCAGCTGTAAACAGACTTGTGTCTGCTTACACCCACCTACCTTTGGGTCCGATCAGGCCCTAAAAAAAAAAAAAAAAAAAAAGAAAAGAAAAGGAGAGGACTCAGTCTTCAGTTTAAGGTGAAGCGGTTCCTACAGAACTTGGCGAGATTCAAACCATGTATGGGCAGGCTGTTTGCACCCAAGCTGATCGATCAACTAGGGTACAACCAGCCGGTTGGATTTTTCATGAGATCATTGCCAGTGGCTATAGCCACTAGCAATCACTATGGCTCTCCCCCAAGAGGAGAACACGATGGCACCGCAGGATGGATTCCCCCATCAACACTGGATGTGTTGATGGGAAATCCACCTATTTTCTTTCTTGCAAGCACGGGTTGAAAATCTAACCATCTATGGCTGGCTTAACAGTCATCAGAGTTGCACCTGCTCTGACTAGATGCTACAAGGTTGGAATCAGACCTGCGTTCTGGTGCATTGTGTTTAGGACGAATAAAAAAAAAATCTTACACTATTTATTTTTGGTACAATCACATTTTATTAAACGTTTTGCACAATATAACAAAGTATATACATCATTTCTTTTGTCATGATGAACCACAATGCATGGCAATGCGTTGATCTGCATTGTGTAGCATTGCAACGCATGTG
This sequence comes from Lithobates pipiens, assembly GCF_037356315.1. NCBI lineage: Eukaryota > Metazoa > Chordata > Amphibia > Anura > Ranidae > Lithobates > Lithobates pipiens. The sequence continues at coordinate 319,448,236 of NW_027507784.1, read as the reverse complement.
TGTGTGTTGGAAGTGCGTTGGGTCAATGTGGTGGGTTACCATAGACGATGGATGGCACTGCAACACACTGATGTTTGTAACATGTATTAACATAGGTTGCAGTAATGCGCGTTACCACAACACAAAAGTGTCATTTGGCGCTTAAGCATGGCAGTTCGCAGAACAGTCCAAAACACAAAATTCCCCAGCATACGTACCAGCTATCCAGCATAGTATAAAGAAAAAGTCTAAACTGTTTCCACAATTTACATCGGATGCAAATACAGTGGTGTGAAAAAGTGTTTGCCCCCTTCCTCATTTCCTGTTCCTTTGCATGTTTGTCACACTTAAGTGTTTCGGAACATCAAACCAATTTAAACAATAGTCAAGGCCAACACAAGTAAACACAAAATGCAATTTGTAAATGAAGGTGTTTATTATTAAAGGTGAAAAAAAATCCAAACCATCATGGCCCTGTGTGAAAAAGTGATTGCCCCCTAAACCTAATAACTGGTTGGGCCACCCTTAGCAGCAACAACTGCAACCAAGCGTTTGCGATAACGTGCAATGAGGCTTTTACAGCGTCCTGGAGGAATTTTGGCCCACTCATCTTTGCAGAATTGTCCTAATTCAGTTACATTAGAGGGTTTTCGAGCATGAACGGCCTTTTTAAGGTCATACCACGACATCTCAATAGGATTCAGGTCAGGACTTTGGCTAGGCCACTCCAAAGTCTTCATTTTGTTTTTCTTCAGCCATTCGGTGGTGGACTTGCTGGTGTGTTTAGGATCATTGTCCTGCTGCAGAACCCAAGTTCGTTTCAGCTTGAGTACACGAACAGATGGTCGGACATTCTCCTTCAGGATCTCTTGGTAGACAGCAGAATTCATAGTTCCTTTTATCACGGCAAGTCTTCCAGGTCCTGAAGCAGCAAAACAGCCCCAGACCATCACACTACCACCACCATATTTTACTGTTGGTATAATGTTCTTTTTATGAAATGCAGTGTTCCTTCTACGCCAGATATACTTGGACACACACCTTCCAAAGAGTTCCACTTTTGTCTCATCGGTCCACAGAATGTTGTCCCAAAAGTCTTGGGGATCATCAAGATGTGTTGTGGAGAAATTGAGACGAGCTTTGATGTTCTTTTTGCTCAGCAGTGGTTTTCTCCTTGGAACTCTGCCATGCAGGCCATTTTTGCCCAGTCTTTTCCTGATGGTGGAGGCATGAACGCTGACCTTAACTGAGGCAAGTGAGGCCTGCAGTTCCTTGGACGTTGTTGTGGGGTCTTTTGTGACCTCTTGGATGAGTCGTCGCTGTGCTCTTGGGGTTATTTTAAGGCGGCCGGCCACTCCTGGGAAGGTTCACCACTGTTCCATGTCTTCGCCATTTGTGGATAATGGCTCTCACTGTGGTTCGCTGGATTCCCAAAGCTTTGGAAATGGCTTTATAACCCTTTCCAGACTGATAGATCTCAATTACTTTCTTTCTCAATTGTTCCTGAATTTCTTTGGGTCTCGGCATGATGTGTAGCTTTTAAGGATCTTCTGGTGGACCTTACTGTGTCAAGCAGCTCCTATTTAAGTGATGCCTTGATTGTGAACAGGTGTGGCAATAATCAGGCCTGGGTGTGGCTAGAGAAATTGAACTCAGGTGTGGACAACCACAGTTATAGTATGTTTTAACAAGGGGGGCAATCACTTTTTCACACAGGGCCATGATGGTTTGGATTTTTTTTCACCTTTAATAATAAACACCTTCATTTACAAATTGCATTTTGTGTTTACTTGTGTTGTCCTTGACTATTGTTTAAATTGGTTTGATGTTCCGAAACACTTAAGTGTGACAAACATGCAAAGGAATAGTGATGGACGAACTTCCGACGGGACGTTTCGCGAACGCGAAATGCGAACGGACCCAAACGTTCGCGAAACCGAACGTTCGCCGCGGGCCCCATTGACTTCAATGGGAGGCGAACTTTGCAAACCTTCATGTCGAATTTGCGGCCACGTGGTAATTATTAGGGGGTAAAACGTAGTCCCACCATCTGGACAATGACATAATACATGTATGAGGTGAATTTGGGATCGATAACTACAAGCATTTTTATTTTATTTGGGAAATTGTTCTAACAATTCAGGACTATGGAGCTAATGAAGGCAATGGAGGAGAGGGAAGGTCAGGGACCAGGGTAGGCAAAGAAGAGGGTGCAGGAGATGATCACCAGCAGCGTGACATACCGGAATGACACATGCACCGTGATAGAGGCATCTGACAGCAGCACCGTAATACAGAGCACTGACAGCAGCACCGTGACATACAGCGCTGACAGCAGCACCGTGACATACAGCGCTGACAGCAGCACCGTGACATACAGCGCTGACAGCAGCACCGTGACATACAGCGCTGACAGCACCACCGTGACATACAGCGCTGACAGCAGCACCGTGACATACAGCGCTGACAGCAGCACCGTGACATACAGCGCTGACAGCAGCACCGTGACATACAGCGCTGACAGCAGCACCGTGACATACAGCGCTGACAGCAGCACCGTGACATACAGCGCTGACAGCAGCACCGTGACATACAGCGCTGACAGCAGCACCGTGACATACAGCGCTGACAGCAGCACCGTGACATACAGCGCTGACAGCAGCACCGTGACATACAGCACTGACAGCAGCACCGTAAGCAGCCCCAGGAGGAAGTCAGCACAGCACAGGGATGGTGTGATCCCCTCATAATAAGAACCCCCAGGAGGAAGTCAGCACAGCACAGGGATAGTGTGATCCCTTCATAATAAGAACCCCCAGGAGGAAGTCAGCACAGCACAGGGATATCATAAGCAGCCCCAGTAGAAATATGACACCGCTCAACCTCTTCAAAGAGGAGGGTAGGGGCATATAGTACGGTGTGCTTTTTTGGGTCAAGGAAGTGAGCCAAATGAATTAAGAAGGTCTGTGTGCTTGATTAAAAAAATAGTTTATAGACATATACATGGTCTACTGGTCACATGTGTTGAATTCCTCCGAGATCCATGCCTCATTCATTTTTAGAAATGTGAGGTAGTTAACACTGTGGTGAGCTAGGCGAGTACGCTTATCGGTCACAATCCCCCCTGCTGCGCTGAACGTCCTTTCGGACAGGACACTGGATGAGGGGCAAGCCAACAGTTCGATTGCAAATTGGGCAAGCTCTGGCCAGAGGTCAAGCCTGCCCACCCAGTAGTCTAGGGGTTCATCACTCCTCAGAGCGTCCACATCGGCCGTTAACCCAATGTAGTCGGACACCTGACGGTCTAGGCGTTCCCTGATGCTGGATCCGGATGACACCTGTCGATGGGTCGGCTGAAAGAATGACCTCATATCCGAAGTCACCAACACATCTTCAAACCGGCCTCTTCTTGCAGGCGCTGTTGGATTGGTACCCGCAAATCCTTCTCTGGGAGTGGGAATTGCTCCTCTGCCAGCGCACGCAAAAGCAGAATGCAGCATTTCTCGAAGCAAGGCCTGGAAGTGCTGCATTCTGACAGCCCTCTGCGACGGCGGTAACATTTCCGCCATTTTGTGTTTGTACCGGGGGTCTAAGTACGTTGCCACCCAGTACTGGTCCTTGACCCTCATGCTTTTTATACGGGGGTCCCTATTAAAACACTGGAGCATGAAGGCCCCCATTTGCACTAAAGTGGAAGCGGTGTGGTGGCCTGGCTCCTGCTCATCATCCAGGATAATGTCGTCCTCTTCATTCTCCTCTCCCCATCCTCGCACAACAGGGATCCCAGAAAGGTTTAAAGCATGCTCTTCTTGCTCCTGCTCATCCGCCCCGGCACCATCCTCCTCTGACTCCTCATCAGACTCCTGTTGTTGACTTGTCTCAGATAGAGTAGCCCCCCCTGGGAATTCATCCAGCATTGCGACTTCCTCATCTTCCCGCTCCTGCTCCTCCACAGCCTGATCAATGACACGACGCAATGCACGCTCCAGAAAGAAGGCATAAGGTACCATGTCACTGATGGCGCCATGGCTGCGACTGACCAGTTTGGTGATCTCCTCAAATGGCCGCAGAAGTCTGCATGTGTCGCGCATGAGCAGCCACTGGCGCGGTGAAAAAAAACCCAGCTCCCCAGAACCGTTTCTTTCGCAGAGTTCATACAGGTAGACGTTAACTGCACGTTTCTGCTGGAGCAGCCTATCAAGCATATAGAAGGTTGAGTTCCATCGCGTCGGGCAATCGCAAATAAGACGTCTGACCGGCAGATGGTGTCGCCGCTGAATGTCAGCAAGGCGAGCCATGGCCGTGTAAGATCTTCTGAAATGGGCCGAGATTTTCCTTGCCTGCCGCAAGATGTCCTGGACCCCAGGGTATTTGACAAGGAATCGCTGCACGACCAAGTTTAAGACGTGTGCCATGCACGGCACGTGCGTGATTTTGCCCTGTTTCAATGCGCTAAGCAGATTGGCACCGTTGTCACACACCACTTTACCAACTGTCAAATTGAGCGGTGTTAGCCACTCATCTGCCTGTGAACGCAAAGCTGAAAGGAGTGCCGGGCCAGTGTGGCTCTTTGCTTCCAGGCACAACAGACGCAGCACGGCATGGCAACGTCTCACCTGGCATGTGGAATAGGTTCTGGGGAGCTTGGGCGGTGCAGTGGAAGAGACGCTAGCAGCGGAAAAGGAGGAGGCAGCTGAGGAGGAGAGGGAGGAGGATGGAGTAGGAGGAGGAGAAGAAGAGTCAGGCCTGCATGCAATCCGTGGCGGTAAAACCAAATCTACACGGGTGCCACGGGTTACATGCTTGACGGCCGTCAGAAGGTTCACCCAGTGGGCAGTAAAACTGATATACCTTCCCTGCCCGTGTTTGCTAGACCACGTGTCTGTGGTCAGATGTATCTTGGCACCGACACTGTGTGCCAGAGATACATTCACTTGCCGCTGAACATGGCCATATAGCTCTGGGATGCCCTTCTCTGAGAAATACTTCCTTCCTGGGACCTTCCATTGTGGTGTTCCAATGGCCACAAATTTGCGAAAGGCCTCCGAGTCCACCAGTTTATATGGCAGTAGTTGGCGGGCTATGAGTTCTGACAAGCCAGCCGCCAACCGTTGGGCAAGAGGGTTATCCGGCGTCATCATTTTTTTACGCTCAAACATTAGGCCCACGGAAGCCTGCCTTTTTGCAGAAAAATGTGAGCTTGGCGTGATGGAAGGTGGAGTGGAGGACAATTGTGAGGAGAGAGGAGAAGGAGAAGTAGAAGACGAGGCTGGACGGTGAGAGCCTGCAGTGTGGCTTTGTGTGTTCCGTTGCTCCCACTGGGCTCGGTGATGGCTGCTCATGTGCCTTCTTAAGGCGGTCGTCCCTAGGTGAGTATTGGGCTTACCGCGACTAACGCGTTGACTGCAAAGATTGCAGATGGCAACGCTATTGTCAGCAGCGGACACGTTAAAAAAAGCCCACACTGCGGAGCCATGTGCCGGTGTCCTGGGAGCGCCAGATGTGACCGTACATGGTCGATGACTCGCTCCTGATACATTTGCAGTCTGCTTTGTCCCTGCTGTGCAATGTAAGTCATTGCTGCTTCTCCTCCCTATCTGCTGGTCCATATCTCCCTCTGAACTCCCCTCCTCTTCCTCTCTTGTGGGCACCCACGTGACATCACTAGACACGTCATCATCAACGTCACCTTCCCCACCGCTATAAGTAGAGATCTCGGAGTAGGCAGCAACACCGGGGACCAACCTCCTCCTTGGGCTGATCTGGGTACTGGCGTCAGACTGCTGAGTAGCGCTTGTTGCTACCTCCTCTTCCTGATCCAATACCAAGAGTGGCTGCGCATCAGAAATGTCCTCTTGATATGGATCGGAAAATAATTCCAGTGACTCAAGCGGAAGGTATGTGGTGGTGGTGGTGGTGGTCGTGTTGTTGGTGGTAGTGTCTTTGGGGGTGCACATAGCAGAGAGTGAAGAAGAGGGTGCAGATCGAGAGGATGAGGAGGGTGCAGAAGAGTAAGGCTGAGCGAGCCACTCAACCAAGTCTGGTGCATCCTTTAAAGTAATTGAACGCACCTTCTGCAACTTCCCACTTTGGCTCAAGGCTGTTGCTCCTGCCCTACCCCTACCACCCCTGCGGAAGGGCCTGCCTCTTCCTCTGCCTGTCATTTTTTAAATGACCCTGTGACAAAACTCTTAGTCCCTATACCGATGAAGGACTGCTGCAGTATAGGGCAGCGGTCAGCAGTGGTGCACGTCAACCCTATCTATTGTGGACCGATAGCGGTCCTTACAGAACAGCAGACTGTACCGCACTCAAGCCTATGTACCGTAGCACCCTATACCAAGTTACCAGTCCTTATAAGAACTTTTGTGGACCAAGCAGGTTGTGTATTAGTGTTTAGCAGACTGTACGTCAGTCCCTATACCGCTGAAGGACTGCTGCAGTATAGGGCAGCGGTCAGCAGTGGTGCACGTCAACCCTATCTATTGTGGACCGATAGCGGTCCTTACAGAACAGCAGACTGTACCGCACTCAAGCCTATGTACCGTAGCACCCTATACCAAGTTACCAGTCCTTATAAGAACTTTTGTGGACCAAGCAGGTTGTGTATTAGTGTTTAGCAGACTGTACGTCAGTCCCTATACCGCTGAAGGACTGCTGCAGTATAGGGCAGCGGTCAGCAGTGGTGCACGTCAACCCTATCTATTGTGGACCGATAGCGGTCCTTACAGAACAGCAGACTGTACCGCACTCAAGCCTATGTACCGTAGCACCCTATACCAAGTTACCAGTCCTTATAAGAACTTTTGTGGACCAAGCAGGTTGTGTGTTAGTGTTTAGCAGACTGTACGTCAGTCCCTATACCGCTGAAGGACTGCTGCAGTATAGGGCAGCGGTCAGCAGTGGTGCACGTCAACCCTATCTATTGTGGACCGATAGCGGTCCTTACAGAACAGCAGACTGTACCGCACTCAAGCCTATGTACCGTAGCACCCTATACCAAGTTACCAGTCCTTATAAGAACTTTTGTGGACCAAGCAGGTTGTGTATTAGTGTTTAGCAGACTGTACGTCAGTCCCTATACCGCTGAAGGACTGCTGCAGTATAGGGCAGCGGTCAGCAGTGGTGCACGTCAACCCTATCTATTGTGGACCGATAGCGGTCCTTACAGAACAGCAGACTGTACCGCACTCAAGCCTATGTACCGTAGCACCCTATACCAAGTTACCAGTCCTTATAAGAACTTTTGTGGAACAAGCAGGTTGTGTGTTAGTGATTAGCAGACTGTACGTCAGTCCCTATACCGCTGAAGGACTGCTGCAGTATAGGGCAGCGGTCAGCAGTGGTGCACGTCAACCCTATCTATTGTGGACCGATAGCGGTCCTTACAGAACAGCAGACTGTACCGCACTCAAGCCTATGTACCGTAGCACCCTATACCAAGTTACCAGTCCTTATAAGAACTTTTGTGGAACAAGTGAGTTGTGAATGTTTAGCAGACTGCAGCAGAAGGGCAGCAGTCAAGTATAATATCCTTTCTATATTTGGAAGAAAGAATATTATACATGTACAAGCCTATTACTGTACCACTGATACCAGTCCTGAAAAGAACCTTTGTGGAACTAATAATAACAGCAAGTCTTTAAAATTACCCTCACTGCCTGACAACACTGCTTCCTTCCTGTCCCTATACAAATTGGCAAAAAAAGAGAACGATTAGTGGTTACTGGAACAGCTCTTTTGTGGACCTTGATAGTAACAGCTAATGATGATGATGATGATGATGATGATGATGATGAAAGACTAATCTGGCTGTCCCTGTAGCATACACCGTCCTTTCCCTTTCTCTAAACTAACAAAAGACACTCAGGCTGCTGCAAGAATCAGCAGCACAGCAAACCTATCAACACCTAACACCTATACCAGTCCTGAAAAGAACTTTTGTGTACCAAATAGCTAGTGGTTTATCTCTCCCTACTCCACACAGGAACCTGTCCCTATCGTAACAGAAGAAAGAATGTAAAATGGCCACCGGATCGGGTGTATTTATAGGTTAGGGGGAATGTACAAGTGTCCATGTGCTGTCATGTCTCAATTGGCTGTCCTGTATCACATGATAAACGTGTCACCAAAGGTTAAAGTTCTTGTATACATTAAACACGTAAGTCCGCCGCGGCGAACGACGGAAAAAGGCGTTCGAACGTGCGGACCGCGAATGTCGGAAATTCGCCGCGAAACGACCGCCGGGCGAACCGTTCGGCCATCACTACAAAGGAACAGGAAATGAGGAAGGGGGCAAACACTTTTTCACACCACTGTATATGTGAAGCCGCTCTGCCCCGTCAAGGCCCCTCTGCAAAGTGTGGTCCCTAACTCTACTCTAACAAAATATATAGCAAGAAATAAATTGTCTAAACTAGTTTAAAAATTTTTAAAACAGAGGTTTTTGTTGCATATATTTGCATTCATAAGTGAAGCTACACAGAGCTCCCAGGGATCCCACATGCCTATTACTCCTCTAAAACCCCATACACACTATTAGATTTTCTGAAGATTTACCAAAACCATATAATATGAGGTCAAACCTTAAGCGTCTCAATTTGTATACAATTGGGAAGACCTTTTCACTGCATGGTTTTGATAAATCTGAAGACAAAAATCTGCAGAAAATCGAATGCCCCGTACACACGATCGGAAATTCAGCCAGCAAAAGACCGATGAGAGCTTTTCATCGGAAAATTAGACCGTGTGTACGCTCCACCAGAATTTTGCTGGCCAAATTTCCACCAGCAAAAGTTTGAGAGCATGTTCTCAATTTTTTAAATGGAAAAAGTTTTGATCAGAAATTACAATCATCTGTAGCAATTCTGATGCGCAAAATTCCTACGCATGCTCGGAAGCATTGAACTTCATTTTCTCGGCTCGTCGTAGTGTTGTACGTCACTGCATTCTTGATGGTCGAAAGTTCAGCAAAGTTTTGTGTGTCCGTGTGTATGCAAGCCAAGTTTGAGCGGAATTCCGTCAGAAAAAAACGGCGAGAATTCCAATCGTGTGTACGCAGCATTATAGTGTGTAAGGAGCTTTAAGCCTTGTACACACGGTCAGATTATTGGAGGAATTTTCATCAGTTTTTTGTTGGATGCTAGTCTCAATTCAAAAGTGACAGTACTCACCAGAAAATTTTCTGACAACAGAATTCAATGTCAGAAGTGACGTAATGTGTTCTTTCATTTCTGAGCATGCCTAGTCTTGCTCGTCAGATTTTTATTAATTTTTTTGTCAGAAAACCGTACTAATGCAAAGAAAATCGGACGTTGTGGTCACATCAGACATAAATTTTCAAGCCTGCTCATCCAGTTTGTCTGATAAATTCATAATCCGCTGTCAAAAACCGCATAATAACGGCAGATTGTTCATCGGACGAAGTTTATATTCAGATTTTCTGACTGTGTGTATGGGCCTTTAGTCTTGGGTGCTTGTAGTGATACTGGTGTTAGGTTTGAAAGGTCTCTAGCACTCGAAAAGATAATTTCCACCATTTATTGTGAATTTTTTTTTTTTTTATATTATTCCAGCCACTGTTTTATTGCTGTTTCGATGTGTGTGTGTGTGTTTCATTGTGCATATGTATGTGTTTGTGTGTTATTGTGTGCATGTTTGTGTCTTTGTCATTGCATGCGTGTGTGTATCATTATCTGTGTGTGCATGCGTGTGTATCATCTGCATGTGTGTGTGCATGCGTGTGTGTGTCATTGTGTTTATATCATTGTGTGAGTGTCACCCCCTTTTGTTTTTCATGTTTACCATTACCACCAAAAGTGAAAAAATTCCAGATTTTCAGTTGTCACCAGAACAGGATTAGAGGGGAAATCTTCTCATGGGGACGCTAGTTCCGCTGACACCCAGGGATTATGTCACTTTGAGGGATTTCTTTCACTTATTTTTTGGCTATGGTAAAGGAAGTGAAGTGAACACCCCCCCCCCCCCCCCAATGGGGACACAGATGGCAAAGAAAGCCTGACAGTGGTTATAACCCTCCCTTACTCTATTGTAAATTTTAAAAAAAGTGTTATCTTTAGTTCTATTTTATCTTTTAGCTGCTATGCTGGGGATGGTGGGGACTCAGCCTAAAAGAGGGTGCAGCATATTACACATGGCGTATGGGGGTGTAGTGTCTGCAGACCCGAGCAACTGCCACTGCCAGAGGGGGGATGGGTGAGCGCTCCGTCATCTTGAGGGCCATTTTAACCCTTTCACTGTTGAACTTTTTTCATTTTTGCACATGTGCTGGTTTTTGCTCTCCAAGCGTTCCATAGCTTGTGAAATGATGAAGGCCCCAGTCACATCTCTGACATACACCGGGATGGATAACACCCATTTTTTTTTATTTTTTTGCCCAACAAGCATAGAGCAGCCCATTGATTTCAGTGCCCTGTCCTATACTCGACAAGCGTGGCAAAGTAGCTCATGGTGTGTTCCAGTTTGTTTTATTTACCGCACATTTTGCCACATTTGTTGTATTGGCGTCTCACGTTTTGAGGTGACATTTACAATAAATGGCACTACATAGCGTAAAGGCACATATTTTTGCATGATCCGGGATTGTGTGGAAACGTGCATTTCTGTGCGCATTACCGAAACGTGTAGATGTGAACAGATATATAGTGGAAATTTGTCACAGCGGCATGCAGTGTTCCGCCATATTTCCTTTTTATTTTCCTTTTGTTCCCTGTTCCAATTTTTCCTTTCTCCCCAAGTATGGGGCATGAGTGATTGTACATACAGAGCAAGATATCTATGGATGGGGAAAGGATGTTCAGTAGATCAGTAGAGCATATGACTGAAAACAGGGCCAAGACAAGGTGGGGGGAGGGTCACATGACTTAGGGCACTATGCTCGGGGGCAAGGCACAGGTGCCAGCTGCAGGCTCCCTCTCTTAGCACCAAACCCACAACACTACATCCAGATCTGGCGCTACCAATAGGCGAGGTAGGCGTCGGCCTACAGTGCACATATTTAAGGGGCGCCGCCACCTGTAAACCGTGTGATACAACCCACACCGAGTGCAGACTCAGTGAAAGCCTGCCCTCACCACCAAACTACTCCCCTGTGACAAGGGTTTTTCTTCCCCACAGTCACTGTCACAGGTGTAGGTGATTGTTTTGGCTTCTATGCAAGAAAAAAATAGATGCACATTTTTTATTTTTTTGCAAATATATGTACATTTATTATTTTTTTTGTAAAAGATGGCCTTCATTTTTAAATGAAAGAAAAAAAAAAGTGTAAAATTTTAAATTGTAGTAAACAAATAAAAAATAAAAATTAGCACAAGTGAATGCAAGTACACACGTGTATGTAAACCGCGATACTGCCACACGTTTGGTATCACAAGTGTCAAAGTGAGAGCAATAATTTAATGTTAACTCAAAATTGATAACCTGTAAAGGCTTTTAAAGCGTGGCCTATGGACAGTTTTGGTTACTGTCGTTTTTCACCCTTCATACAGCTTCACATGGTTATCTATTTACTCAGCGCAATCCAATCTTTTATATTTAGCAAAAAAATTCAGTAGTATATTGTGTTTTGTGCACACTTAAAGTGGTTGTAAACCCTTACAAACCACTGTGACCTACAGGTTAGCCTAGATTAAGGCTTACCTGGAGGTCCAAGAAATATTTCCTAAATGATAAATGGGGAGTTCTCAGAATGATCAGGGGTGGGTAGTGAGGTCCCCCAAGGTTCTGTGCTGGGACCAATCCTATTTAATTCATAAATGAACTGGAGGATGGGGTAAACAGCTCAATCTCTGTATTTGCGGACAATACCGATCAGCCAACAAAAACCTCCTCTTCGTGCCCAAAGCCCGGCATAAATCCAAGGGGGATCGGAAAATTCGCTGTCCAAGGGCCTCGACTATGGAATGCTCTACCAATCAACCTCCGCCTGGAAGAAAATCACCTGGCTTTTAGGAAAAAACTCAAGACCTTCCTCTTTTTTTCCAAGATGATCAAAGCTTGCCACAGCGCCTAGAGGCGATTCAGTTCGCATTGTGCGCTATACAAGTATTTCATTCATTCATTCATTCAATACTAAGCTAAGCACGGCAATAACTTCTCCACAGGATGTGGAAACCTTGCAAAAAGATCTGAACAAATTAATGAGGTGGGGAACTACATGGCAAATGAGGTTCAATGTAGAAAAATTTAAAATAATGCATTTGGTTGGCAAAAATATGAATGCAATCTATACACTGGGGGGAACCTCTGGGGGAATCTAGGATGGAAAAGGACCTGGGGGTCCTAGTAGATGCAATGCCAAGCTGCTGCTAACAAAGAAAACAGAATATTGGCATTAAAAAGGGGATCAACTCCAGAGATAAATTTATAATTCTCCTGCTCTACAAGACTCTGATCTGGCTGCACCTGGAGTATGCTGTCCAGTTCTGGGTACCAGTCCTCAGGAAGGATGTACTGGAAATGGAGCGAGTACAAAGAAGGGCAACAAAACTAATAAAGGGTCCGGAGTATATTCGTTATGAGGAAAGATTGCGAGCACTGAACTTATTCTCTCTGGAGAAGAGACGCTTGAGAGGGGATAATATTTTCAATATACAAATACCGTACTGGTGACCCCACAATAGAGATAAAACGTTTTCGCAAAAGGGCGTTTAACAAGACACGTCATTAAAATTAGAAGAAAAGAGGTTTAACCTTAAACTACATAGAGGGTTCTTGACTGTAAGAGCGCAAGGATGTGGAATTCCCTTCTCTCAGTGGGGAGCATTTATAGTTTCAAGAAACGATTAGATAAGCACCTGAACGACCGCAACATACAGGAATATACAATGTAATACTGACATATAATCACACACATAGGTTGGACTTGATGGACTTGTGTCTTTTTTCAACCTCACCTACTATGTTCTCTGATTGGACAAGGTGGAGATCATGACATCACCGCCCCTCCTCTCCAATTTATAAAGTCAGGAGAACGCCTTGCATTCATTGAGAAAAATGCAAGGCGTATTGTGATTTGCGCTTGTGCTAAGCCTCTGTTTTCACTATGCAACAAGGCAGCTGCTTGGCACTGGACCCAGAAGATGGCGTTGATCACTATAGTAGCAGTGACTACTACAGGTATTCTCTGCATTAATAATGGTCCCACAAGTATGGTATATGTATATTTACAGTGTAACTATGCAAAAGAAAAAATTATACTTGGAGTAATTTTCTAGCAAAATGCGGATTTTAACATGTGTGAAGAATTTAAGTAGAAGTTCATCCAAAACCGCTAAATCTGTCTAAAACTAATCTATCAAACCCTGTATAGCAAAAATCACTATACTTACCTCTTCTGAAGCCGATCCGGTCTCCAGCGTCGGATGGTGCGTGCAGGAGAGAACAGACAATGGCTAGGAAGTGACATCACCCATAGACTTACTATGGGGCTTCTGTTATCGGCTCTTGCACACACCTACACACTGAAGCCACCGCTGCATTACTGCTGTGCAGAATAGGTAAGCATAGCGATTTCTTCTTTACAGAGCTATATAGATTAGGTTTAGAATGTGGCTGAGAGTAGGTTTAGATACTGTATTTTTTTGGCGTATAACACACACACGTTTTCACCCTGAAAACTGAGTGAAAATAGCGCGTGCATGTTATACACCAATATAGATTAAAAACGCCATTGTACATACTGCATAGTGCCTTAGGGGTGTGATCTCAGGCAAGCGGACACCATCAGACAGCCCAGGGGACCTGGGGGTCCCGGGACACTTGGACCTCCGGCAGACATCCTCCTCCTGCTGCACTGCACACAGAAGCCGCAGTCTAATGCCCTGTACACACGGTCGGACATTCTGACGACAAAAGTCTTGCATACACACGGTCGCACAAAGTTGTTGGAAAATCCGATCGTTCAGAACCAGGTGACGTAGAACACCTACGACGGGACTGTAAAGAGGCCAGTAGCCAATAGCTTTTGTCTCGTAATTTACTCTGAGCATGCGTGGCACTTTGTGTGTCGGAATTGTCTACACACGATCGGAATTTAAACTATCGGATTTTGTTGTCGGAAAATTTTAGATCCAGCTCTCAAACTTTGTCGGAAATTTCGATGGAAAAAGTCCGATGGAGACCACACACGATCGGATTTTCGGACAACAAGATCTGATCGCACATTTTCCGTCGGAAAGTCCGACAGTGTGTACAGGGCAGAACTCTCATGGCCGTCTGCACTGCTCTCGGATAGCACAGCAAAAAGCGCTGCAGAAATGCTCAAAAGCAACATGCATAGATGTGAATTGAGCCTGAGGTCTGGTTCACACCTAGGCATTTTTTAGTGCATTTTCAGTTTTGCAGAAACACACTACAGTCCATATATCATGGTTTCCTATGGATGTAGTTCACATCTGTGCATTTTACGGAAAGGGCCAGGGATTTATTTATTTTTTTCTGGTTTTTGGTTCGATAGGATTTTATGGATCAAAAGCATGTATTGAAAAATGCAAAATGCAACCTGCATAGGTGTGAATCAGGCTTAAGGTTGCATTCACACCTATGCAGTTTTAGTGCTTTTTGCATTTTGCAGATTTGCACTACAGTCCATTCAACATGGTTTCCTATGGAACACGTTCTGTAGTGTAAATCTGCAAAATGCAAAAAGCACTAAAACTGCATAGGTGTGAATCCAGCCTTAATGTGTCCTGAACTGTAAAGAGCCTTCACTTTCCTAATTGGCTCCATAAGATTGCCTACCTGCGACCCTGCCCTCCCTCGCCTTTCCTAATTACACCAGGACCCCGTGGGGCTGCCTACCTCTGATCTAATCGTGAGATGTTTCTTGTGTGGCACCTTGGTAAGGAGACACCTTTTTTTTTATAGACAATCAGTTGAGACTGAACCAGCTGATATTAATTTGCACTGACAAGGGGCAGGATTGCTTTCTAATTACTGATAGATTTCAGCCAGCGTCTTGGCTTTCCATGCCTTTTTGCACCTCCCTTTCTTCATGTGTTCAATACCTTATCACTTTTGCCATTCCATTTTATTACACTTAACTTAATTGCTGAACTTATATGTTTTGGTGTCTGTCTTTGTATGTACAGATTGCATGGGCTGTTACCGACACGTGGTGAAAATTTCATGTGAATACCACCTTTATAAATATATTTACCTCGAAAAAATGGTGACGTGTTCAATACTTATTTTACCTGGTGTGGTATGTGTGTGTATGTATGTATATATCTATATATACATATATATAATATATGTGTATGTGTGTGTGTGTATGTGTATATATATGTGTATATATATATTGTGATTTGTGTATAAGCTCATTAGACTGTATGATGTGGCTTTAAATTTTTTTTTTTTTTTTTTTTTTTTGTGGTTGACAATCTGACAGATCTCTGGTTTATATTGTGTTCATCAACACAAACTTCAGCACCATGGACAGGTCATTACATTCTTGCTACTGCTTTCTGGCCAGGCAGACTAATGTGCATTATTGTAGCACTGCGTGCCCCCTAGTGGAGCTGTCTGTGTATTGCATCTCTCTACTAGCTTGATCCTAAATCTTAAAGTGGATGCTCTTGCAAAATAAAGGTACATTTATTTTAAAATTCAGTTTGTGTTGTAATCTAAAATGTTAATGAAAGAGTTAAGAAACATACTTTTTGCTGTTTTCATAGAAGTCCTGCATTGGCACTGCGCTTAATCACATGACCTCGTTGGAATGCATAGGTCACATACATTCTGCAAGGATCTGATGGAGGACTGAAATAGGGGAAGGCCAGTCAGTGAGCGATGGAACAATAACCTAAAGTGATTTATTGTATACAATCAACACACAAGTCAATTGCTGTATGTACACAAAAGTCATATAAGTACAATGTATATACACACAAGTCACATACACCAGTCAGGCATAACATTATGACCACTGACCAACCATCTGTGAATAATACTGTTTATCTGATTACAATGGCATCTGAAAGTCGGTGGGATATATTAGGCAGCAAGTGAACATGTTGAAGTTGATTTGCTGAGAAAGTGTCAGGGACTTTTTTCCTGCATTTCTTTGGGTAGTACTGCCCTACACCCAGCACACAGATACACAGATTTGATCCAAGCCTAGGGGCTCGTTGGTTTGGTGA
>NW_027507784.1:319197097-319427097 GCF_037356315.1 Lithobates pipiens | reverse complement strand
GTAACAGTATGAACCTGAGTCCAAATATGATGAAGATAGGGACAGGTCCAGAAAATATGGAGTAAGCCTCAGTACTATCTTGATGGCAAATCTTAAAGTGGACGGATCTTGCAAAATAAAGAAGCATTTATTTAAAAAATTCAGCTTGCGTTGTAATTGAAAATGTTAATGAAAGAGTCAAAAAACGTACTGTTTGTTGAAATCCTGCATTGGCAAAGCTCTCAATCACATGACCACATTTGAAGGCACGGGTTACAATAAAAAAAATCCTGTTTTACCGGCTGTTTCACGAAGGTTTCCATGCACATGCAGGCTAAGCAGCTAAAATGGAAAATAACTGTCACTATGCATTTCTGTATAGCTCAAGTTTAATGATGAACTTTGATCTGGATAAGAGGAGGAGTAAAGCTGGACGACGTCATCTGTGACGAAACAGCGTAGGGAGGAGCGGCATGCTGACGTAACCGCAAACGACGCAAGGTCCCGGAAAAGAACGGGCTGTTATCCGAGAGCTGGTTGGCTCGACTAGATTTCATGATGACGCTATTTTATTCTCGATAAAATGTAAGTGCAACTCTGCTTTTTATTATTAATTTTTTTGCTGAATTACACTATGGAAGCCTTCTTTCATTTTAACATGGGGAACTACTGACCGCAGGCAACTCCAAGGATACTTTGAACAGAGGAGTGGGGATATCTTGCTGGCAAGCAGAGACCCTGGCTGGGGTATAAGCCATAGGCGAATTTGATCTCCCTAAAAAAGAGATCACTACAGCTGGTAAATGGCAGTCGTTTCTCAGGTGGAGGAATCTTTCTATCTCAATTCATCGCCATTCCTTCTTTATCGTTTTAAGTCACCAATGATCAGTGAACTGAGGATACCTTATATGCACTAATGCCGGAAGTGTTACATAATTGTAGAATTTTCATTTCTTTAACACTTTTGGTGTGGACTTTTTAATGGGGTTTTTTAGCCCTCAAATAACTGTGATCCATATTTCTTTATGGTTTAACCACTTACTTACTGGGCACTTAACCCCCCCCCCCCCCCCCCTCCTGTCCAGACCAATTTTCAGCTTTTAGCGCTGTCGCACTTTGAATGATAATTGCGCGGTCGTACAACACTGTACCCAAATGAAATTTTTAACATTTTTTCCCCACAAATAGAGCTTTCTTTTGGCGGTATTTGATCACCTCTGCTTTTTTTATTTTTTGTTAAAAAAAAATAGAAAGAACGAATTAAAAAAAAAATCTTTTATTTTTTTATTTTGTCATAACATTTTGCAAACAGGTAATTTTTCTCCTTCATTGATGTACACTGATGAGGCGGCACTGATGGGTGACAGTGATGGGCACTGATGGGTGGCAGTGATGGGCACCAATGGGTGGCAATAATGGGCACTGCTTACACTGATAGGGGGCACTGATTGCTTACACTGATGGGGGCACTGATTGCTTACACTGATGGGGGCACTGATTGCTTACACTGATGGGGGGCACTGATTGCTTACACTGATGGGGGGCACTGATTGCTTACACTGATAGGGGGCACTGATTGGCACTACTCGTGGGCATTGACAGGTGGCACTCGTGGGCATTGATAGGTGGCACTCGTGAGTATTGATAGGTGGCACTTGTGAGCATTGATAGGTGGCACTCGTGCGCATTGATAGGTGGCACTTGTGAGCATTGATAGGTGGCAATTATGGGCAATGATAGGTGGCGCTGGTGGGTGCTGGCAGGTGGCAATAACAGGTAGCACTGGCAGGGGGGTACTGATTGGCACAGATGAGGTGCCTGTGATCCTTTCTTTTTGGGAACGATGTCCCTTTAACATAAGGTGGTGATCGACTTTTTTTATTCCTCACGCTGTGAGCGTGAGAAAAAAAAAAACCATTACCGAGCTTTTGTTTACATCATGTGATCAGCTGTCATTGGCTGACAGCTGATCACATGGTAAGGGGCTGGGACCGTCCCCTTACTCGGATCGGTGATCACCCGAGTCTCAGTGACTCGGTGATCACAGCGCGAGCGTGCAGAGGGGAGGACGTCATATGACGGCCTCCCGGAAATCGAGGTCCGCGCTGTAGCTGTCATTCGGCTGTGACCCAGACCTGAAGTGGTTAAGTTTAACAGCTTTTAACTTTTTGAGTTCTATGTTCACATTTTGCAGTAATATTTTTCATCACTTATTGTAAAGTGAATTGGGAGCCATTATAGCTTCCATTGACACAGATTATATATGTGATTATATGTCACTATAATTATTTAATTTTATACAGCACAGCTGACTTTTTTTTTTTAGAATTGATGTATTGTGTGTCTCACAGTGAAGTTGCAGCAGTATTCACACATCATTCATCACACTACAGTTTGGTAGAGTGACTTATAAGACATTTTACAGTAAAGCACAACCACTGTGTGCTACTACCAAGCAGAAAGCATAGCATGTTTATCGCACACAAGTGTGTTTTTATATCTACTTTTGTTTTTAATTCAAGCCATTTTTTTTGTACTGATATTTGCTTCCTGTAACTCCCTGCTCAGCAGCACTCACATACCTCTATAGGTAAGAGCAGAGCAGCCATGTCTAGTGCGGTCAGTCAACAGGAGCAGAATGTTGACTTCATCATTGGGGTGCTTCTCCTCCACTGTCCAATCACAGGCTTGAAGCAGGCTGGTGACCAATCTATATTTTCTATTTACAGTATAGAATGTTAGGGCGGCTGTCCTGGCTGTGTGTCTGGCAGGGATGCTTGGAACACAAGAGCAGTTGCAAATAGTCAAATAGTCAAAAATATATCAGCAGTTGATGCACCTGTAATTTAACTGGGCACAGATTTCATAAACGGACCCTCAGCTGTGTAGCGTATACAGCGTATGCCCTACCTATTGGAGCTACGCGATTAATCGTTAAGTTTACTATTTTTTTCCCCCTTGCGATCTTGACAAATTATTTCTCAATTCTTTCTATGCAGAGAATTCTCTCTGCTCTGCTGAAGCCGACAGCCATCAAAAGAAAGGAAAAAAAAATGGGCAGCTGCCAAGAATCACAACATTCTTTAGCAGTGGAACTTAAGTATAAACATTGTAACGATTTGTCCTTTAGATCAAAGTAATAGACTTTGGTGTGTAAATGAGGGAAGTTTAACCACTTAAAGCGGAGTTCCACCCAAAAGTGGAACTTCCCCTTTTCAGAATCCTCCTCCCCCCCCCCCCCCTCCAGTGTCACATTTGGCACTTTTTTGGGGGGGAGGGGAGAGCAGATACCTGTATAATTCAAGTAATTGCTCCCACTTCTGGGCATAGATATCCGCAGGTACCCGTGGATATCTACGCCATACCTGGTGCCTCCTCTGCCCCCCCCCCCCTGCTGTCTTCTGGGAGACACATAGGTCCCAGAAGACAACAGGGACCTGTGTGTTCACACAGCGCAACTTGCGCAGTAGGGAACCAGGCTGTGAAGTCGCAAGGCTTCACTTCTTGAGTCCCTTACTGAAGATGGCTGCACCTCCCCCCGAGGCAAGGGACAGATCAGTTTCGGGCGCCCTGGACAGGTAAGTGTCCTTATATTAAAAGCCAGCAGCTGAAAGTAAGTGATGACTTAAAATTAAAAAAAAATACAGCCGGACCTCCGCTTTAATCACTAAACTTTTTTTTGTACGTTTGTGTGTTTCAAGTTAAAATCATTTTTTTTAATAAAAAAAAATGTGTGTGTGTGTGTGTGTGTGTGTGTATGTGTATATAGAGGGAATTTAAAAGAAAAAAACTTTTAGGAGGGAAGTTTAAGGAAAAAAACTTACATTTAAATGCCCATCAATTGCAGCCTTGTCTGTCATTTGCAGCGTTGCAGGCTTGTCTCCTTGCCATTTTAAAAATGGCGCTGCCGAGATACAGAGCGGATGTCCTGTGTATCTCGGCGGCTTTCGGGTATTTTCGGCCGCACTCGGCTATTTTTGGCCCTTCTCGCCTATTTTCGGCCGAAGATAGCAGAGAAGGGCCGAAAACACCTGAAAGCCGTCAAGAGCGGTAGAAAAGGTTAGTAAGGGTGGGGGATCAGTGTATAACAATCACCCCCGATTTTCCCCTGATTTTAGGGAGGGAAAAGTGCATGTTATAAATACTGTAAATACTGTGTGTGTTGATTTAACAGATAAAAGATTACTCGGTGTGGTCAGTTTACTGATCCCTTTGATCACACACAGCTTCAGTCTTCAATTCTGAGCAGTCACATTCCCAATATTTAGAACTATTATCTTTATTTATGAAATGAATATAGATATTAACAGATAAATATCTATATTTAAATATCTATCTATGTCGTACTATTGTGACCTGTGCTGTCTTTGGACGGGGGGGGGGGGGAGGATTTTGTGTTTTCCTGGGAAGTGTTTAAGAATTTCCTTATCTCGTCAGCTGGAAGAATGAAGTGACTTTCATTTTCTCAGTATCATGCTTTGAGATTTAAACTTTTGGGTGATAAGGACAAAAAAACACAACTGGTGGGTTCAAAAGTTTAGCCAAGATTACCGGCGCTCACCTGGGGGGAGCAGAGTGACAGCGCTGTGATTGATCGATCGGCGGGATTATCCCATCAATGGAAAGTTTATAGACAGGAATAAAAGAATGCAGAACAATGGAAGATAAGAGAAGAGTGATAACTGTGAGCAAAGAGCACAGAGGTAAGTGAGCATGTACAATGCAGCATCTTTACCATGGGTATTTTATGGAGCAGTCAGATTAATAAAGCCCCAGACAAGCAGGAATGTAACAAATCGGTAAAATCTCTTTTTTGACACATTTTGCAATCAAATGTATTTTTACATTTTATTTTATCTTATTTTTTATTTATTTATTTATTTATTTTTTAAGGCTTAAAGCTGCATTCCATACGAACAGCTAAACACACAAACTACATATAAGGAGATGTTTTAACCTGCAAAGAGATTTGTATTTCTGTCCATCCAGTCCTAAAGTTTACACAACTCTGCCACCCAGCACAGCCCTATCTGGCAATTGAGGAGACCTGATACATTTTTGCAGCAATTAATGAATACAGACCTTGTCCTTTCACCATCACACTGCAATACTGCTTCAAGTACGCTTTGTTACCAAAAGTATTGGGACGCCTGCCTTTATTGGCATCCCAGTCTTAGTCTGTAGGGTTCAATATATGAGTTGACCCGCACTTTGCAGCTATAACAGCTTCAACTCTTCTGGGAAGGCCGTCCACAAGGTTTAGGAGTGTGTCTATGGGAATGTTTGACCATTCTTCCAGAAGCACATTTGTGAGGTCAGGCACTGATGTTGGATGAGAAAACCTGACTCAGTCTCAACTCAAATTCATCCCAAAGGTTTTCTATTGGGTTGAGGTCAGGACTCTGTGCAGGCCAATCAGGTTCCTCCACCCCAAACTCGCTCATCCATGTCTTTATGGACCTTGCTTTGTGCACTGGTCCCAATCATTTGGTGGAGGGGGGATTATGGTGTGGGGTTGTTTTTCAGGGGTTGGGCTTGGCCCCTTAGTTCCAGTGAAGGACACGCTTAAGGTGTCAGCATACCAAGACATTTTGGACAATTTCATGCTCCCAACTTTGTGGGAATAGCTTGGGGATGGTCCCTTCCTGTTCCAACATGACTGCACACCAGGGCACAAATGTTGGTGAGACACAGGGGGCCCCATGAGCTCTCAGTCCACCCCTGATATAGATATATATATATATATATATATAATGTATGTGTTATAGACATACACACTATTACCAAAAGTATTGGGACACCTGCCTTTGCACGCAACTAGAACTTTAATGGCATCCCTGTCTTAGTCTGTAGGGTTCAATATTGAGTTGGTCCACCCTTTGCAGCTATAACAGCTTCAGCTCTTCTGGGAAGGCCGTCCACAAGGTTTAGGAGTGTGTCTATGGGAATGTTTGACCGTTCTTCCAGAAGTGCATTTGTGAGGTCAGGCACTGATGTTGGTGGAGAATATTTAGGACAATTTCATGCTCCCAACTTTGTGGGACATGGATGAGCGAGTCTGGGGTGGAGGAACTTGAATGGCCTGTACAGAGTCCTGAACTCAACCTGTTAGAGCACTTTTGGGATTAATTAGAGCGGGGACTGCGAGCCAGGCCTTCTCATCCAACATCAGTGCCTGACCTCAAAAATGCGCTTCTGGAAGAATGGTCAAACATTCCCATAGACACACTCCCAAATGTGTCGTGTTTGACCAATAACCATATACTTTATAAACAAAACATGCAGTACCCTCACAGGCCACTTTATTGGGTACACCTGTTCAATCGCTCGGTAACACAAATTGCTATCAGTCAATCACATGGCAGCAAGTCAATGCATTAGGGCATCTAGTTGTGGTGAAGACGACTTGCTGAAGTTCATAACGAGCATCAGAATGGGGAAGAAAAGGGTTTCAAGCGACTTTGAATGTGGCATGGTTGTTAGCGTCAGATGGGCTGGTCTGAGTGTTTACAAAAACTGCAGATCTACTGGGATTTTCACACATAGCGATCTCTCAGGTTTACAGAGAATGGTCCAAGAAAGACAAAATATCCAGTGAGTGGCAGTTGTGTGGAGGAAAATGCCTTGTTGATGTCAGAGGAGAATGGGCAGACTGGTTTGAGATGATAAAAAGTAAACAGTAACTTAAGTAAGCACTCATTACACCCAAGGTATGCAGAATACCATCTTTGAATGCACAACACATCGAACCTTGCAGCAGATGGGCTACAGCAGCAGAAGACCACACCGGGTGCCACTCCTGTCAGCTAAGAACAGGAAACTGAGGCTACAATTCACACAGGATCACCAAAATTTGGCAATAGAAGATTGAAAAAACGTTGCCTGGTCTGATGAGTCTCGATTTTAGCTGCAATATTCAGATGGTCGGGGTCAGAATTTGGTGTAGACAACATGAAAGCATGGATCCATCCTGCCTTGTATTAATGGTTCAGGCTGGTGGTGGTGTAATGGTGTTCTTGGCACACTTTGGGCCTCTTAGTACCAATTGAGCATCATTTAAACCCCACGGCCTACCTGAGTATTGTTGCTGACCATGTCCATCCCTATGACTATGACTACAGTGTACCCATCTTCGATGACTCCTTCCAGCAGGATAATGCCCCATGTCACAAAGCTCCAATCATCTCACCACTGGTTTCTTCAACATGACAATGAGGTCCCTGTACTCCAAAGGCCTCCACAGTCAGCAGATCTCATCCAATAGAGCACCTTTGGGATGTGGTGGAATGGGAGATTCACATCATGGGTGTGCAGCCGACAAATCTGTGGTGCTATGATGTCCATATGGACCAAAATCTCAGAGGAATGTTTACAGCACCTTGTTGAATCTATGCCATGAAGAATTTAGGCAGACAAAAGGGGGTCCAACCTAGCAAGGTGAACCTAATAAAGTGGCCGATAAGTGTATAGTAAATATACATAGACCTCAAACATATATTTGGATATAACGAATAGGCATAAATTGTGAATTTGTGAATGATGAATTTGAACAAAATCAAGAAAAGTGTTCACAAATAGTCCCATCCATAAGTGCGAAGCAGGTGAAATAAGATTCTTGAAAGACCTTTTATATTTGTGATACCGCCAGCAAGCACCTTCACCCGGAGTGATACTAGGAATGCTCACTTACCAACTCCCTGTGAACCCCTTCTCAAAGGGGGGGGGGGGGGGTCATAAAGCGCTTAAGCAGTTTCCCCAAGGTCTCCTCCTGGACCACTCCTCTATTCACCAGGAGCACCACCGATCAAACGATTGTATCAGAATTTTCAACCATAATATTCATGTAAAACAAGCTGAGGCCTCTCCATAGTGTAAAAAAAAAATCTCTTAAAACTTTTATTGAACAATGAAATACACTCACGTGGTTTAAAAACACTATGCATGTAAAAAAGATCACCCAGCCGACTCAGAAAGTCCACTTCCTGGAATGCGATGATGTCAGAAGGAGGCTCCACCCAGCGCGTTTAGTCACCAAAGACGTCTTCCTGGCCACTGGGCACCACCGTCTAATAGAACCAAGCCTCGCTTTAGCTGTGGACCCAAACCTCGCTTCCCAGCTGAAACCAAGCCTTCCTTTTGGTTCTCAAAACATTGAGCATACCGGCTTAATAGATTACACATGCAAATATCCGCCAGGGCCTGTTTTCTATTCATATTGCTACTTTCCAAAAAGGAAAGGTTTTATCCTAATTACAAAACAGTCTCTTGAGATGTCTTACCCTACTGTTAATTTTCTTGCAGCAGCTGATCACCACGGATGCTTGTTGCACTGCCTTGCATACCAAAGCCACTAGATGGCTCACCAAACAATCTGCATTCTGATAAAATACAGCATGGGCGATCGACTCAAACTAAAACACGCAGCCGTTTCCTTGTAACGTGTTGGCAATCCTGGAAGATGCCGTAAATCTGGTCCCTCTGCAGAATAAAACATAGGTGATAGTTTATCTGTTATCGCAAGGCAAACTGTATGAAAGTTTTGTTAATGTCTATCTAATGGCTGAGGCTAAACAGCAGCCCTTGTGTGCCTAATGGCTTGTGTAATTCATTGTCGCTCTACTAAGTGCAAACATATTGTAGCTATTGATTTTTGCCCGGTGCGATCAATGCTCGGGTGGCCAGGAGTCGGGGGGGGAGGGGGGGTTGCGCTGTGTATTAATAACGCGGCTGTAGGATCTCATGTTGAAAATCTCTGGGCAACCAGCAGAATATAACCAGGTTCCCTGATGACCTCCAGGGGGATGGTTTGATAAGAGATGAACATAGTGTTATGTATGTGCCAGATGCTGCAACATATGCTAGGCTTTCCTTTGCTGTCTGTGTCTGCGACTCGGAGAGAAGGGACCGCACAGGAAAACATCATCATAATAATAATAATAATAAGCCACCAAACCCAAACTTCAGATTTATTTATTGGTCTCGTCTACTGTATGTATCCCCAAAACTTTTGCCTTAGTGCTTTACGAAAAGCTATAAAACTCCTTCAATAAGTAATCTAGTATCCCTGATACAAATGTAAAGGAACCCATGGAAGGGGCCATTAACGGTGGGAACTTAACGGTCCCTTCCATTATTAGGGATGAGCCAATCTGCTTGAGTTTGGTTCACAGTTTTGTAAATCTTGCTAGAAGTTTGCAAACCACTTGGGGGGGGGGGGGGGGGGGCAAACCTTGTTAGTCTATTCTGTCCATTTGTAGGGCTAACAAGCTGTTGTCAAATGAAGGGCGTGGGAAGCCAAGCACTGCCATAGGGAATGGGTACCAATGCCAAAAGTAGGAAAATTTACTCACTAAGGCAGCCTTTCTCAACCTTTTCAACACAGAGGAACCCTTGAAATAGTTTTCTGGTCTCAGGGAACCCCTACTAAAAATTAGAAATCTACAACTCATGATACATTAGTGTGATGGTCAGTGGGAAGAATGGTCCTCACACTTGTGGTCATTGGGAAGAATTACCCCCTTACCGATGGCTTAAAAGATCAATGGTGTCGGTGGGAACTTATCTGAGAGGCAGAAATTGCCCAGTGCTGAAGGGACCCCTAGCAACCTCTGTAGGAACCCTAGGGTTCTAAGGATCCCTGGTTGAGAATCACTGCACTAAGTTTTGTTCAGAACCAGAAATCAGATCAAACTTTGGCTGTCTGGGTGTTCAGAAGAATTCCCAAACATTCGCACATCCAGCCCCCTGTTTGGGGGAGCCAATTGTATATAGAAGTGGTATTTTCATTGCTTCTATATATGACAGCTTCCTACTGTCATTGGTTGCTAAGGAAGGGGTGGGAGCTGGCAGCCGCCACGTAGCTATGAGGTCACCATCATCGTAGACTAACATGGCTGAGAGTCCCCAACTCTGTTAGCAAAGGGACAGGGATAGCGGTGAAATCACGGCAATGGCATTGGCCCTATCTCAGTGATGGCGAACCTTGGCACTCCAGATGTTTTGAAACTACATTTCCCATGATGCTCCACTACACTTCAGCGTGCAAGAGCATCATGGGAAATGTAGTTCCAAAACATCTGGGGTGCCAAGGTTCGCCATCACTGCCCTATCTGGTCCATGAGATCGCCGCTGTTCCTGCCCCTGTCCTTATATAGATGACATCTTGGGGAGCTGTCATTCAGCAAGGACTAGCAGTGAATACACCAGTCCATTGGGGACTTTTTGGGGATTTTTTTTTTTTTTTTAATAAAGGAACTGTCAAACGCTTGACAGGGAGAGGGGAAGGGTGACAGACAGGAGGAGAGGAAATAAAGAATGAGGGGAGAGGAATGAGGGAAAAAAGAGACAGAGGAAGGGGAGAGCAGACAGAGGAGGAGAGAGAGGGGAGACGAGACAGCGAGAAGAAGTGGAGACAGAGAGAGAGAGAGAGAGAAAGGGGAGACAAGACAGAAAATAGAGGATACAGAGAGAGAGGGGGGGAGACGAGACAGAAAGGAGTGGATACAGAGAGAGGGGGGAGACAAGACAGAGAGAAGGAGAGGAGAGGAGAGGAGACAGAGGGAGAGGGGAGACGAGACAGAGGGAGAGGATACAGAGAGAGGGGGGAGACAAGACAGAGAAGGAGAGGAGACAGAGAGATAGGGGAGACAAGACAGAGAGGAAACCGAGAGAGAGGGGGGAGACGAGACAGGGAGAGGGGGGAGACGAGACAGGGAGAGGGGGGAGACAAGACAGAGAGAGGGGGGAGACAAGACAGGAGACAGAAAGAGGGGGGAGACGAGACAGGGGGGAGGGGAAATGAGACAGAGTGAGGATGAGGAGACAAAGGGAGAGGAGAAGAGACGGAGAAGGGAGAAGAGACGGAGAAAGAGGAGACAAAAAAAAGAAAAGTGTAAACAGTGGGGAGGAAGAGAAGATAAAGTGAGTATAATCAGAAAAGTGATAAAGAAAAGACAGGAGAAAAAATATAGGACATCTCTAACAAATGCACATTCACCGTTTTTGTCTTTTTTTAGAATGCAAGTACAGAAAAATATTGTATCTGTTAATATGGCAGAAATGCAGAGAGCTACTAATGACAACACAGTAACTTTGCTGCACTGAAATCCCTCCCATTTCTCCCCTGCCGGACTACAGCTCTAAGGAAAAGGAGTCCCTAAATTCAGAAGAGGATTGACTCCAACTGACAACACTGCTTGGGATTTCAGTGCAGCAAAGGAAGTGTTGTCAGCTCAGAAGAAGTTAGGAGCTCATTGGGGAATGTGCATGCAATGCAGAGATGTACTGCAAATTATTTTCAAGATTTTCATATTTTGCCCAGAATATACTTTAAGCCCTGGTTGAGACTGACAGCGGGAATGAAATCATGCGAGTTCAGTCAGTCCCGACTTGGGGTGCCATTTTAGTGACATCTGTGCGGGTTGCTGCACCCCGAAATCACCAAAAGTAGTACAGGAACTACTTTTGGGAATTGATGCGGCGTCTCACCGATTCGGACAGTGCCATGGCCAGAAATTGCCACCGATTTGGCATGCGATTTGACATTTCAAATCGCATGCCAAATCACTCCAATTTGAACCTAGGTTGATTTGTACATTTTTATTTTATTATTTTTCTCAAGATTACATGGATCTATGTTAAAGTCAGCAGAATATGTCAGATAATTCCAGAGAGAATAACACTTACACTCTCAGATTTCTAACCGGTCTGTGGTTGTGAACAAAGCCACGTGTCATGATTGTCAATATTTAAATTTCATTCTAACATAGATAAAGTCTTTACTGTTATGTTTTAAGGCAACTTATCAGTTCCTGGAATCCTCAGCTAAAAGCATTATTAGCCATAAACATAACATTATTTTTCCACAACTTCATGTAACGGAGACATTGATGGATAATAATATAACTATATATAATGTTAAAGATATACATAAATATAAAGAATGGAAAAAAGATAAATGTTGCAATATGTCGCCGACTTCTTCACTCCATGCCTAGAATACTTAGTGCCGTCCTTACAAATCACGGAGGTCATACAAAATACTAGAGGTAGTAGTTTTATTTGTGGGGTGTATTCATTTTTGCATCAACTAATTTGAGTAAAACTGAAGACTCTGTAGTCAAAGTTTTATTATTAACCTTACTTTTTATGTAATGAGCTAAACAAATGTTCTATAAAACTCAGTTTTGTCAAAAATTTGGAAATTGTTCTTGTGTTCATTGGGATGTTCATTAACCACTTGACCACTGGGCACTTAAACCCCCTTAATAACCAGACCAATTTTCAGCTTTTGGTGCTCTCACATTTTGAATGACAATTACTCAGTCATACAACACTGTACCTATATGACATGTTTGTCCTCTTTTTCATACAAATAGAGCTTTCTTTTTGTGGTATTTAATCACCGCTGGGCTTTTTATTTTTTGCACTATAAGAGAAAAAAGACCAAAAATTTCTGTAAAAAATTACATTTTCTTTGTTTCTGTTATAAAATTTAGCAAATTAGTAATTTTTCTTCATATATTTTGGCCAAAATTTATACCACTACATATCTTTGGTAAAAAAATAACCCAAATCGTTGTATATTATTTGGTCTTTGTGAAAGTTAGTCTACAAGCTATGGTGCCAATCTCTGAAAATTGATCACACCTGGAGTACTGACTGCCTATCTCATTTTTTGAGACCCTAACAAGCCAGGAAAGTACAAATACCCCCCAAATGACCCCTTTTTGGAAAGTAGACATTCCAAGGTATTTAGTAAGAGGCATGGTGAGTTTTTTGAAGTTGTCATTTTTTTCCCACAATTCTTTGCAAAAACAAGATTTTCTTTTCTTTTTTTTCATAAAATTGTTATATTACCAGGCTATTTCTCACACACAGCATATGCATACCACAAATTACACCCCAAAACACATTCTGCTACTGCTCCTGAGTATGGCGATATCATATATGTGAGACTCACACATAGCGTGGCCACATACTGAGGCCCAACATGCAGGGAGCGCCATCAGGCATTCTTGGACAATAAATTACACACATTTCTTGACTACCTCTTACATTTTTGAAGGCCCTGTAGAAACAGGACAATGGAAACGCCCCAAAATGACACCATTTTGGAAAGAAAACATCCCAATATATAATCTATGAGGCATATTGAGTCTTTTGAACATGTCATTTTTTTTTTCTACAAGTTTTGGGAAAATGTGTAACGAAAATGAAAACGCATTTTTTTAATTTTTTTTTTTTTACACAACGGTGTTCATTTACACAATATTTCTAACACATAACATGTACATACCAAAAACTACACCCCAAAATAGATTCTCCTACTCCTACTGAGTATGGTGATACCACATGTGTGAAACTTTTCCACAGCGTGGCCACATACAGAGGACCAACATGCAGGGAGCACCATCAGGTGTTCTAGGGACATAAGTTTCAAATCTAATTTGACTTCCTATTACACTTTTGTGAGGCACTGTAGTGGCATGGATGAGCATGAATGGGGATGGATGAGCATGAATGAGTATGGCTGGGTACAGCTGAGTATAGATGGGATGGCTGGGTATGACTGAGCACGATTGAATATGGCTGAGTATGGCTGATAATGGCTGGGTACAGCTAATTATGAATGGGGGTGGATGGGATGGCTGAGCATGGATGGATGAATGGATTAGTATTGCTGAGGATGGATGGATGAGTATGCGGAGTATGGGTGGTTGAGTATGGATGGAAGGATGGGTATGCAGAGTATGCATAGATGGGTATGCCGGGTAGGGATGGGTATGCCGAGCATGGCTGGGTGAGTATAGCTGGATGGATCGATGGATCTCTCACTAAGCAGCGCTGTAGCCACTACACATGCAGCCCAGGGGGCTGCTGCCACTGATCTCTCCCCTCTCTGCTCATACTGGACAGAGAGGGGAGGGAGGAACCGGAAATCACTCCGGTTTGTTTACATGTGATCGCTCCGTCATTTGATGGAGTGATCACGTGGTAAACGGCCGTGATCCGCCGGGTCCTCACACTGCACATCACCCTGAACACACTATCCCCACCATGAAACATGGTGGTGGCAGCATCATGTTTTGGGGATGCTTTTCTTTAGCAGGGACAGGAAAGCTGGTCAGAGTTGATGGGAAGATGGATGGAGACAAATACAGGGCAATCTTAGAAGAAAACCTGTTAGTGTCTGCAAAAGACTTGAGACTGGGGAAGAGGTTCACCTTCCAGCAGGACAACGACCCTAAACATACAGCCAGAGCTACAATGGAATGGTTTAGATCAAAGCATATTCATGTGTTAGAATAGCCCAGTCAAAGCCCTGACCTAAATCTAATTGAGAATCTGTGGCAAGACTTGAAAATTGCAGTTCAGACGCTCTCCATTCAAGATTTTTTCCATTTAACTTTTTTTTAAGATTATAACTTTAAGCCTTGGGGGATTACAGCACATACGGCAGTTGTTAAGAGTTCATCAAAGAGCTGCATTCTTTGTACCACCTCACTGCATCCCTTGAAAAATATAAAAACACTGTGTAGCGCCACCCCCATAGGAGCCGCTTGTTAGGTTGTGTCCTCTGCTCTACTTCAACTTTGCTCAAAGTCTGAACTTCCCTAACACCACCATTAAAGAGGAAGTAAACCCTGATGGGTTTACTTCCTCTTTGATTCCCTGCAAAGGTAAAGCATAATGGGCTACTGTGCGTCGCATAGTAGCCCATTATGTGTCACTTACCTGACACAGGAGCCAGCGAAGTCACCAGCAAAGTGTACGGAGCCTCCATCTTCTCGGTGGGTCTCGCTGCTCCGCCGCTGTCATTTGACGAAGCCGCGATGACGTTACTCCCACACATGCGCACGGGAACCGCCACTCACGGCATATCGCCGTTGACAGCGGCACGCTCAGTGTGCCTGCGCGCCGCTGTCTATGGCGCATGCGCCGTAGACAGCGGTGCCTTGTTTTGGCAAATATCTCATAAACCGTATAGGTTTAGGAGATATTTCTTGGACCTACAGGTAAGCCTTAATCTAAGCTTACCTGTAGGTCAAAGTGGTTTGTAAGGGTTTACAACCACTTTAATACCCTTTTCAACACACACAGTAAAGTTTTCTCACTACGTTGGGGTCATCCATAAATCACAACCTTTTAGTAACTAGTAGAGTGTATTGTTAAGGCAAAGAATAATATTGAGGAAAATAACAGCATAAGCAATGCATTCAGGATTTATTATGATAATTTCAGTTCCAGCACATCAAACAGAATAAACTATAGCCCTCCTCATAAAATGAGCAATAGCAAATGACACAGTTGGGTACCAATTTGGCTGTAGGCTAAATCGCTTGGGAACTCTTGAAATGAAAGGGCTAAGCCTAGACCTTTGGTCAAGAGCAGTGGTGGCTGGTGCTCAAAATTTTTGAAGGGGTGCAAACAAACTGAAAAAACCCATCAAATGCTCCCACTGTGCCCATCAAATGCTCCCACTGTGCCCATCAAGTGCTGCCATTGTGCCCATCAAGTGCTGCCACTGTGCCCCCCTGCCCGCCATCTGCCTGGAACCAGTGGCGGCTGGTGAAGTTTTTGGATGGGGGGGGGCGCCAGACCCCGCCCATCATGACCCCGCCCATCATTTTGGCCCCTCCCACTTCTCATAAACCACGCCCCTCATGTAATCTGAAAAAAAATTTGGCGTGGGTTCCCCCCCTCCGAGAGCATACCAGGCCCTTAGGTCTGGTATGGATTCCAAGGGGAACCCCCTACGCCGAAAAAACGGCGTGGGGGTCCCCCCAGATCCACACCAGACCCTTATCCGAGCACGCTACCCGGCCGGCCAGGAAAGGGGGTGGGGACGAGCGGGCGGCCCCCCTCCTGAGCCGTACCAGGCCGCGTGCCCTCAACATGGGGGGGTGCCTTGTCCCCAAAGCACCTTGTCCCCATGTTGATGAGGACAAGGGCCTCTTCCCGACAACCCTGGCCGTTGGTTGTCGGGGTCTGCGGGCGGGGGGCTTATCGGAATCTGGGAGCCCCCTTTAATAAGGGGGCCCCGGATACCGCCCCCCACCCTATGTGAATGAGTATGGGGTACAATGTACCCCTACCCATTCACCTGTGAAAAAAAGTACAAAAAAAAACACAACACAGGGTTAAAATATTTTATTGCACAGCTCCGGGGGTCTTCCATCTTCGGGGGTCTTCTCGCCGGACTCTTCCGCTATCTTCTTGTAGCTCTTTTGCTAGCGGAGGAGCCCGGCTTTCTTCCTCGCCGCCGGCCTCTTCTTCCGACTTCGGGGGTCTTGTCCCCCTCTTCGGTTCTTCTGCCGGATCACCGCGCCTTCTTATAGCTCTTTTACAGGCGGTGGCCCGGTCTTCTGTCGCCGCCGCCGCCGCCTTCCGTTCTTCTTCTTCTTCTTCTTCTCCAGGAGATGTTGACTCGACGATCTCTCCGGCCGCAATGCCAGGGACGCGCTGCGCTGCCACTTATATAGGGACAATGGGGCGGTGTCACATGGGTTGATGTCACATGGGTTGGTCACATGGGTTGATGTCACATGGTGACCCCGCCCCCTTATGATGTCACAGTCCCGGAGGATGCTGGGACTGTCGCCATGTGACATCAACCCATGTGACCAACCCATGTGACATCAACCCATGTGACACCGCCCCATTGTCCCTATATAAGTGGCAGTGCAGCGCGTCCCTGGCATTGCGGCCGGAGAGATCGTCGAGTCAACATCTCCTGGAGAAGAAGAAGAAGATGAACGGAAGGCGGCAGCGGCGGCGACAGAAGACCGGGCCACCGCCTGTAAAAGAGCTATAAGAAGGCGCGGTGGCCCGGCAGAAGAACCGAAGAGGGGGACAAGACCCCCGAAGTCGGAAGAAGAGGCCGGCGGCGAGGAAGAAAGCCGGGCTCCTCCGCTAGCAAAAGAGCTACAAGAAGATAGTGGAGGAGTCCGGTGAGAAGACCCCCGAAGACGGAAGACCCCCGGAGCTGTGCAATAAAATATTTTAACCCTGTGTTGGGTTTTTTTTGTACTTTTTTTCACAGGTGAATGGGTAGGGGTACATTGTACCCCATACTCATTCACATAGGGTGGGGGGCCGGTATCCGGGGCCCCCTTATTAAAGGGGGCTCCCGGATTCCGATAAGCCCCCTGCCCGCAGACCCCGACAACCAACGGCCAGGGTTGTCGGGAAGAGGCCCTTGTCCTCATCAACATGGGGACAAGGTGCTTTGGGGTGGGGGGCCGCACGCTCCCCCTCCCCCAAGGCACCCCCCCATGTTGAGGGCATGCGGCCTGGTACGGCTCAGGAGGGGGGGGGCGCCCGCTCGTCCCCACCCCCTTTCCTGGCCGGACGGGTAGCGTGCTCGGATAAGGGTCTGGTGTGGATCTGGGGGGGACCCCCACGCCGTTTTTTCGGCGTAGGGGGTTCCCCTTGGAATCCATACCAGACCTAAGGGCCTGGTATGCTCTCGGAGGGGGAACCCACGTCAAAAAAAAAATTCTGAAATTTGGCGTGGAGTTCCCCCTTCAGAGCTCATTCTCTGATTGGCCACGGCAAAAGTCGCCTGGCCTGGGGAAACCTTTCTGGCTGTGAAAGCTTTTTTTCCATTCATTCAGCTAAATGCATGAACATTCTCAACAAAGTAGAAACTAGAAAGCCTTTATGCGGTGACTCACCTCCTGCCTCACTGTCTTGCAGCTCCGCTCGGGCTGAGGAACGGAGCTGCCGACGTCACTTCCGGGTTTCGTGAAGCAGCCGAAAGCCGGAAGTGACCTGCCTGTCTAAGAATGACAATGCTCCCGCCCGTAGAATCACAGTGGTTTTACGGGCGGAAGCTAGTCGGCGTTCTACAGTGCGCCGCAAGGCGGGTTTTTAACCCGCAAATGAAGCGCCATGGATGCAATCTTGTGATTGCATCGACATGACGCTTCTCATAGTGCACTGTGACCGGCGCCACAGTACACTATGTTAAATTGTTAAATGACATTTTTTTTTTTCTTAATGTCTTAAAGGGCCCGTTTTTTTTTTTATTTTTTACTTTTTTTTTTTTTACACCTAGGGGGAGGGGGGGCGGCACCCGGGCGCCCCCTATAGGCGGGCCGGCACTGCCTGGCACTTACCCTATCTTGGTGCAGCAGTGGATGACGGCGGCGAGCGGTTTCCTCAACGTCTTCTCCTGTCCGCTCCTCCCGTCCTCTCCTATGATTGGACGCCTGATTGTCCATGCAAATAGCGGTGGCCGGTTCGGGGCATGTTCAAGCCTAGACATGGTCAGATGCATGCATGCTCAGACATCCATCCCAGGTGTGCAGCTACATGTGAGAAGTGACGACTGCTGTCAGTTTGTCAATACTTCTTGCTGCTTGAATCCGGTGAATGTGGCTAAACGAAGAAGGCTTAAAGCTGAGTACAAATGGATTTTTGTTTTTTTTGTTTTTTTTTTAACAGGATTCAACAACTAAAAGAAGAAAAACTGCACAAATATACAGATCCTTAGGATACACCTTCAAAATGATTGAATACAGATGTTCCCAGTGACAGGTACTATTAATGCAAACATATTTTAGAAAATTGTGCACTCCTAACCTCATGGTAACAACCAGCTTCCTAAAGCTTCACATGGTATCAATTGCCTGCACAGAGCCCTGGACTCAACCCTACTGAACACCTTTGGGGTGAATTGGAATGCCAATTGTGATTGCTGTCTACTCATTAAACATCAGAACCCGACCTCACAAATGCTCTTTAGGCTGAAGGGGCAAAAATTCCCTCAGATACACTCCAAACTCTTGAGGAAAGCCTAACCAGAAATGAAGGCACCTCTGAATTAACACCCATGGTAGTGTAACGTGCAACAGCAAACTCGTATAGATGTATTGGCCAGGTGCAGCCACTTTATCTATGCCACGAAGAATTAAGGCAGTTCTGCAAAATGGGATCCAACCCGATACTAGCAAGGTGTACCTAATAAAGTGGCCGGTGAGTGAATGTGTGTGGGCATATATATCTATATATCTATCTATATATCTATCTATCTATATATATATATATATATATATATATATATATATATATATATATATATATATATATATATAATCACACATACTGTGCCTTGAAAAAGTATTCATACCCCTTAAAAATTGTCATGTTAAAACCAAAAATGTAAATGCATTTTATTGGGCTTTTATGTGATGGACCAACACAAAGTGGCACATAATTGTGAAGTGGAAGGAAAATGATAAATGGTTCTCAAAATATTTTACAAATAAATATCTGAAAAGTGTGGCATGCATTTGTTATCAGCCCCCTTTACTCTGATACCCCTAGCTACAATTTAGTGGAACCAATTGCCTTCAGAAGTCACCTAATTTAGTAAACAGAGTCCACCTGTGTGTAATTTATTCTCAGTATAAATACAGCTGTTCTGTGAAGCCCTCAGAAGTTTGTTAGAGAACCTTAGTAAACAAACAGCATCATGAAGACCAAAGAACACACCAGACGGGTCAGGGATAAAGTTGTGGAGAAGTTCCAAGCAGGGTTAGGTTATAAAAAAAAATCCCAGGCTTTGAACATCTCATTGAGCACTGTTAAATCCATCATCCAAGAATGGAAAGAGTATGGCATAACTGCAAACCTACCAAGAGAAAGGAGCGCATTAATCAGAGAAGCAGCCAAGAGGCCCATGGTAACTCTGGAGGAGCTGCAGAGATCCACAACTCAGATGGGAGAATCTGTCCACAGGACAACTATTAGTCGTGCTCTCCACAAATCTGTCCTTTATAGAAGAGTGGCAAGAAGAAAGCCATTGTTGAAAGAAAGCCATAAAAAGTTCCATTTGCAGTTTGCAAGAAGCCATGTGGGGGGCACGGCAAACATATGGAAGAAGGTGCTCTGGTCAGATGAGACCAAAATGTAACTTTTTAGCCAAAAAGCAAAACGCTTTGTGTGGCGGAAAACTACCAGTGTCAATCATTCTGAACACACCATCCACACTGTGAAACATGGTGGTGGCAGCATCATGTTGTGGGGATGCTTTTCTTTAGTAGGGACAGGGAAGCTGGTCAGAGTTGATGGGAAGATGGATGGAGCCAAATACAGGACAATCTTAGAAGAAAACCTGTTAAGAGTCTGCAAAAGACTTGAGACAGACTCAAAGCATATTCATGTGTTAGAATGGCCCAGTCAAAGTCCAGACCTAAATCCAATTGAGAATCTGTGGCAAGACTCGAAAATTACTGTTCGCAGACACTCTCCATCCAATTGGACAGAGCTTGAGCTATTTTGTAAAGAAGAATGGACAAAAATTGTCACTCTCTAGATGTGCAAAGCTGGTAGAGACATCCCCAAAAAGACTTACATTTGTAATTGCAGCGAAAGGTGGTTCTATTCAGGGGGCCGAATACAAATGCACGCCACGCTTTTTAGATATTTCTTCGTAAAAAAAATTGAAAACCATTTGTAATTTTCCTTCCTATTTACAGTTATGTGCCACTTTGTGTTGGTCTATTACCTAAAATCCCAACAAAATACATTTTATGTTTTTGGTTGTAACATGACAAAATGTGGAAAATTTCAAGGGGTGTGAATACTTTTTCAAGGCACTGTGTGTGTGTGTGTGTGTGTGTGTGTGTGTGTGTGTGTGTGTGTGTGTGTGTGTGTGTATATATATATATATATATATATATATATATATATATATATATATACTGTATATGATATAGATATCTTTTTTTTTTTTTTTTGCTGTGCCTTACAGTCAATCACAAGCCTATTTGCTTGCCAGTCTATTCTTTTTTTCTTTTCTTTTTTTTTTTTTTTTCCACCTGACTAGCAAAGTGTCTGAGTCAATATTGACTGTTTGTCAGGCATCGTGTCCTTTAAAAGATCTCTACTCCAGAAGTCAAAATAGCATGAAATGTAATTTTCCAGCTTATCTGTCAGAGGAGACCAGGGACTGAGATGGCTCCTGGCGATAAGGGCCACAGGTACAAGTGTCGGGGACAGCCAGGCAGCTGTGGAGAAAGGCTTAATAGCAGAACCCACAGGAACAGCACTCGAGAATCCCCTGGCAAATTGACCATTAAGTTAAAACTCACCATCCGCCTCTAATTTGTTCTCTTCCTCTCCCTAGCTGGTTGCTGGGTGCTAAAGCAAATCCCTGCTGTGTTTGCCCAGTATAATGTTACAATACTCCTATCAAATATTTGTCAACCTGTCAGCCTCAGCTCTCCCTATAAATACTTTATCTAAAGGCTTAGCTGGAGCAAAAGCTGGGGACCTGAGCCAAGCTTACCATCAAGGTGAGCTCCAAATATTTCTCTCCTACATCTTCTTTTTTTTTAAAATTTTTTTAACCTTTTTTTAATTCTAAAGTGAAAGACAGACAGATAGGTAAATAAATAAAAAGTAGATAGGAAAGATAGATGATACGTTCATAACTGTGGAATTAAATACAAGGCAATAAATCATTGTATTGCTTTTATCTCTGAAAATTCTCCTTCGCTATTTAGAATTTTATGGGTACTTTTTTATATTTATGTCGGAACATTTATTTGCAATCATCATATTTTTTTTTTTTATTACTAGATTAGTTACGTTTTCTTAACTAGCTTGTAAGATATAATAATTGTCCATTACATTTTTTTTTATTTACTTTTATGTATGACTTGCCTAGTTACATCATTTGGTTTACAAAAGGCATATACATCACAATTAATCTTATAAACTGTATCTTTTTGAAATTTACATTAATCCAGAACAGGTTAAAAAAAAATCAAATTTGTGTAACCAGGAAAAAAAAATATTTTCAGTTTCCATAATATTAATCGGATAAACCATTAAAACAAAATTCAGCTAATAATACTGTATTTTGATATAGGGTTTAAAAGCCATTGAAAAAGCTCAGCTTATTTATTTATTTAATGTGTCTTCAGATTTACTAAAACAAAAATATCAGTTTGCTCAAATTCAGCAATTCTCTATACTTGTTAAATGAAAACAAGAGAAACAGAGTTTTCCTGTAAAAAAAATAAAATAAAAAATACATTCAGCACTGCCTGGCACATTATTAAATCTGTGCATAATTGCTATTTTGACAGTGGATGATGGTAAAGACATTTTTACCCTATTGACTAAAAAAATTAAAAAGCATTTTTGATTATTAAAATGCTAATTGCCTGCATGATTATCATTCTAATTATGATCAAAATGTAAACAATTAAATACTAAATGCTGCACAATGGTAAATGATGTAGGGTAATGCCATATAATAAACAATATTTATGTATTTTATTTTTAATTACGCTGTTTTAAAAATATTTAAAATGTCTTGTTTTTATCAATTAACGTTTCCCTTGCTCTAGAACACGGCTAGCCACCCTATTTTTCTAGCTTGAAATGTCATCTTTTACGTCTTATACCTTTAGAGGCATGTTATTGTGTTGTCACTCTATAATATGCACATATTTTGAGTGCTTATGTGGTATACAAAATTACATTTGATGGGTTTAAAGGATTGAGTAAAATTTTATCAGGCGTATATTTATGTAATTATCATTGCTTAAAATTACTTACAGCATTCTTGGTGGTTTTGCCAAGTTTCACATTGAACGAAACATAAGTTATACCCTTTAAATTTTATTTAAATCATAATTATCAGCAATTTATTAGTATAGTTGTTTTAATAAATTAAAACATCTTTAACGGTATTTACCAAACATACAGTACATTTCTACTTTGCATTATAATTTGAATATGAAAGTAGCTATATCAATAGTTTAAATATGCATCTCTCTTCTGTATTAATTAATATAAATCCTGAATAATAATAATAATAATTTTGCATACGTAAGACAATTTAATAATTGTACTTTTTTGAATTGTGGAGATGTTTTGTTTTTTGAATATTGAGGCAAATTTTTATACATTACTCTTATTATCATATAGTCAATATTGTATTGTTTTTAAGACATTTGAATTTTTTCTGTCTTTTTGTCTTTTATAGATTATTTCTTGAAGGCAATGGCAACCGGCGTGATACGCAACCTCTCAGAGCTTAAATTCCCCTCGTCCTTTCAGAATCCATACTTGCTCCCGGATCTGACTCAGGATGTGCACTTCCAGGATTCTTCTGAAGAGGAAGAAGAAATTCTGGACGAAGAGGAGATGGATGACTTGTCAGATGGAGAACCAACAACCTTCAGGTCAACCCTTGTTTCTTATGACCAGGTCCCAACTCCTGAAGAGAGCACAGAAATGACCAAGCAGCTTTTGAAGTTTTCTGAACTTATAAGCTCTGACATTCAGAGATATTTTGGGCAGAAAACCAAGGATGAAGACCCAGACTCTTGCAATATCTATGAAGACTACTTTACTCCCCGTCTGTCAGGAGGACAGGAGATGTATTACCACGATCTGGTAAGGATAGCTCAAAACAAAAACCATGAGAAGGAGGACTTATTTAACCCACTTACACCTCCAGTTGAATTTGATGAAAAGATATTAAAAACCATATATGCAAAAGAAGACCCAAAGAAACTTGGACCCCTGTGTGAGCTGTTTGACTTTGGCCTTCGTAAGTACCTAAAACAAAAGTCATCCCTAGCCAAGGATGGAAGGCAACAAAGACTAGATAAGAAGTATGCACATATTGTTCCCATGCATAGAAGACTCTTGCCGCTTTCATTTTGGAAAGAACCATCTCCAGATCCATCATGCATTTTAAACACTAATACACCAGACTTCAGTGACCTCCTGGAAAACTGGACATCTGATGCTCATAATGAACTACATGGCGCTTCTAGGGACCTTTTAGGTGAATTCAGTAGATAGGTCAATGCATGGACTTTACTGCAATAAAACAAAGACGTAAAGTAATCCTAAAAAAACTCAAGCATCAACAACCAATAGCTACAAGTATAATAGTTAAAAACAACTTTTTATTTTTATTATTATTTTTTTTTTAACACAGCATGGTGTGGTAAAATATGCAAAAATAATTTGATTAAAAAGAAATTATAACCAGATGAACACTACAACCACATTACAGCAAATGAAACTCATGTAGAGCCACCATAAATTGCATTTTAACAATTAAAAAAGTTTTTTTATTTATTTTTTATATTCTTGAGAGGTATTTGGTGTTGTTACAGAAATAGTTTTGGGCTCATATGGTTTTCATTTTAAGTTTGCTCATTAAGACATATTTTTTTTAAATTGCCATGTTTCAACTCTGTTGATAAAGTAGTCCTCCATGTTGAACTGTATGCTGTTGTTGGTGATTTTCATTTAAAGGAAATACCATTGTAATGCTCAGCTTTTGTGTACCACCTTTGCTAGTGTCATACTTTACTGCGTTCTTTGTATCATTCTTTTCTCGTGATACACACAAAGCCTTTTTTCAAACAAATTGCTGGTCTTATGACCATCTTAGTTGGTTTTGCCATGGTCAAGGTGGCGTCACATCAAGAGGGGCAGAGTTAGGACCTGTTTCAACAGGCTTTGCTCTCGTGTTGATGACGTAATTTTGACTTCAGATTGAGATGCTTCTAAAGTCATTCAGAATTCATTGAAAGGTGTATCTAACCTAATTCTAACTTGCTTCAAGCAGGTTTTAGTTCCTCATAGGCAAGTATGAGATGGGAAAGCCCATCAACAGAGACCCCCAACTATGATGATGCAACACGAAATTCACTTATCCGCTGAGCTGAAATGATACAGAATCTCACCCGCTCATGTGACAATGGCTCTTGTAAAGTATTATTTTATCTTATAAAGTATCTTAATTATTATGGGGGGGGGGGGGGGATTCATGAAACCATACCTCATCTACTTTGTGAAAAACAAAAAAAAAAGGATATCTGAGGGGGGGCTGTATACAAAACATTGTAATTATAAAAAGATTTGCATATCTGTTTGTTCATCAAAACATCCTCCAGGGTGAATGGGGCAAAATCAAATGTTCTCAAGGTATTTTGTCTGCAGATCAAATGTTATTCATAGAAAAAAAAAAACTGTGTAAATAAAGAAAATACAAGTGTATTATGATGACTATGTTGCTGAGTATCATAAGAAATAAGTATGCTACTCAACTGAGCTCTGTCTATTGGCCAAAATTAACCATTAGCCATTTAGGCTGTTTTATTCAATGAATAACATTTGATCAGCAAAAACAATAGCCTGAGAACATTTGATTTGCATAAAATGAATTTACATGCGGTTTTGATGGAATACCCCCAGTATGTTTTGCAAGGTGTGATTATTGGTATATGATATTTGGCAGTTTAAAAAAAAAATGGCTCTTGATTAACATGCAAATATTATTTTTATTGGCTTTAAATTTAGAGAAGGCTTTCATAGCAATAAGTATCAATTTGGTGAAAGTGGCGTTTTCCTGTCCTGACTCCAGTGTGTGAATTGGTACAAAGTGAATCTACTCGCTTGTGTTGTGGCTACCAAGTGGTGGAAGGAATAGCAGCATTAAAAGCAAATGTGCCATGGCATAAACATGTGAGCTTTCAACCCCTTCATGGCAAAGGTCAAATAAATCTTAACGCCAGAACACAACTTTTATTGCAACATTGACATGTCAGTAAAACTGCATATCATCGCTACTGCTTTGTGTATCCAGGTGAATTATACCTTGTTTTTTTAGGACAAATTTGGCTCTTATTTGGGGGTAAATAGTAATGGATATCTCCTGTGTTTTTTTTTTTTTTTTTTATTATTATTAAAGGAAAACTGGCACAAAATAGTAAAAAAAAATATCATAAAAAAAAACTGGCTGCCTATTTTAACCTAAAATAAACTCTCCGATTCCTGACAATTGCAACAACATCATATGAGTATGTTATTTGTAGTTGGTACCCATAGTAGGGCCAAGAAACAATAGCGTGCATTTTGCTTTTTTTATCCTACCTAAAACACACTGATACTAAATCAAAAAATACACAGAGATCCTAATCTTTGACCCTGACAATGACCTAGATCAAACCCTTATATAGCTATTTTACATTTAAATTATTATTAATAGTATTCATATTATTTTTACACACACTGCTCTAGAAAAGGAGAAAAATTATACACTGTAATATACAATGTATCCTGCATGTAATTCAATGTATCGGTTTTTTTTTTCCAATCAAGAATAGAAAACAACGCAGAGGTAAACTGTACAGTGATTTATAACTGTGATAGCCAATCAGAGGCTATCACAGCAATCTGGTGATCAGGGACCAGGCCCCCCCGCTTCCTGATTGTAAGTACAAGACCCAGAGCATTCGATGAAAGCTCAGACTTTGTGCTGGGAGCGTGCTGTGCACAGCGGCGCATATATGCAGCCATTGGTGTGCACAGCCTATTGCATTAGGGTGTGCACACCAAAGCTCAAACACATATGTGTATGTGTGTATATATACTGACGATGTCAGTAGAGCAGTGGACGGTGTCATTAGGGCAGAGACTGGTGTGAGTAGGCTAGTGGATGGTGTCAGTAGTTTTTATTTTTATCATTTTATTTTTTACAATTTATTTAGGAGCCCCATTAGGGAACTTTGGTGAAATATCAGGAGTCTAAATAGGGGGAGTCTGCACCACCCAGGGTGTGCCCAGACACACCTGGCACACACCTTTGTAAGCAGCCCCACGGATAAAGACCCAATTCCATGAGGCCACATATATGTATATGCTGGTCAGGAAAGGATTATAGGACTTCAGCTTTTAATTTCTGATTGGCATACCTGTCACTGTATTTGAGCCATATCAGTATAGATCAGGGATCTCCAAACTACGGCTCTCCAGCTATCGCGGAACTACACGTCCCATGAGGCATTGTAAATCTGTGACATTCACAGACATGACTAGGCATGATGGGAATTGTAGTTCCTGAACAACTGGAGGGCCATCATTTGGAGACCCCTGGAGATGCAAGAATAAGAATATATATCCTTATATAATGTGGGGAGTGGACTTAGCCCCCTGAGCCATGATTGGCCAAAGGCATCCTGCCTTTGGCCAATCATGGCTCTCGCAGCAGATAGCGCTGTGATCGGCCAAAGTATACAGGTCAGGTGCATGCTTTGCCCAATCAGCAGCCGACATCGCAGTGCATTATGGAGCGCCCTGCGGTGCAAGAATTTGCCGCGAACACCCCATATTTTCAGTTTGCGAGCAAACGAACACCCGATGTTCGAGTCGACCATCCCTAGTGTCAATACATTGAATAAATGTGTGGGCGTGTTTTCATCTGTCAGAATAATTTGACGCTTGATTTTTTGTTTGTTAACCAGCTTCCACTTTAACTTGGAGCATCACAAAAGTCAGGTGTCACTTTGCTTTTTACAGTTGCTGCCTTGTCTCATACACTGTTTCCCAGCTCCCGAGAGTACATAACAATGCAACGTTACAAAGCCCTATTATTGTCTACCTTTCGCTGAAAGTGTATGTAAACCTGATAATGAGCTTCTCTAATTTGGTCTGATAAATATACCATTGAAAGCATTCCATCTGTTCTATAATTTCCTGTGCTCTCTTCTGCTTTCCTATCAGTTACTGTTATTGTTCCCAGCTCTTTGTGGGTTACAACTCCCACAAATTTTATGGAGATGAGGAAAGGAGGGAGGCATTCTGTAGCCCTAACATACTTCCTGCTCATCTATTGACCGTAAGTAAGCATGGTCAACTCAGGGTGTTACTCGCAGAATCACCAGGTAAAAGTGAAATAGAAACCTTAAAAAGAAAACTAATGCGGCCATCACATTTAAAGTAACCCTGGTGTAGCGGTGCCCCTGTGGGGTCGCTGAGTGTAATAGTTCCACTTGCCTGGCATTCACTTCCATTCATACATTCCAGACAATGAATAGTCCATCAGCTTGTTTTTATTGGGGGGATTTAACTTGGATGGGGAAAGGGACATGGGATGCCCAAATAGATGATCTTGTTAAATTAAACAAAGGATTTTGAATCTATAAAGTCTCTAAAGCTCCATACTCCTCCAGCACATCACTTGAGTAAAACTTCACTTTCTTTACTGAGCAATTCTAGATTACTGTCACAGATCGCACGTGGTTAGGCCTCACTCTGAATAAGTCCCAACTGTTCAATATCTGCCATTTGCTGGCAGGGATCTGCAGTCCCCTTTGGTGTAGCAATTAATAGCGACTTTTGTGCTAACTGATTCTTGGTGGACTACTGGTCCCAGTCAGTCCTGTGCAAGTCCTGCCAACCCTCCT
Organism: Lithobates pipiens; assembly: GCF_037356315.1. Classification (NCBI taxonomy): domain Eukaryota; kingdom Metazoa; phylum Chordata; class Amphibia; order Anura; family Ranidae; genus Lithobates; species Lithobates pipiens. The sequence goes on along the minus strand of NW_027507784.1, from coordinate 319,398,886 downwards.
GACTGCAGCAACTTGACTGAAACACCAGCAACAACACAGTCTCTCCCTCTGGCTTTACATTCACTCCTTTGCATGTCTCTCCCAGATCTTCTCACTGAGCCTGCCACTCACCGATCCCGGAATGGATCCCTCCTAGTGACTTGCCTGGCAGTGCTCTCCGTTGTCCTCCTCCTGTCCCTGTTCAAGACACCCAAAGATAGCGTTGAATGAAGGGGGTTCCTTCCCTGGGGCCTGAGGTCACCCCCAGAAAGTGGGCTCCCTCCCAGGTCATGACAGCCTAACCCTTCATCACTAGTTCTTCCACCCCAACAACTCCCACAGCAGGCTGACCCCGAGTATATATAGGAGGCCTTCCTCCTGCCAATCCTAGTTGGGGATTGGTCAGGGCTATCCCAGATACATTCCATGTCACTCCAATCCTCTGCCCTGCCTCTTTTCCAGAAACTTCTAGAAACAGAGGAGGCGCCAGAGAGATTAAGTACATGTCAGTCACCTGCTACTACACTAAACCACTCCCCAGCCCCCAGATAAAAACAAACAGGCCTAGCTCACAGCTAGGCCTGCCTAAATTTACCTGCACTGGCTGTAAAAAAAACACAACTACCTGTAGCACATCCTACCTGAGGTAGAGGATGCTACACTGGGTTAAAAGAAAATAAATTCCCATGCAGTGGGGTTGTACCCATCAGGTGTTCCCAGCAGAGTCCCTCCTTACATCAGTATAATAAAGAGGGAAAAACAAGGTCTACCGATTGTGCGTGTATCCCTCCTTACATCAGGCATTCCCAGCGGAGTCCGTCCATACATCAGGTGTCCCCAGCAGAGTCTCTGCTGGGGACACCTGCAGTGACAGTTCACTGCAGTGGCAGTTCCCAGAGTTCTATCATGGCCTTTGCAGTGGCAGTTCCCAGAGTTCTATCCCGGCCTTTGCAGTGGCAGTTGCAGAGTCCCTCCTTACATTAGGTGTCCCCATTGGAGTCCCTCCTAACATCAGGTGTCCCCAGCAGAGTCTCTCCTTACATCAGGTGTCCCCAGCAGAGTCTCTCCTTACATCAGGTGTCCCCAGTAGAGTCCCTCCTTACATCAGACTTTCCCAGCAGAGTGCCTCCTTACATTAGGCATTCCCACCAGAGTCACTCTGGAGTGTCTGCAGCGGAGTCCCTCCTTACATCGGGTGTCCCCAGCAGAGTCTCTCCTTACATCGGGTGTCCCCAGCAGAGTCCCTCCTTACATCAGACTTTCCCAGCAGAGTGCCTCCTTACATTAGGCATTCCCACCAGTCACTCTGGGGTGTCCCCAGCGGAGTCCCTCCTTACATCGGGTGTCCCCAGCGGAGTCCCTCCTTACATCGGGTGTCCCCAGCAGAGTCCCTCCTTACATCGGGTGTCCCCAGCAGAGTCCCTCCTTACATCGGGTGTCCCCAGCAGAGTCCCTCCTTACATCGGGTGTCCCCAGCAGAGTCCCTCCTTACATCGGGTGTCCCCAGCAGAGTCCCTCCTTACATCGGGTGTCCCCAGCAGAGTCCCTCCTTACATCGGGTGTCCCCAGCAGAGTCCCTCCTTACATCGGGTGTCCCCAGCAGAGTCCCTCCTTACATCGGGTGTCCCCAGCAGAGTCCCTCCTTACATTGGGTGTCCCCAGCAGAGTCCCTCCTTACATCGGGTGTCCCCAGCAGAGTCCCTCCTTACATCGGGTGTCCCCAGCAGAGTCCCTCCTTACATCGGGTGTCCCCAGCAGAGTCCCTCCTTACATCGGGTGTCCCCAGCAGAGTCACTCCTTACATCAGGTGACCCCAGCAGAGTCCCTCCTTACATCAGGTGCCCCCAGTAGAGTGTCTCCTTACATCAGGCATTCCCAGCAGAGTCCCTCTATACATCAGGCGTCCCCAGCGGAGTGCCTCCTTATATTAGGCATTCCCAGCGGAGTGCCTCCGTACATCAGGCATTCCCAGCAGAGTGCCTCCTTACTTTAGGCATTCCCAGCAGAGTGCCTCCTTACTTTAGGCATTCCCAGCAGAGTGCCTCCTTACTTTAGGCATTCCCAGCAGAGTGCCTCCTTACTTTAGGCATTCCCAGCAGAGTGCCTCCTTACTTTAGGCATTCCCAGCAGAGTGCCTCCTTACTTTAGGCATTCCCAGCAGAGTGCCTCCTTACTTTAGGCATTCCCAGCAGAGTGCCTCCTTACTTCAGGCATTCCCAGCAGAGTGCCTCCTTACTTCAGGCATTCCCAGCAGAGTGCCTCCTTACATCAGGCATTCCCAGCAGAGTGCCTCCTTACATCAGGCATTCCCAGCAGAGTAGTACTTCATATGCCCATCGCACACGTTCCTGGATGCGCTCTAAGATTTGGGTGCTGTAGCAACAACCAGCTGGATACTTGTTCAAGTCACGGTGAAGATATTTGCCAGCACACCATGGAACAACACAAGTAGCGTCCAAACGGGTGATTTATTGAATGATCACAACACAAAGATAGTGCAACGTTTCGGAGACGCGCAGGGCCCCTTCACATGCCTGACAAAGGGGCCCTGCGCGGCTCTGAAATGTTGCACTTTGTTGCATCTTTGTGTTGTGATCATGCAATAAATCACCTGTTTGGACGCTACTTGTGTCGTTCCATGGTGTGCTGGCAAATATCTTCACCATTCCCAGCAGCATGTCTCCTTACATCAAACATTCCCAGCGGAGTCCCTCTTTACATCAGGTGTCCCCAGCAAAGTACCTCCTTACATCAGGCATTCCCAGCGGAGTGCCTCCTAACATCAGACATTCCCAGCGAAGTGCCTCCTTACATCAGACATTCCCAGCGGAGTCTTGGCATTGACATGTAGACTGGCTAGGAAGACCTGTTTTGTCATAAAAGTCTCCTCTGGGCACTTGTTTTGCTGTGGACTTAATGAGGCTTGAGGTAGTCCTGGGTTGTGAACAGTGCCTAGTGCCACCTTATGGACCTGCCAGCAGTTGTTACCCACCTCTGACTACTTTGGCTGCCCAGACTGTACAGAATTCCTGTGTTCCTCAATGGATTTTTGTACTTGCAGGTCATACCCCTCCTTTTTTCTGGGGACTGGCCTTATGCCTGTTTGCCAGTGTCCCAGCCTCCTGTAGCTGGGAGCATATCCCAACTTTTTTTGAATTTCTTTCTTTGGACTTCAAGTAAAAAAAATTTACAGTACAAAAATCTGATTATTATTTTTTTTGCCAGATTTTATAAGGGGTGTGGCTTATGAGAAGTGGGATGGGCCATATGTGGAGGGGCAGGGTCTTGTCTTTTTTTTTTCTCTGCGCGCTGACAGAAGAACATCGGTCCTGATCAAGGAGAGCTCCCGCCAGCTCATCTGTGCCCACCTGCCAGTGCACAACAGTGCTGCCCATCAGTGGCACCTTATCTGTGCCCGTCAGTACAGCCTCAACCCCCCATAGCGGTCGGACTCTCAATCAGCGCCACTGAGAAACCTCGGGGGGGGGGGAGGGGCTGCGGCATCTCCTGAGTCCCAGATCTTCGTTTAAATCCTCCTCCCTGCCCAGCCTATATACCCCCATATAATAGGAATATATGGGGGGTATATCGTAGGGATATATTGTAGGAATACATGGAGGGGTATCGTAGGAATATATGTAGTGTATAGTAAGTAGGAATATAGGGGGGGGGGGGGCGGGACATCGTAGAAATATATGGAATGTATAGTAAATATATATTATATATATATATATATATATATATATATATATATATATAGAGATAGATATAGGGGGAATGTATGGTAGAAATAGATGGAGTAAAAATATATGGGGGTGTATATAGTAGGAATATATGGAGTGCATAGTAGTAATATATAGGGGGTGTATATAGTAGGAATACATGTAGTACTGGTAGGGGGCGCGCTGGGTAATGGCACGGCTATGGAGCGGATCTCTGGGAACACAGAGGAAGCCCCGCCTCTCAGGGGAGTGAACCGGAGGTTCAGCCCTCCTCCTGTCCGAACTCTCTCATCCTCGGCTGATTACACGTAAAGATCGGAGAACAACTCTTGACAAAACATTTTTCTGAGGCCATAGTGCGGGAATGCCAGATTTTCCTGACCGAACTGCGCATGCGCCGGCCGGAAATACGGCGCATGCGCACTGGATTCCAAATTTTTCCGGACCGAACTGCGCATGCGCCGGCCGGAAATCCGGGGCATGCGCACTGGATGCCAAATTTTTCCGGATCGAACTGCGCATGCGCCGACCGGAAATCCGGTGCATGCGCACTGGATGCCAAATTTTCGCGGACCGAACTGCGCATGCGCCGGCAGGAAATCCGGCGCATGCGCACTGGATGCCAAATTTTTCCGGACCGAACTGCGCATGCGCCGGCCAGAAATTCAGCGCATGCGCACTGGATGCCACATTTTCGCGGACCTAACTGCGCATGCGCACTGGATGTCAAATTTTCACGGACCGAACTGCGCCTGCGCACTGGATGCCAAATTTTCTGACAGAACTGCGCATGCGCTGGCGCACTGGATGCCAAATTTTCCGGACCTAACTGCGCATGCGCACAAGAAGCCAGATTTTCCCGACCTAACTGCGCATGCGCCGGCCGGAAATCCCACCGAACGGCAATCGAGCAGAGTCTCGGAATTTCCTCCGCGCTGCATGTATATTCAGAAGCGGCCCATGTATGTTTATGTGTATATATACATACAGAATGCGCTCGGTATATTTAGTTCACAGTAAGGATCCAGAAAATCAAACCAATGTTTTCAAAACCAAACCTTCCCAGGGACATTCTTCTAGGGTTCGGCCCGGGAGCTCCGGACGGACATTTCATTTACATTACAGGTTTGAAGTGGTTTGTAGCAGGAATATGGATGGAGCTGTGCTGCGATTCGATGGCTGGACTTTGACAGAACACTGGATCGTTTCCCGCGCTCACCGGTCAAAATAGTAAGCCCGAGAACCACTGATGACCGGGGGGGGGGGGGGGGGGTGGGCTGACGCACAATCCTTCATCTAAGGGGGGCACTGAGAACTCTGATGTAAGGGGAAAGACTGTAACCTCTGGTGTAAAGGGGAACTCTGATATAAGGGGTGCTCTAAGAACCCTGATTTTCCTTAGTGTACTTACTCAGAGGCAAGAGAGTGAAGGGGGGAGACTTCAGTCACAGATGGATGGATGGATGGTGAGCTCACTCAAATCTTGACAGTCAGCGCCTCTCATCCAGTTAGATCTGAGGCTGCTGGACTTCAAATTTCTGGCCCAAATTTCCCTTTTCTGAGGCACAGTGCCAGGGATTGGAGTGTGGGCAGGCAAAGAGGGGCAGGGGTGGGGGGGAAGAGGTGCAGATCGAGCCCTCTCTCCTCTCCCGTCTGTATGTGTTTGGGGGGTGGTTGTTAGTGTTGGCTTTGGGGAGTGTGAAAGAGAGTAACACACACTCTCAGCTTAGACAACTGCAGCCAGCAAACCTGCTGGGAAGCCATAGACCAGTCTAAATAATGTGTCCGGGTTGCAGACAGTCTGAAACCTGGACACATGACTCCAAACCCGAACTGTCCGGGTGAATCCTGGACAGGTGGCAACCCTACCTGCGTGGGATCGGAGCACACTCTCTGCAACCTGAGCCCCCGTATTGAAGCCTATTAGAGCCTCTCTCCACCATCTCCTTAGCTTTGCAGTTTGTGCTTTTTTCTTACGCTATGTGGAGATTTTCTTTTCTATCCAAGTACTTGTGGAGGTGATATGCAGTTATGACCCAACCAAGGATGTGGACGACAGTAATCTAAGCATTTCAAGGCTTGAATTCTATTTATATCTAGTGAGTGAGAACCCCCTAAGGGGAGTGCAACGCACAGGATGAGGATCTTGGTGTGAGGCGCACTTCTACCATTCAACATTACCACCACTACCTGTGTCTTTTGGACTTTTTATCATCATCTGTCATTCACCTTTTTCTCATGTGCTTATAATCATATGAAAGCTGGTCATATTAGGAAAGGACAGTAGCGCCGCTTTAGTATTTACAGGTACCTGTGGACTTAATACTACAGCAGAACCTTGGTTTAGGAGTAACGTGGTTAACGAGCAACTTTAAAAAAAAAAAATCCTGACTTGGTTTGCGAGTGTTGTCTCGCAAAGCGAGCAGGATTCAAGCCAATGGGGTGTGCAGTAGTTTGGCCAGAGGTGCGGGGCGCCGGTGACGCTCGGAATGGTTTGGAGCCGTTTGGAAATACTCCGATCCCGAGTGTTTGAGCCTTTCAGAGTTCAGCCGAGCTGTCCTTAAAGCGGGAGTCCGTCGGGACTCCGCGTTTTTTTTTTTTTTTTTAAAGCCAGCAGCTACAAATACTGCAGCTGCTGACTTTTAAAATAGTGACACTTACCTGTCCAGCGCGCCCGCGATGTCGGCACCTGAAGCCGATCTCTCGATCGTCTCTCGGGTGCTGCCGCCGCCATCTTGGGTATGGGAATCAGGAAATGGAGCCTTTTCGGCTTCATTTCCCGGTACCCTACTGCGCATGCGCGAGTCGCGCTGCGTAATAAGGACGGCCCCCGCTGCCTCTGGGATCTGTGCGTTTCCCAGCAGGCAGCGGGGCACTTGCGGAAAGGGGCGGGCACTTGCTGAAAGGGGTGTAATCTACGCCCCTTTCCGCAGAGAGCTATCCCGGAAGTGGGTGCAGATACCTGTACTGTACAGGTATCTGCACCCCCCTCCCCCCTGAAAGGTGCCAATTGTGGCGCCGGAGGGGGGGAGGGTTCCGATGAGCGGAAGGTCCACTTTAGGGTGGACCTCCGCTTTAAGTATTTCCAAGGCTCTCCGCCACCCCCCCCCCCCCCACCTCTGGCCACATACGGTATTGCATACAATAGAAGTCAATGCAGAACAAATTATCTTAGTTTCCATTGACTTCTATGGAGAAAACGATTATGCTCGTTATCCAAGGTTCCACTGTATTTGCCTATAGACAAAATTATGTGTGTGTGTGTGTTATACTTTTAATGCTTTTGCATATTAAATCAGTGAACTATTGATTTTGTAGTGGTAGTACACTGCCATCTACTGTTCAATAAAAGGTAAAGCATCAGTAAGAGGCCAAAGACATTTGGAGTCAACTGAATGAAGTGGTTTATTAAAAGGATTTCAGAAACAGCAGCAATGTTTCAGATGATATTAAACAAGAACTCTCACACACCTTGCTTGCACCGTCAAAACACACACACACACACACACACACACACACAATGTGATAACCCTGTTGGGATCTGGAGTATTTGGCATATATAGCTAGTGGTCACTTGGTGAAGAATTGTGGTCCTCTATCTGTTCCTGGAGCCATTTTGTCTGTACCACGTATTCCGGTGATAGCGAACATTAAATTTTGCCTTTCATGACTCTTTACAATGAGAGCAGTATAGTGTGCAATTTAACAGGGTGCCATGATTTTTTTCAGAGCGGTCACATATTGAATCAACTTATAATTGGAACACATCAACATGGAAAGATGCAGGATCTTTCCAAAACGCAGCATATCACTACAAGAATGGGCCTCTTACATGAAACGCTAACCCAACTTTGTTTTTTTTATTCATTTTAGTGTTGCACACAGTGGGGAGGGGTATAATACAGCCAGATTAATTTTTTTTCCACAGTGACTTTTGGAGATATTTCCCCTCACTTCCTGTTGATACAGGAAGTGGTGTAAAATCCCTCCAGTAGGAACACAGACTATGACAAAACATGATTCAGTAAAATTGGTAAGGGTTAAAACACCTGTTATGATTTAATCCGTTCTCTGCCTTCCTATTCCAGTGACAACCGCTCCCCTCTGAGGCAACCTACCGACCTGGCCAATGGAGAGCCAGATTGTCCATCTCTTGTAGAGCTAAGGTGTCTGAATATTCTTTAGCATCCAACACACCCGGTTGCCTGGTCCCTCTACTTTTTGTTCTGTGGTTCTGCCTAGTGGCTGCTACGTCACATGACAGAGTAGTGACACCGGGATAGGCAGATAGAACCACTGCAGCAGGGGGAACAAGCATCAAACATAACCAGATGTGCGTTGGATGCAGAAGATCGGTTTGCCTGGCAAACCAAGTAAAATGTTTTATGGTACAAAAATCTGATTATTATAGAAAGAAAGAAAGAAAGAAAGAAAGAAAGAAAGAAAGAAAGAAAGAAAGAAAGAAAGAAAGAAAGAAAGAAAGAAAGAAAGAAAGAAAGAAAGAAAGAAAGAAAGAAAGAAAGAAAGAAAGAAAGAAAGAAAGAAAGAAAGAAAAGAAAAGAAAAGAAAAGAAAAGAAAAGAAAAGAAAAGAAAAGAAAGAAAGAAAGAAAATTCTAAAAAAAGTTGGGATATGCTCCCAGCTACAGGAGGCTGGGACACTGGCTAACAGGCATAAGGCCAGTCCCCATAAAAAAAAAAGGAGGGGTATGACCTGCAAGTACAAAAATCCATTGAGGAACACAGGAATTCTGAAACAGTCTGGGCAGCCAAAGTAGTCAGAGGTGGGTAACAGCTGCTGACAGGTCTATAAGGTGGCACTAGGCACTGTTCACAACCCAGGACTACCTCGAGCCTCATTAAGTCCACAGGAAAACAAGTCCCCAGAGGAGACTTATGACAAAACAGGTCTTCCCAGCCAGTCTACATGTCAATGCCAAAGGGCTGGCTTACGATTTTTCTGTTGCCATCCTTGGTGACAGCAGAGCCCGATTTCTGAATCCCTGCGTCTCTCAATGGATGAGAATAATTAATTACTTATAGATGGAGTTGGATGGCATATATATATTTTATATATTTATTTCACAGACTGTGCCCGAAGAATTTGGTTTCTGATGTCACACAGTGGGAGGAACAACATCTCGGGCTTCACATACCCTGGCAGCTCCTAAATGTGAGTTTGAGAGCTTCATTGATTTTTTTTTTGGTAAAGCTTCTAAACTCAGCTCCATAAAAGGCTGTGTGTCTATGCACACATAGGCTTTTAGCAGAATTTAGGAGCGTCCACATTGAGATGAGGTTAAACCTTCCTCTTCTGAATGCAGAAGAATTGCATCCAGGATAGGTATGTTTTGACTGCAAGCCATGGGAAAGCGAAAAAAAAAAGAAAAGAAAGAAGAAAACCACAGTAAAATCGTGGCAAAAACTGGGTCTGCGTTTTTGCCACACTTGTCATTTTCCCGTGGCCGAGGTCAGGAGCTGCCAGTGTGCATGAAGCCTTATTGTGTCTCAGGAACCAAATGCCGCCGATCACATCCAGCTCCCCAATCGCAAAGGAGAGCCCAGTAAAGCCGGTGGTGGGAGGGAGGTGGCCCCCCCCCTTCTGCCACCTGTAAAAGTAATCCAGCGGCTTCTTGGCCGCTTAGATAACTTTTGCATTGAAGGGAATTTGCTGGTCCTAATACAAATAAAAATATCTTGCTGCAGCATTAACCAAGATATCAGCTTTGTATTCCAGCGATATACTGGTATGTCGCTGGTCAGCAGCTTCCTGTTATCGGTCATTGAGGGACCTGGTAACATTGAAAGGGATGTTAGCAAGGCTTTCTTTGACACAACTACTCGTATGTGAAGAAGTCTACACACAACGTTATCAATATTCAAGCAATCTGGACTGGTTTGCACTGTTGGTCAAGATCACATTTGAAAGCTTTGTACTCCCCAGCAGCATCAGCATTATGTTATATGCTAAAGGGCCAATCTACTCAAAGACACCATTATAAATGAAGCCCAGAGCATAGCCACAAACAGTTGTGCTGCTTATGTATCCAAGTGATGATGTGGTCTGGCATGTCATTTAACCCAATCAAAATAACAGATCTATCCATCTATAAAGATATTCTGTACCATTCATCCCGACACCCATATTTTCATCACCAACTGCAAAAACCATCACTGCCGCTCACAGGAACATGTTAATTTGCATACAAATCAAACTATTAAAAAAATCTGAAGTTTAATAAAGTCTTGAAGCACCATTTCAGTGCAAATATTAAACTCACATTTACAAGCATAACACATTAAAACAATCAAAAAAAAATAAAAAATCAAAACCTAATTTCGAAATAGGAGGGTCGGTTTCTGGGGGGGGGGGGGGGGGGGGAAGAGAGTAAGAAGCTGTAGCCCCTGACCACCACAGGAGTACATTGGGGATTTGACTTTTGTGCGGGTTCTGTTCTAGTCAAATCTGTTGTCAGACTATTTCAGTGCAAGGATCCAAGGAAAGAACTTATATTGGTGAGATTAAAAAAAAGGCAATGTCAACATACTTGTTCACAGCAAAGTGGCAATGTTTATTGAAAGCCCAGCTCTGACCCTCTTCTGCACACCTTTCCAGCACTCCTTTTCCACAGCCGCTACCAAAATACCCAGCGCTGGCTGGTGTCAGAGCTCGGAATGAGCAGTGACTTCACTACCGAGTTTGGCAGCAAGCCCTACATAATGCAAGGAGCTCACATACTACATCATACCTGTTGCAAGCACCAAGTATTTTGCAGTGATGATCACAGCAGAAGGAGCTATAGGGGTGTCACTGGATAGAAGAGTATAAAGTGGTGGTGGGGTTACAATATTACTTTGCCCTGAATAAGCAAGGGGACAGTGCAACTTAAAAAGAGTCATGACCTGTATGACAATAGCCTGTAAATAAAGGGCACCTGTTGAGTTCAGAGAAGCAGCCATCTTGTGCCAACATACTTCAAGCCCCTAGTGTCTGTTTCTTGGGAGCCCTTAGCCTTTCGCACAGAGGGGAATAGTTACTCACCCTTTTTGGTCTGATCAGTTGACAATTCCATTCTTATGGGCAAGCTTGACACCTGCTGGTTACCTCTCTCAAGAGGAAGAGTAATCACACAGGTTACATGACCTATTCCAACAACTGATTTTCCCACCTGGAGATTAGTGGTCAAGCAGCGTCTGCCTGAGGCAAAGCAAGGAGACCAGGGCCAGAAGGCAGCTGGACTATGCCGTCAAGTCTGACCCCCCCCCCCCCCCCCAAGTCTCTTGGCCCCCCTAAATTGGATAGTGATCCAAGTCACAAAGTGGCTGCCTCCCTCAAACAGGCAAGGATCGGGTGCCCTTTAAAAACTAGTCTGCAAAATTAAATTGAATATATCTGTAACAATGGATTAGAGTGATCCAGCACCAGGACATGAATATTTGAAGACTGTAGGACAGAATTCTAGATCTAAAAATTCCTGCGCAAGCGAAATGCGGTCGCGCACCATGTTTGAATATTCAGACAGCCTGCACTAGATCTGAATATTCTTAACAGCAGCAGAAAGTGTTCCTGCACCAGATCGGTACACACAAAGCCAGGCAGTAGTCTCTGCGCCAAATTTAATTATCCTAACAGTTAAGCCCTTTGATGTCAGAAGTGTAAACCAAGAAGGGGGTCTGACAATAAAGGTCTTGCCATATATGCCTTGGCCACACGAGTTTGAATGTCCTTCAGGAGGCTTCAAGTCTGGCAGTGCTACAAGTTCACAGAACCGGTAACATCTGCTCCAAGGAAAGAAGATAAAAGTGGATATGGCTAGAACTAGGGAAAGACATTATCACGTCTGTGCTAGGCATAGCTCTTCAAGGCCGTTTTTGCCAATCCGATAGCGAGCGAGATCTTTCCTAGTGACCAAACCAACAACCTGCAGGTTAGAGAAAGCAGAGAATGAGTTAGGCAGTTCTGGTTGGGTAGCAAAGAATTTCCTTAAGTAGTGAAATGTACTATTTCTAGACAGTTAATAACCAGAAAGATACCTAAAGAATATTATTGTAACTCAGAAAAAACAAGCAATTGGAAAAATACATTTCAGAATTTAAACTTATGTCATATCATTGGTGGCAACCTGGATGTCCTTCTTGTGATCCGGTCCCTTGCGGCAACTTGCATGCCATACTAGTGATCATGTCACTGGTGGAAACCTGCATGCCATACTAGTGATCATGTCACTGGTGGAAACTTGCATGCCATACTAGTGATCATGTCACTGCTGGCAATCTGGATGTCCTTTCTTGTGATCATGTCACTTGCAGCAACCTGCATGCCATACTAGTGATCATGTCACTGGTGGCAAGTTGCCAACAACAGGGTTGCCCTGCACGAACAAGCAAAACACTCTTAGATACAATGAGACCTTCCAGTTCCATAAAGGAGTACACCTGGGGCCCCCAGTGTAATGCTTGCATGTGCAAGAAGATTATGGGGGAGCCTTACTAAAACTGGTGCACACAGAATCTGGTGCAGCTGTGCCCAGCAACCAAAAACAGCTTCTAACTTTAGCTTGTTCAATTAAGCTTTGATAATAAAACCTGAAAGCCGATTGGTTACTATGCACATCTGCACCAGATTCTGCGTACACCAGTTTTAGTAAATTTCCCCCTATGCTTAAGTAGTAATCTCACAAAAGGCACGCTAGCACTGATGTTCTGTGCTTGGGTCATAAAATTACAAAACTTTCTCAGCACTGACTAATCAGCACAACAAAACCAACTAACTAAACTAAAGTCCATGACACCAACCTCTCTTCAACAGTCTGACGTCACTCCCAGGGATCTTTTAGATTCCAGGCTGCAGCCATCCTCATAAGCGACTTCACTCCTGTGCATGTGGAGGAGTTCAGTCATCCTGGCGCACAGGATCCGTGCTGGAATGTAAACACGTCTGATTTTGTCCGAAACGTGTGTTGCATACACACGGTTGCACAAAGTTGTCGGAAAATCCGATCGTTCTGAACGAGGTGACGTCAAACATGTGTGTTGGGACTATAAACGGGCCAGTAGCCAATAGCTTTAGTCTTAGTTTATTCTAAGCATGCGTGGCACTTTGTCCGTCGGAATTGTCTACACACGATTGGAATTTATGCGATCGGATTTTGTTGTTGGAAAATTTTAGATCCTGCTCTCAAACTTTGTGCGCCGGAAAATACGACAGAAAAAGTCCGATAGAGTCCACACACAATTGGATTTTCCGACAACATGATCCGATCTGAACTTTTCCATCGGAATTTCCAACCGTGTGTATGGGGCATTTCTCTGCTGCAGCTCAATAATACCTAATCGGCCATACAAGGATCAAAATTCGGCCGGTCAGCAGGGACCAGATGGATTTTGATCCACGCAAGGGCAAGCCGATATACTGACCAACTTGTGTACAACCAGCCTGTTGAAACCATTTATCTCGATTAGTGATGCTGGCTATAGCTGGCAGTGCTGATCAGTGTATCCTGTATCAGAGCTCAGCTCTGTCACTCTGCTCTATCCTCCCATCAGAATGCTCCTGCCACTGCAGCAAAAATTATGGATTCCCTCTTCCTTACCCTCGTTTGAGATCGGCTGAAATGCAAGAAGTTGATACCAAGTTAAATTAAAGGCACTTAAACTGCTTGCATTAACAAATACATTTAATGATGTATAATAGATTAAAGAGCTGCATCTATGTTGGTCTTCTATCTCTGCCCTACTTGTCTTAGCCATGCTAGTTATAAACGCTTTACAGCGGCTGCCATTTTTGTTTTGTTGGATCATAAGAGTGACTATGGGGTTGATTTACTAAAACTGGAGTGGGCAAAAATTTGGTGCAGCTTTGCATAGAAATTAATCAGCCTCCGGGTTTTTTTTTTTTTTGCAAAGCTTAAAAAGAGAAGTTTCATAACATGTTAAACCAATATTCAAGGTGTAATATTTTATTAATGCACCGGTCCCCACACCTCCCACACCCCCCGCTGTGACAGCTAGCGGGGGGGATCTACAAAAAAAATGTCCATTTATTATTTTTTGTCAAAAGGTGAACTTATCCTTTAATTGAACAAGCTGAAATTAGAAGCCAATTGGCTACCATGCAAAACTGCACCAAATTGTGCACTCTCCAGTTTTAGCAAATCAACCCCAGTGTTACCCAATTGTATCTGGGAGGAAAAGACGATGTCCGAGCTGCCCATACTAACCAGATTTCCAGCTGTCATTCTTGCTGCACAGGTTAGAAAAATCACAGCTGGAATTTTTCTTATGTCACCTGCTCTTCTCATTTCCAGAAACCTCACATGCAACATTTCTAGAAAATGGGTCAGAATATGAATAAATAAATGGTGTGCTTACTCTATTATGACTGTCTACCACAACCAGATGCCGCAGTCCGAGTGCACGGAACAGCTTAAACACGCGCGGTAATGATGCTTCCTGTGAATTACATACACACAATGATTAGAACACGTACATTGATTTGCATCAATATGCACCAACTACTGCAGTGAAGTTAAATGCTTGATAGCATGCCCTCCTCGATCCACTGCTGCTTGACCATGTTGCTCACAAAGCTACAAAATAATTAGTCCCGAGTGACAGAATTGTCTCGGGCAGCAGGCTGCACCTGAGATGGACGCCATCACTACTCATGCAGGGGGAGGCCCGTAGTGACTGGACTGAACAAGGGTACATTCCTTAGAGTGCCGACACATGGCACATCTGAGCTCATCTTGAGCTTTTCACCAACAACTTCATATTACCAACCTCCCAGGTATCAGCAGCCTGGTATCAGCCAGTCGAGCCAATATGAGAGGCGGATTGCAGCACTTTACACTGGGGTGTGCTGGCATTCCTGTCTAATCTTTTTTGAAGATCTCTTTACTGGAGAACTACAGGAGGAGAACTACATTGGCAGAGGGAGGTGAGGGAACAGGAATGACTGGGGGTAACGGGTGTGAATGACAGTGGGATGAAGTTGAAATAGACGAGTTGAGCTTTGCGGTTACTCCAGTATATAAATGCCCATAAATGTCATACAATGGTTATACAATGGTGGAGCTCACAGCCAAAGATACGAGACAATAGTTGGGTTTTTTTGCCAAATGGTTGTGCAGATCATTCCTGAAACTGTTTTTTCTTTTTTTTTTTTTCTTTTTTTTAACCATTGGACCAGGAAGTCATCTTTTATTCCTACTGAGACTTCTTTTGTAACATTACGAGGAACAAAGCAGGGCAGATAATATAGCAGGGTTGTTGCTGTGCCAGAAACCCCAAACCAACTGTTGCTGGAGTCTACAAGAGATATAGGACAGTGGTGGGAGATTCATATATATAGGTGGGAGATTCAGATATAGGACAGTGGTGGGGATTCAGTTGTTTTTTTTTGGATAGGCTGACGCTTTAAGCCTATGGTTCCAAAACTATCTGGGCAAGTCTATAGGACTCTGTTGGAATAAATAAAGTATGCATGTGCACAGTTGTTTTAGTCTAGTGTGCATATTTATGTTTTGTGCTTATTAGCCCTACAGTCATCTCATATCTATAGGCCGTCTTATTTAGACCCTGCAAAGGAGGCACTTGGCCAGCCCAGGCAAGAGGTCCAGGCCCATAGCTAGACTACACACAGAAGCTCAATCATCAGCCCCACTTCAAGGTTCAGATGAAAATAAAATGGGTACAAAAAAATAAAATAGATTAAATGGACCTACCTGGGGCACAGTGTATGGTGTGGGGTTCATGAATTCAGAGAGATCCATCAGGCACTCCCGCTCGTCCTGTGACACATGTATAGACTGGATCGGTGGGAAGCGAGGGTAAGCATCTCTAAAATCCTTCAGCTTTAAGCTCCTCAGATTTGGGCTCATGCTCTCTCGCTCTACAAACACCTACAGAGAAGAAGATAGAGTAATGTCATTTAGGGAGGGGAAAAAAAACAACACACACACACACAACAAAACACATATTGCATGAAGTATAACCAGCTAAAAGCAGTCTTTTTCCCCCAAACACATCAAGCAGACATTTTTCTATCACTGATCTCTAGAAGTCAGCACAAATTTTATGGACACGATATTGTTAATTGTGGTGATCAGTGATTTATAGTGTTACTGTGATAGGGTGGCGGGCAATCTGGCACTAAAATATTATCTAGGAACGTCTTCATCTGCTTTCCAGGGAGAAGAAACAGCCAGATCGCTGTTCACTGTACACAGAGTTCTGCGTTTTTGTAAACACAGAACTGTGTGTAATTGAACACAGCCGGTCAGCTGATTTCAGACAAAATTATTGGCTGAAAACAGTTGCTAAACACAGTCACTGCACAGGTCTACAGGGGCGCATGCATGCCTGCCCCAAAGCCGGAAGGCGGCTGTCATGTACATGAAAAAAAAAAAACAATCAACATGCTGGTTGTAACCAAAGTCGATTGATGTATTGATTTGGGTACAATCAGTCTGCCCATACATGGATCGAACCTCAGTCGGTCCTTGCTGAACCAGCTAAAATTTGATCCATCTAAATCATTTTTTTCCTTTTACTTTGCGTAGAGTTCTACCAAAAACCCTAAAGTCAGCCATACATGGATCGAAATTCAGGCAGTTCAGCAAGGACCGGCCAAGCATTGATCCATCTATAGGTAGGCTGATTTGATTCATCAATTGACTTGGGTACAACCAGCCTAAGTTATTGCGTGATTAATACTGGTGGCTATAGCCACTAACAGTAATCGTGTTCTGCCAGGCAGAAAGGCCCCCCGCATCCCCCACACTGGTAAAACACAATGGTGCTACGAGAGGCATCCCCCATCAACACAGACTGTGTGGAGGAGGGAAATCCTCTATGGGCTGTTGGAGGAGGGAAATCCTCTATGGGCTGTTGGAGGAGGGAAATCCTCTATGGGCTGCTTAAGCCACACTTTGTACCAGTCCCAGCAAGGATTCACACTACCTGTAGAACACTTTAAGCAATCCAGTATGATGTAACAGAGGGGCTCATAACGTACCTTATGTTTGAGAAGAACGATCAGCTGGGATCTCAGGATCAGACCACACAATCTAGGTGGCTGTAAAAAAAAAAAAAGGAAGAGGTAAAGACTAACCAGAGGAAAACCATATTGCAGCACTTGACCCCGTTAAAGGGCCACACATAATATTGAATATAAATTATGCCCCAGGAGACCTTCAGAGGCTGTGGACTTGGTAAAGCAGATAGAAAGTGCAAATATAATGCAGGAGATGGTCTGAGGGCACAGACTTGACAAAGATGCAGTTAGAGAATTCAAGTGGAATTAAACCCCAAAACAATATAAAATGTATATATTGCAGCTTACCAATTCGTAGATGTGGTGGCTGCATTCATTTTCTTTTAGGCTTCCCCCCCCCCCCCTGTGATCCGGCTAGTAACACTTCCTGCCTTAGCGTGTCTCCACCCTGGACCCATAGACCACAACATCGTCAATCTGGGGAAAAGGTTGTGTATATGGAGTTTTCTATTTGTTTTTGTCTATTGGTTGAACTAGATCAGGGGCGTCAAGCTCAATAGTGCAACCCACTTTCGATGTGATGCTGGGGGCAGAGCTGGGAAGCAGAACGTGAATGGTCTGGAGGAGGATAAGAAGAGGGCTTGAGTCAGCTGTCAGAGTCTGCTGAATGCTGAGACCAGGGGAGACAGATACGAGGGGGTGCTGCGGCTGCACACATAGGTGCAGGAACTGTAGGAGGAATTATATCCTCCACTCTGCTGCCACCTGCTGAGATGGGGGGAGGGGTGGCACAAAGACGAGCCTCTCTACAGCTGCACAGAGAAGTGCAGGATCTGGCGGAGGAGTTCTGTCCTCAACTCTGCTGCAGGCTGATGAGACAAAGCAGGGGAAAAGAAAAGGGGGATGCCGCAGCATCAGGAAAGGTGTGAGGGCTGCATGAAATGGCCAGATTTGGCCCGAGGGCTTTGTGTTTGACAAATGTGAACTAGACAGACTTGTGTCTTTTTTTTTTTAACATATGTCTGAAACCTCAAACTGCCACTTTTGCTGGACATCTTGGTCTGTTAAAGGAAGTTGAAAAATAACAGACTTACTGGCCAGATCACCCTGTTTTTTTTTTAATTTAACACCATGTTAAGACAAACTGCAGGAGATAGAGCTATGAGACTGCTGGAGATCACCACTATTAAAACCTCTTTTAGAGACTGGAAATAGGTTACAAGAGAAAGTAAAAAGGGCTCCAATAGCTGTGATCTTTAGCAATCAATGCTTCCACATTTTGCTACAGACCACTTAATACTAGTCAACACATTCAATTTTACCTGCAGTAAGATCCATTAAAAACCATCACAGAAAAATATAGACTTAAAAAAAAAAGTGAAGAGTGAAGAGAGCGCACATTCTGTTACAGGACATGTGCCGACTGATCACATCTGAGAGTTTGCACATAGGCAAGGAAATCGCCAACAACTGGGGCCTTTGGACAAGTGAACAGGTCAACATTATAATACATTACAAATTAACAACAGGACACTACCGCAGGGACCGCAAGGTGGCCCTACATAAGAATTCTACACTATGTGCACAGGAAACACAGTACACAAATATTAAGCTCCAGGTTAGAACATAGGAATGCCCTGGAGAATCTACCTTTTATTCCCGATATTTATTTAGCGCTATGATCACCACACCCTTTTAAACCCTGGCAAGCCCCCCCTACAGACCCGGGTTCCTACAGGCCCATCTCGTTATTACAGACTGATGTTAAAATACTGGCCAAGGTTTTAGCCAACACATCGAACAAGGTGCTCTCCATTATATTCCACCCGGTTCAACCCGGCTTTATGCCAAAAAGTCAAAAGCGTGCCTGACGAAGGAGTCCTGCGGGGCTCCGAAACGTTGCACTATGTCTTCTGTGATGTGATCATTCTTCAATAAAGATTTGGACACAATTGACTGACGATCCGGGGGGGGTGCCGAATATGTGTATGTGATCAGCAATATGTGATCAGCAATTAACCGCTTATTAACATGCAGACCCCTCCAACTGATATGGGTGGCCGCTCGTTGCCGATGCTCGACGCCAATAAGGCGTTCACCATATTGAGTGGCTGTTTTTTTTGGAAAACCCTTGAACGTTTTGGATTCGGGGGTACATTTCTTGTGTTTGGTTGCTGTATCATAAATCCAAGTGCTGTCAGAGAGGGGGGTAGATTCTCAAAAGACCTTGCAACTAGAGAGAGGTACTGTCAGTACTAGGATCCCTTTAAGACCCAACAGAACTCACCTGACACAGCCTTTGCCTGGGAAACAACAGTGATTGACCAGCTAACCTTTAAATCACCTCGTGATACAGTTGTTACCTTTGAATGCTACTGCTTGATCCAGCTGATATCTGCTCTGTATATTTCATGTATGACCCGGCTAGATTTGACCCTGCTTGCTCGCTTCTGATTCAGTACCGTTTGGACTCTGATCTACCTGTGTATGACCCAGCTTGCCTAGACTACGCTTTGCCCGATTCTACTGTAGTACCTTCATCTGCAGCGGTGAACTACAAGGTCCAGCCAACACCTACCTTCATCTGCAGCAGTGAACTACAAGTCCCAGCTGCCCTGCTCAGACCTGCTCATGGTATGTGCTCTTGTTCCTTGAACTCTTTACATAATCAGCACACCTGAACGGTTACCTGTTATCTGCTCCTAGTCTGACAGGTACTAGGCAGGGGTGCCCATTGCCGCCCCCCCCCCCCCAATTTTCCCTCTACTTAACCATTACTTACATACTTTTGCTAATTACTCAGGCCCTACTATTAACTGGTCCAAATCTGCTTTATTGCCATTGGACAGCCCCCCATTGACCTCACCCTTTCCTTTTTTTGTCCACTTAAAATTACATCCATGTTCTAGTATTTCAAGGGTTTTTATTACGCTCACCATGACCGACTATTGTAAGCTTAACATTCTACCCCTACTACTTCTGTTCAGAGCGAAGGTGAACATCTAGGGGAAATTATGTCCCTCTCGAGTAGGAAGGACCAACCTAATAAAAATGATCCTAATACTCCAGCTATTATATTTACTGCATAAGACCCCTATGGTAGTACCTTTCACAGAGTCTATTTTATTTTTAGGTCCTTACTGGGACAGGTCACCCAGAATCAGATTAGAGCAGTTAAAGAGACCCAAAGACAATGGAGGCATTGCACTACCTAACCCATGGCTTTAATACCTGGCCGCCCCGCTACAACACTTCCGCACTGGCCTGCAGACTAACGTGTCAGACTTTTCCTCCTGCAAGGATTCCACTGTTGCCATAGTCCTGTTTTTCGCTAAATCCTGGGATATACCGGGTGGTTTGGAATCCTCTAGTTTCCGTAAATCCAATAAGCTCCATCCTACTTATGTGTTGATGCATCCGGTCCGAAATAAAGTTAAACAGCTAGAAAGGGTTCAGGGCTTTACTAGATATGCTCCTATTTGGCATAATGAAGCCATCCCCAAACTGGCCAAACTTCAGCCTGCACCTAGGGGGCGAACGAAAGGCCTCAAATACTTACATCATATATTTCAGGTGGGTGCCCTGCTTCCTTTTCAGCAGTTGCAAGCTAGGGTCCACCTCACAAACTCAATGCATTTTAACTAACTGCAACTCAAACATGCGGTGGCAGCCCAGGGCCCTTCATGGGACTGGCGTCTGTCTCCGACCCCTATTTTCCCACCTCATTCAAAATTTTACATCTAGGAAAGGTCTCATCTTCCAGTGCTATAGGATGCTCCTCTTTGCCTGACTAGAGGGTTATCCCTGTAAGGCCCTGGAATGTTGCGAGAGGGAGATGTAGGCAACTTTGAGGAAGAACAATGGTTTAGTGTCTTGATATCTGTTCACCCAAGTCCCTAAATGCATCCCAGAGGCTTTCACAACTGTAAATTTTACGGGTTCACTACACCCCTAGTAAATTACATGCCACAGGCCTATTAGATTCCCCTCTTTGCTGCAAGTGTCATCGTGACTGAGGCAAAAACTTATCCATAAATGCTTTGGCATTGGACCAAGGTATTGAATACAGTGTTCCAAGTTAAATTGGCCCTTAGACCCCAAAATGTGCTTATTGGGTGTATTGACTGATGCCAAACGGATTACTCCCGTGTAGCTATTAATAGGACTCTATTCTGAGCCAGAAATCTCATCTTGCAGCGCTAGAAGGTGGAGCAGCCCCTGATACATTGCGCTTAGAGAAACCGTTTTTTCAGCATTGCAGATGTCTCGGTAAATATAACAAGTTGTGGGATAAATGGTTAGTTACACCGGGCCTAAAACCCCACCCGCCCCCCTAAATCATGTACTGTATAGACTCCTATAGCCATTTTCCTACTAGGTTATGACTCAATGCCTCTAAGTGGCTTACTGTGTACACCTCATGGTATGGTGCACTGCTGTACAGTTCTTCTTGTTGCAGATTTCCGGTATGCTATATTTTGCAGGGACTATTATTATTGCGTTACTCCCATGTACATTCGTATATGCTCATTGCATCACTTCACACTCTTTGCTAGAATTGTGTGCTCTGGGTGACTTTTTGTTACACTCAAACTTTCTTCTTGATTTAGGAAATGATCACCACACAGTGGTCTGTCCTCACCTTTTCTGAGTTATTTTCTACAACTGGGAATCCATTGTGGTTTGATGTAGTGTCGCTCAGGATGTCCACAATGACGCCCACTTTCTCCCTCCTTCGTAGACAAGTGACCGGTGTGCTCATTACCTCCCTAAAAATAAAAATAAAATAAAAAATAAATGAAATAATTAAAAACAATACAAAACAGAAAGTAATCTGTGCCGACAGCCTAAAGGGAACCTTTGCTTTGCTCCATGCAGGGAAAAGCAACAAGTTCACTTCAATGCACCCCTCTTAGCGGCTTATACTGCCCCTTTCCTTTCTTCTGCTTCTCAATTGGTCCAGGGAAGCTTTAATGCATAACAATACTTCTGTGTATGGGAGGACATATGAGTCATTCCCCCATCTTTCCATGTGACAGTGGGGGTGCTTGGCGACTGGTCATTCAGCTACCTAGTGCTGCCACATGGAGGTGGGAAGAGTCCTTTGCCCTGTGTAGGCTCCAAGTAAGGACTTGTGTCTTACGCAGGGCTTATTCTTCCCACTCCTGAGGGTGAATAGAGCTCCATTGGAACAAAAGGAAGACAAGGAGGAGGAAAAAAATTTGACTCATAAGCTGCATTTATCATATCTTTTTTTAATGGATTTTTTTTTTTACTTTAAGTGGAAATAAAATTTCAACATGAAGATGACTATGCAGATGCCGTCAAAATCCACACTGTACAAAGCCCCATTCTATTTGTTAATGAGAATTTCAAGCTTGCTAAACCTCAGAGTTTCAAATTGAGCAGAATCAGCCGTACCACATCAGATAGAGATTAGAGAAAGTCAAATATTCTGATAGCCAAACCACAAATCGCCAGAACAGAAATGGTTTTCTGTGAATTATATCGCTGATAAGATTACACAAGTGGCAAGCCTCAAAACTCTATAAAGAGTGCTGTACTTACAGCTTCTCCCCCAAACTTACTTCATGTTGCATAGTACTAGTACTTTTATAGTGTGATAAACTAGATGGCCATAAATAGACTGAAATCATAATAAAGGCTCTTCGCTGTGCTATAATTTGGCTGTAGCACTTTAGAGACACTTCTTATTCTACAAGGGTTTCTTAAAGCATAACTTTACCCATAACCGTTCGATAACAATGAATATATCACAACGTACAAAGTATATTACACAATAATAATTATGCTACCAAAATGAAAATGTGTGTAAATTGCCTCAAGTATTGCTTCTGTTTATTTTTGCTGGAGACCATTTTGTTGAAGCCCTCTCCTTGGTCTCAAAAACTACTTTATGTGTCATTCTGTGTTTGACATAAGTACATTTCTAGCAGAGTTTGTCCTGACACATGCTTTTCTTTTCTATCTCCCTAATCTATGTTCCCTCCACATAGTCTGTCATTCATGCTCCCTTCTTCCCCCTTCAGCAGCAGTAAATCTTAAAGCTGTCAAGATAATCAGCCTCTAGTGGCTCAGATTTTGGGAAAAGTGCCGAAAATATATAGAGTAACTGAGCATGTGCAGAGTAGGGTGAAACACTGCATTGCTGAATTTTAAGGTATAAGGTGCTTGATTTTTGATGTTTTACATTACACAGTTATACCTACAAAAGGGGTCAGCCTGAAGTGATCTAGCAGGACTTACATTTTCATATTAAATTTCCACATTAAAGTTATTATTAATGTTTCTGGAAAATCTCCCTCAAAGCCAACCTGACCCTTCCCTGTGCTGGAGAACCATTCTGGGCCAAAATACCCAACATGGCATATATCTCTGTGACCGCTTGACAAGTATCACATCACGCCTTGCCACTTCAAAGATGATGATTGGCTGGTTTATCTCCACCTAACATTCTCACGTAAATCCTGCATATAGTTAAGGTGACCTAAAGTTCACTCAAATGCAAGATAACATTGGCTTGCCTGGAAGGCAGCGGCAGCCCATCCATTAGGGGCGCCACCCTCTATATGCAATTGATAGATTCATGCATAGCAAGAATCTATCCATGGCTGCCGCGGCCACCCCCTATTCATGTGCTCAGCCCTTTTCAGGGATCATGAATTACAGCAACGGGGGGAGTTTTTTTTAATAACCTGATTAGAGCCAGAGGCTCTTAATAGGCTTCAAAATAGAATGGGCTCGGGGGTCGCAGAGGATGCAACCAGAGCCCACCCAGGTATGTTACAACAGCGAATGAATATTCGCTGTCGAAATACTGATCCTCAATCCGGTCAATCAGAAGCAGGTGTAAGGCTCGTTTTCAGATTGGCCAAAAAGAGAAGACTTCCGATTGCCTGTTCATCAACATTGTGCCGGCACTTCAATACACTTTTGTATTTGTTGATTTATTGCTAGTTGATAAGCGCAGCAAACATTTATTAGTGCCAATTATAGCTGTGATTTCTGCCACACTCTGTAAAAGGACCCCCCCCCTCCCCCAATCATCCCATGTCTGTCTTATTCGCCAGGATCTCTCTACGTACCTGGCAGTGAGAGAATGAGAAGTGCTTGGAGCTTCCCAGTGTAAGAATGGGACACTCTGCAGCTTGATGTGGAGATCATACAGACCCTGAGAGACAGGACAACACAATGGTTACCAATATCTGATCTCATATGAACGCCGGAAAGTAGCATCATATCTAGTCATCCTCACCTCAACAAAAAAATCTCCAACTATTTTTGCGGTTATGAGAACAAGCATGATGGGAAAACCGTAGGTGACATTTCCCGTGGCTTCAACCATGATGACTGTTAAGCTCAGTGTCATCCGTACTATGCCGCCTGTGGAGGACAAGAGGACATGGAAATTAGACTAGAACATGACCCGCAAAGAAAAACTATACACAATCAATACATACACACCATAACCGCTAATATTAAATCTTAAAATATTCTTTTGCCCCACCCAATGCTTCAGAAAAGATTGACAGTGCTGGATTTTAAATGCAGATGTAAAAAATAAATAAATAAAAAAGGAAGATCACTCAAATGCAGCTCTGTATTCAATATACCATCACTAAATGCATTTGTAAGAAATCAAAGCTTTTGTAAATGCATGTTTTTCTCTTTTAACCACTTGCCCTTCGGAAGGTTTACCCCCCCCCCCCCCCCCCTTAATGACCAGGCCATTTTTTGTGGTGCGTCACTTTAATTGACAATTGCACGGTCATGCAACACTGTACCCAAATACAATTTATGTAATTTCCCCCCCCAAATAGAGCTTTCTTTTGGTGGTATTTGATTACCATTTTTTTTTTTTTTTACTTTCTGCTAGAACACATCCAAAAAAATAAAATAAAAATAATTCCTTCGTAAAATGTGTATGTATATATATATATATATATATATATATATATATATATATATATATATATATATATATATATATATATATATATATATATATATATATATATATATATATATATATATATATATATCCCATACTAGTAATGGCGATTAGCCTTTAATAGCAGGACTGCGATATTGAACATTTAGGGTCATCAAAGGGTTAAATGCATGCAGTGTTTTGTTTTTGTTTTTACTAGGGAATGTGATGGATTTTCTTTCCAATCCATGACATCCCCGCTGTCAGGACAGAGCTTTGCATTGTTTACATATGCTGAGCTTCCTCCTGTGTCTCTCCTCGACAATCAGTGGATGTCATTCATTGGCTGACACTTGGCGACAGGCTTCTGCTGTGACAAATCACAGCAGAAGAAAGGCGGAAGAAAGGCGCGAACATCCCCTACGCCCATATATGTACGCGGTTCTGCAAAAAGCTGCCCCTCTGTAGTGGTAAATCTGCTATGGGGCCATCAGGCAATAGTTAAAATAAAAAACATATTATACTTACCTGCTCTGTGCAATAGTATTACACATAGTGGCCCCGATCCTCTACTTCTCAGTTCTCCTGCCGGAGCTCCTGGTTCCTCCTCTTCTCATGTGGCACCATAGGAAGCCACGTCCTATGGTGGCACATGGACAGGCTCGATCCTGAGCCACGCTGTCTGCCTCTATAGACACAGCTAGGATCACAGGATTTCACTGACCAGTGAGAGCACATTTTTAGTTGTTGCCGTAAAATGTGTAAGTCATGACTAAGATTAACATACTCACCTAGCTGTGCTGCTGCTCCCATCAGAGCATACTTCCCGGGATCGGCCCATGCCTACAGGAGACAAAAAAAAAAAAAAAAAAAAAAAGGATCAAGGATAATGACATTTCTGTACTACACAAAATTCAGGCTGTTGAAAATCTGCCATAGCTTTCCTGTGGAGTTTTAAATTTGAACTTCTGCTTGTAGGCCACGGCTTGATCCTAGCATAGAGAATAGAATATGGAAATAACATTGGGAAATAATAAGCTGGAAAGGGTCCATTCCCTGTTCTGCTCTTTATATGCAATCCTGTCAAATATCATAGGAGTATACTCAATGCCCCCTTGTAGTTGTGTTTAGGGATCGCCAACATTGCTACAGCACCCTGCTTGCAATCATCACTGAAGGAGCAGACTTTACTTGCCGCCTCCTCCTCTGACCCCACTGACATCCTCTTATATTACAGAAGCATAAGCAATGACACAGGAGTTCTCCTCTTCTCTGCTGCCATCCACAAACCCATGGAATAGACATCAGGTACACTGTAGATCCCACCCCTGGCTGCTGACATCTTGGAGTAAGTTTATCAACATTTCTGAAAATATTATTCCCTTATCTGACCACTAGAGGGGGATATTACAAAAGCAGTAATAAGCATACTGGTTGCAATTCATTATAGACTTAATGGATTTCCAGTGCACCATGGATGATGAGCCCTGCAGATACTAGAGAAATTCATACAATTTAATTAATGGAACGGGATTTAATTTAGGGAAATTAGTAGGTACTATTCCATGCTCTTTTTTGGTCAGTGTCCTGTACATGTTTTTGCTCCATCCTGCAAACTGCGCAAGTTCTTTCTGCTTTTCAAGTTTTCATTATCTGCTAAAAGTTTGTATTAGGTGAGATAACAATTGCACTTTTTTTTCTCAGATACAGGCCTCTGCAGATCATTTGTCCTTGTAACATACTATTTTCAGGGGTACACAATTTGCAACAACAATAGCGTACGTGTCGACAAATTACGCCCATCAATGTATAGGCAGAACACACTAAACCACACATCTGTGGATGCCGACCATCAGAGAATGATGGGAAAACCACACAACATGAGATTTTATAATGTTACTTAAAAGCACCCATGTCAAATGGTAAAGTAAAGGTGCACCTAATAAACAGACATTTGAAATTCCCACCCAAAAAAAGACTTACGATAGTTTCAGTAGAAAAACTGGTCAGCAGGATTCCAAACAGTCGACCCCACGCGGCTCCGAGGAGGAGAGACGGGATAAAGACGCCTGCAGACACGGTCAAGCCGTACGTCCAACAAGCCAGGAAGAAATACAGCAACGTAAAAAGGCCCAGTGTCTGGGGGTTAAAAGAACCTGCAGGGGGAATACGTACAATTTAATAAAGGATAACTCTGGACAAACAAAAACTTGCCCTTCATCCAGCTATACACTTATTCAAAAATTATTAACTGAATATTCCTTTTAAAAAGGAAACCTTTGAAGACAGGAAGCTGCCATTTTCAGATCTTGCTGGAAGCGTGCTTCTTCCAGGTCATCATCTAATTTGGTAATGGATCCAGTGGACACCTACAGTCCTTCAGCTTTAAAGAAAGCAAAGGTGGCTACTCTAACCTGTCACTCCAATACTGCACTTAGGTGTGGCTTCCTCGTTTTTCTCTCTCACTGTGACATACTGAAGCAGATCATGATCCCCTCCCTTCGGAGACTGGGCCGCAGGGCTGTTTTCCAACATGATAACGACCCCAAACACACCTCCAAGATGACCACTGCCTTTCTAAAGAAGCCCAGGGTAAAGGTGATGGACTGGCCAAGCATGTGCCCAGACCTAAACTCTGTTGAGAATCTGTGGGGCATCCTCAAACAGAAGGTGGAGGAGCGCAAGGTCTCCAACATCCACCAGCTCTGTGATGTCATCATGGAGGAGTGGAAGAGGACTCCAGGGGCAACCTGTGAAGCTCTGGTGAACTCCATGCCCAAGAGGGTTAAGGCAGTGCTGGAAAATAATGGTGGCCACACAATATAGACACTTTGGGCCTAATTTGAACATTTTCACATAGGGGTGTACTCACTTTTGTTGCCAGAGGTTTAGACATTAATGGCTGTGTGTTGAGTTATTTTGAGGGGACAGCAAATTTAGTTATACAAGCTGTACACTCACTACTTTACATTGTAGAAAAGTGTAATTTCTTCAGTGTTGTCACATGAAAAGATAGAATAAAATATTTACAAAAATGTGAGGGGTGTACTCACTTTTGTGAGTTACTGTATATACGCCAACTGGATAGTCTTTCTTGCCGGCAAAACAACACACCCGCGCTTCTGGGATCGGTGTAAACACAATAACATTAGCACGCAGCACCACTCTACATGTTACGTCATACAGTGCATCTAGAAAGTATTCACAGCGCTTCACTTTTTCCACATTTTGTTATGTTACAGCCTTATTCTAAAATGGATATAAATTCATTATTTTAGTCAAAATTCTACAAACAATACCCCATAATGACAATGTGAAAGAAGTTTGTTTGAAATCTTTGCAAATGTATTGCATTAAAAAAAAAAAAAAAAAAATAGGAACAAAATCCCATGTACATAAGTATTTACAGCCTTTGTCATGACACTCAAAATTGAGCTCAGGTGTATCCCGTTTCCACTGATCATCCTTGAGATGTTTCTACAACTTGATTGGAGTCCACCTCTGGTAAATTCAGTTGATTGGACATGATTTGGAAAGGCACACACCTCTCTATATAAGGTCCCACAGATAACAGTTCATGTCAGAGCACAAACCAAGTCATGAAGTCCAAGGAATTGTCTGTAGAACTCCGAGGCAGGATTGTATGGAGGCACAGATGTGGGGAAGGGTACAGAAAAAAATTCTGCAGCATTGAAGGTCCCAAAGAGCACAGTGGCCTCCATCATCCGTAAATGGAAGAGGTTTGGAACCACCAGGCCACTTCCTAGAGCGGGCTGACTGGCCTCGGGGTGGCGACCAAAAATCTGATGGCCACTTTGACAGAGCGCCAGCATTCCTCTGTGGAGAGAGGAAAACCTTCGAGGATAAACAATCATCTCTGCAGCACTCCAATCAGGCCTGTATGGTAGAGTGTGCAGACGGAAGCCACTCCTCAGTAAAAGGCACGACAGCTGTCTGGAGTTTACTAAAAGGCACCTGAAGGACTGTCAGACCGTGAGAAACAAAGCTTGAACTCTTTGGCCTGAATGGCAAGCGCCATGTCTGGAGAAAACCAGGCAATGCTCATCACCTGGCCAATACCATCCCTACATTCAAGCATGGTGGTGGCAGCACCATGCTGTGGGGATGTTTTCCAGTGGCAGGAACTGGGAGACTAGTCAGTATTGAGGGAAATATGAATGCAGCAATGTACATAGACATCCTTGATGAAAACCTTCTCCAGAGCGCTTTGGACCTCAGACTGGGGCAAAAGTTCACCTTCCAACAGGCCAATGACCCTAAGCACACAGCCAAGACAAAGGAGCGGCTATGGGACAACTCTGTGAATGTCCCCGAGGGGCCCAGCCAGAGACCAGAATTTAACCCGATTGAACATCTCAGGAGTGATCTGAAAATGGCTGTGCACCGATGCTCCCCATGCGATCTAATGGAGCTTGAGAGGTCCAAAAATAGGTGTGCCAAGCTTGTCGCGTCATACTCAGACTTGAGGCTGTAATTGGTGCCAAAGGTGCTTCAAAGTATTGAGAAAAGGCTGTGAATACGCCTGTATATGGGATTTTTTTTAAAAAAAATTTATAAACTTTGCAGATTTCAAACTGCTTTCAGGTTGTCATTACGGGGTATTGTTTGTAAAATTTTTAAGGAAAATAATGAATTTAATCCATTTTGGAATAAGGCTGTAATATAAAAAAAAATGTGGAAAAATTGAAGCGCTGTGAATACATTCTGGACGCACTGTAGAGGACTTCCTCCAAGTGCCCCAGGGGCATTTAACATGACTGATGGCTGTGATTATTGCGCGCTTGACCTTTTCTAGAGACAGAAGGTCAATGAGAACTGGTAAGCACCCTTATCAGAGGTGGTGGCATTCACATAAAGAGTCTTTTTCACTTGGGGTGCTGGAGCTCTGAATGAACTTTAAAAGAAGATAGCTTCAATATTATTTTCCCCATTTCATGCGGAGTTGATGATTATATTGCATTTTTTAAATAATTTATATGTTTGTTTTACTGTGCTGATATCACATGGTTAAGTCACTGCTTTGCACTGTTATTTTGTTTCACACAGTTTATTTTGGAGCAGTGTAAAGACATTAACAAGTTTTTTTACTATTTAGATCCAATCATTTATCATATCATAATAATTTTAACATACCAAGAAGCAAACAAAAAGTGTATTAGCCACGGTTCACACAAATGTGATTTCTAATGCAAGTTGGAACACACTGAACCGCATAGCAAGTGAAACAACATCAGTTCCTACGGAGCCCGCTTACATACATTCAGTTCGATTGTGATCCAACTTTGAAAAAGGGTCCTGTGCGATTTTGTGGTCCACAGACTTCAATGAATATACATCAAAAATTGCATCTGCATGCTTTTTTGATCCATTTTACAACGTAATTTGTGCAGGTTGTTAGAAGCCAGCACCCTCACAACCAGTAACTCATCCCTGCTATTGTCCAGCAGGGAGGAGTCATCTGTCAAGGGCATTCTAAAGGCCCATACACACGATCAGACTTTTTGACAACAAACATGCAAATTAGCTGTTTTGGAGCAACATCCGACCGTGTGTACGCTCCATCGGACAAACTTTTTTGGTTTTCATCGAACTTTTGTTGGCTGTGCGAACGGACAAACTTTCTGGCAACAAAAGTCAGATGGAGCAAAGTCTGATCGTGTGTACAGAAAACCATAGGACTTTTGTACAAAGTACAAACAGGCATGCTCAGAACCAATGCAAAAGATCAGACAACAATACAGAAGTTGACCAAAGGTGGCGGTAAAGAGCAGAAAAACCACGTGATTTGGTGAAAGTTGGCTGAAAAAGTCCTGCTGTGTGTATGCAATATACAAGTTCAGGGCCGACGCCCTTTGTACAAAAATCCAAGGGAAAGTTTGTACAAAGTCCTATCGTGTGTATGAGGCTTAAAGGTTTTTTTTGTTAAATAAAAAAAATCATGTCATACTTACCTGCTCTGTGCAGTGGATTTGCACAGAGCAGGCTGGATCCTCCTCTTCTCGGGTCCCTTTTCGGCTCTCCTGGCTCCTCCCTCCTGTTAAGTGCCCCCAGAGCAAGCAGCTTGCTCTGGTGGCCCCTGAGCTGAGCCAAAGCTCCCTGTGTCCATTCAGACATGTAGCCGTGGCCTGGCCAGGCCCCCTTTCTCTCCTCATTGGCCAACTGACAGCAGCCGGAGCTAATGGTGCCACGCAGCTCTCTCAGCCAATAAGGAGGGGAGCCCCTGGCAGCCAAGATACTCCTACAACATCGCTGGACCTAGGTGGACCAAAGGTATTAGAGGGGCTGCTGCACACAGAAGGCTTTTTTATCCTAATGCATAGAGTGCATCAAGATAAACAAAAAAAAAAAAAAAACTTCTGCCTTTACAAACAATTTAATGAGGCGGCACCCTAACCACTGACACATCCCTGCTGTCAGCAGCAGGCTTCCTAACCACTATGAGTTTTGTACGCTGTCAGCAGGGGATTAACCAGTAACCTCAAAATGTAAACCTATCTGTATGGATTTAAAGCGGAGGTCCACCCTAAAGTGGACCTTCCGCTCATCAGAACCCTCCCCCCCTCCGGTACTGTACAGTACAGGTATCTGCACCCACTTCCGGGATAGCTCTCTGCGGAAAGGGGCGTAGATTACGCCCCTTTCCGAAAGCCCCCCCCCCGCTGCCTGCTGGGAAACACACAGATCCCAGAGGCAGCGGGTCCATCCTTATTGCGCAGCGCGTCTCGCGCATGCGCAGTAGGGAACTGGGAAATGAAGCCGAAAGGCTCCACTTCCTGATTCCCATACCCAAGATGGCGGCGGCAGCACCCGAGAGACTATCGAGAGATCGGCTTCGGGTGCCGACATCACGGGCGCGCTGGACAGGTAAGTGTCACTATTTTAAAAGTCAGCAGCTGCAGTATTTGTAGCTGCTGGCTTTTTAAAAAAAAAAAAAAAAACGCGGAGTCCCGGCGGACTCCCGCTTTAAGGGGGAACCTACAAAATCCATACAGACCCTTATCAGATCATGCAGCCCAGAAAAGGATAGGGGTCCTCACCCTCCTGAACCACACTAGGCAACATGCCCTCATCATGGGGGAGAATTCGCCAGAGGTGAGAGAACCGCCCCCGGAAAAGCACCTTTGTCCCCATGTTGATGAGCACAAGGCCTCGAACCCAAAACCCTGGCCTGGTGGTTGTGGGAGTGCGTGGGGTAGCATACTGGAATCTAGAAACCGCCTTTAACAAGGGGGCACCAAGATCCCCTACTTCTTAACCAAGACCAAAATAAAAGCTCCAAAATGAAACAAAAAAATAAAAAATAAAAAAACTCACAATATAAATGTATTCAAATCGCACCTGCATTACAAAATCGCATCAAAAATCAGATCAAAATAGCACTGCACTAGTGTGAACCTAGGCTTAACAGCTGAAGATAACTTTGTTTATGCATCAAAAGTTTTCTAGAATTGAGCTTTAAAGAGTTACTAAACCCACAACAGTAAAATCAGTCTGTATATGCAGTAAAGCATGCTTGTTATACTCACTGTGGAACCTAAGGATCCCTTGCATTGTGTAAAAAGGCTGTTTGATCCAATCTTCTCTGATCCTCCCCTTCTTCCACTGTCCCCAATCCATCTCCTGATAGAACAGAGCATTGGGGGCAGTCTGCACATGCTCAGTTTAGTGTGTACTGCTAGAGATTTTTTTTTTCTTTTGGGAGGGTGTATGTGATCAGCACAGGGCCAATCAGCACTGTCCAGACAGAGGATCAGGGGTCATGCAGCCTCATAGGACAGCCAGAGAAGAATGAAAACTCCTCTACAAGCTTTAACCAGTGTTTGGCTGGACACTGACAGAAGTCACAAGACTGCTATATACTGCCGATGAGAAAAAGTATTTAGCAGTCTAGATTTAAATAAATGACTGCATTTCCAATGTATGGCATACTGTGGGAGACCAGATTATAGTGGATGCAGGGTCCTGTGTATAGTAACACTTTAACATTTCCATGTACAATGGAAAATATCAATTTATATACACATGTGCATTTACAAGATTACATTCACTTTATCAATATCTGAAAGCGGTCAGGTATAAGGAGCACACAGACTAAACTCACCAGCGGGATCATGAAAGAGCCTGCGTACACTGCTCTCCGGAGTAGTAAAGAAGGCTGATGCCATAGCATTGTATTGGCCATCTGGGCAAAAGAGCTGGAGGGGAAAAAAAAAAAAACAAACACACTTGAGTTTAAAAGGCACTTTCACTAAAAGTGATTGTAAAAGGTTAATATTTTTTATTTTTTTATAAACAAAACATGTCACACCTTCCTGTGTGCAAGGGTTTTGCATAGAGCATCCCCGATCCTCCTTTTCTGGGGTCCCACGGTGGCACTATTGGCTCCTCCTCCGCATCAAGTGTCCCCAAGGCGAGCCGATTTCCATCGGGGCAATCCCGAGTCCTGCTGCTACGTGCATTGACACAGACAGTAGAACTCAGCCTCGCCCCTAAGCTCACCAAATTCGATTGACAGCAGCGGGGGGGCCAATGGCTCCTGCTGCTATCGTTCTATCTAATGAGGACCCAAGACAGAGGCTGGAGCTGCTGGGCTCGTTCTCATTGCTGCAAAGCTCGGTTTCAGCTAAATAAAAAGGGGGGCTCTGGGAGGCTGCTGCACCACAAAAGGTTTTTCACCTTAATGCATAGAACGCATTAAGGTCAAAAAAACCTTGAGACTTTACAACTCCTTTAAGATTACCTACTTCCAAGTTATTTCAATGGTCAGCGCATCTGTAAAATCTTTTACCGCTTCCATCATTTAGTAGGACACCATTATCGAAGCCAGAAATAAATTCAGGGTCACCGCCCTGCCTTTTGAGTCATAAGGAGCCCCCCCCCCCTTTTATCACTCGTGGACCCACTGGTCAGGGAGTGATTTAAAGTGGTTGTAAACCCTTACAAACCACTTTGACCTACAGGTAAGCCTAGATTAAGGCTTACCTGTAGGTCCAAGAAATATCTCCTAAACCTATATGGTATAGGAGATATTTGCCCGAAAACAGGCACCGCTGTCTACAGCGCATGCGCCGTAGACAGCGGCGCGCAGGCGCACTGAGCGCGGCATTCTCAGAGACGGAGCTGCCGCGCGTGTCGGCTCCCGTGCGCATGCGCGGGAGTGACGTCATCGCGGCTTCGCCGAATGACAGCGGCGGAGCTGCGAGACCCCACCAAGAAGATGGATGCGGTGGACTACAGAGGACAGCGGCGACTTCGCTGGCTCCTGTGTCAGGTAAGTGACACATAATAGGCTACTATGCGATGCATAGTAGTCCATTATGCTTTGCCTTTGCAGGGAATGAAAGAGGAAGTAAACCCATCAGGGTTTACTTCCTCTTTAAAGACAGAAGGGGCACCTGCAGCATATAAGAAACATGAGAGCCCGATAGTCTACCTGCAATGTGTATTCACCAGAATTCTCCCGTAGTGGCTGGCAGTCAGAGGAAGAATAGATCAAAACAAAGGCAACGGTGGCCGTCACAGCTGCTACCAACATGGCCTCGATCACCTGATAGCAGCGACGATGTAAATACCTAAAGAAAGAAGAGCATTTAGTTATGAAGTACAAAGCCCACATCATATTTTATACAGAAGCAATGTGTAACACCTTCCTGAGAAAAAGAATGATGGTGATTTTTGTGTCCCCATGTGTATGATAGTCATGGATAAGTAATCCCCTTTGGGTTAGATAACTCGATCCCTCGTGTCTTAAACTAATGTAAGAGCATGTACTACAGACCATACTGGATTTGAAATCTATTGGGTGGAGATTTGCATAGTTTACTTGGTTCATACTTTAGACTTGAATAAGCGAATCTCAACAGTTTTGTAGGACTCTAAGTGGCTAAGTGAGTGTACTACCGGTTTAGTGTCAGTTACGGGATTAGAGTTGTTGCTGAATGTAGCGTATATTCTTTTTGTGATGTATCTGTACCAAGCCTGGGTATGCATGTCCAAAACACCAATTCTTATGTTGTTGACAAATGCTCTCGACTTTTTTCGTCAATTGGCTTTTTAAAGGAGCGACAAAGAATTAAGATCATTAACCCTTTCATGACCAAGCCTATTTTTGGAATTTGGTGTTTACAAGTTAAAATCGATATTTTTTGCTAGAAAATTACTTGGAACCCCCAAACATTATATATATTTTTTTAGCAGAGACTCTAGAGAATAAAACGGCAATTGTTGCAATATTTTATGTCACACGGTATTTGCGCAGCGGTGTTTTAAACGCAACTTTTTGGGAAAAGGGACACTTTCATGAATAAAAAAAAAAAAAACAGTAAAATTAGCCCAATTTTTTTGCGTAATGTGAAAGATAATGTTACACCGAGTAAATAGATACCAAACATGTCACACTTCATAATTGCGCGCACTTGTAGATTGATGACAAAGTACGGTACCTAAAAATCTCAATAGGCGACGTTTTACATTTTTTTTACGGTTACCAGGTTGGCGTTACAGAGGAGGTCTAGTGCTAGAAATATTGCTCTCGCTCTGATGATCGCGGCGATACCTCACATGTGTGATTTGAACACCATTTACATACGCGGGCGCGACTTCCGTATGCGTTTTCTTTGCTTCGCGAGCTCGCAGGGACGGCGGGCGCTTTAAAAAAAAAAAAAATTATTTTTTTATTTATTTTAAAATGACTAAATTGTTTTTAAAAAATAAAATAAAAATTGATCACTTTTATTGCCGTCAAAAGAAATGTAAACATCCCTTGTGACAGTAATAGGTGGTGACAGGTCCTCTTTATGGAGGGATAGGGGGTCTAAAAGACCCCCCACCCCTCCTTTACACTTCAATGTATTCAGATCGCCGAAAACGGCGATTCTGAATACCGGATATTTTTTTAAAACCGGCGCCATTGGCAGCCGAGTAAACGGGAAGTGACGTCATGACGTCGCTTCCGTGTTTACGATGAGGAGACTGGAACGAAGCCGATTACGGCTTCGTTCCAGTTCCTCCCCAGCAGCCGGAGGCGTCTGATCACGAATCGGTGCTCCCGATCGAGCAGGAGCACCGGTAACAGCGGCGGGAGGCGGCGCGGGGGGGACGTCCCCTCCCGCTCCTCTGGCGTAACAGCCAAAAGGCTTTTAGCCGCATCGGTTGTTATGCCTGGATAGCCAAGCGCCTGCTGCAAAAAACGGTACCGGGATGATGCCTGCAGGTGTGGGCATCATCCCGGTATAACCCCCGGAAGCCGAGTACGCATATCTGCGTACGCTCGGCGGGAAAGGGTTAAGATAATGCTTTGTGGCTCCTGAAGTAGCTGATTGTCGAAACATGTCAAGTGAAGAGCATTGGTCAACAACATAAGAATTTGTATTTGGATATTCTCTGTTGGTTTTAAGGATTCAACAGTATTTGCCAGGTGCTTTTTAAGTATTGAAAGCACAATAAAGACATTTTTTTTATGACCTAGGTTTTCCGGCACCTTTAGACCCCTTTCACACCAGGGCGTTCTGCAGGCGCTATAGCGTTAGAAATAGCACCTGCAATCTGCCCTAAAGAAGCTGCACTATTGTGTGCAATGTGAAAGCCCCGAGGGCTTTCACACTACAGCGGTGCGCTGGCAGGACGTCAGAAAAAAGTCCTGCCAGCAGCTTCTTTGGAGCGGTGAAGGAGCGGTGCGTTTACCGCTCCTCCACCGCTGCTCCCCATTGAAATCAACGGGGCAGCGATGTAATGCCGCCGGCAAAACACCGCTATTGCGGCGTATTGCAGGCGGTTTTAACCCTTTCGCGGCCGCTAGCGGGGGGGTAAAAGCGCCCCGCTAACGTCCGAAATGCGCCGCAAATCCGGCAGTAAAGCTAAAAATGGCGGCATTTTACCGCCGACAGTATCAGCGGCGTGGTGTGAAAGGGGTCTTAAAGTACCTTCATTCCCGATTTTAAAATATACGATTTCATACTACAGATATACAGCTATGAGGCCCTAGACACAGACATGTCAGGAGGAGCAATTCAAGACAAAAAAAGGTAAATATGTCGGGTAAATGCTTAGAGGCACTAAAATGCTATAAAAACAGCAATTTCAGAAGCACGGCAACTTTTCTTTTGGGTTAATTAAACATGGATTTGTTCAGACCACTTGACCCCCAAGACCTTTACAGCCACTTTTTGTTCACATGTAACAATCAGTATTTTTTGCTAGAAAATTTCTTCAAAACCCAAACATTTTATAGGTTTTTGGAAGCAGGGGCCCTAGAGAATAAACTGGTGTGCGCTGCAATTTTCTTTTGGTCACACGGTAATTGCACAGCAGTTTTTCAAAAAAAATGTTGGGGGGGGGGGGGGGGGATACACTTTTTTGAATTTGAATGGAAAAAAACAAAAACAATGCATGACCCAGTTTTTTAACTGAGTAAATACCAAACATGTCACACTTCAAAAATTGTGCAACAGTGACAATGTCAATTTTACCATCCATAGGCAACGCTTTAAAAGCTCCCGTGTGGGACGACTGCTGTATGCACGCGTGTGGGACCCGACAAGTGCCTTTTTCTTTGCGCACGAGTAAGGGGGGGGGACTGGGGGACTTGAATTATTATTTTACACTGTCGCTTTAAAAATATAAATTAAAAAAATTGTAATCACTTTTATTGCGGTCACAAGAAATGTAAACATCATAGTGACAGCAATAGGCATGTGAAAGATACAGTTTATGGAGATAGCTGAGGTCTATAAAGACCCCAAATCCATCCTCTGCCTTTACAATCATTTGACCACACCAAGATTGGTGTGATCAAATGCTTTTCATTTTTAAAAATGGTGCAGTTTACATCCGGGTAAACCGGGAGTGATGAACCAGAACTGCTTTTTTCATCTCTATGATATAATAAAGGGAACTGGTAGCAATGAACTGCATTGCTACCAGTTCCCTATATTATATCATAGAGATGAACAAAGCAGTTCCGGTCCTTGGTAGTCTCAATGATCAGCTGGTCGATCGCATGTCCCGATTGAGCCTGATTAAGCTGCGGGAAAAGGTGTGGGTGTGTGTGTGTGTGTGTGTGTGTGTGTGTGTGTGTGTGTGTGTGTGTGTGTGTAAATCCCCCTTCCCACTGCTTGTGGCACTCCAGTGGCTAGTTAGGCTACT
This sequence comes from Lithobates pipiens, assembly GCF_037356315.1. NCBI lineage: Eukaryota > Metazoa > Chordata > Amphibia > Anura > Ranidae > Lithobates > Lithobates pipiens. The sequence continues at coordinate 319,361,075 of NW_027507784.1, read as the reverse complement.
AGGATTGCTTTTAAAGAGCGCCAATCATCAGCTCTAACAAAACTATACCGAGATGTCTGCAGCTGCAGGCATTATCCTGGTATAACCACGTGAAGTCTACCAATGTGTGTTGCTGGCCGGTGTTCTGGCAGATAGTGTCCTGCCATCATATAGTGTCTGCCCCGTACTGCGCATGTGCAGTACGGAGCAGACGAAGCTTCGGAAAATTTCCGAAGATGAACGGCGCCTGCGCCGTGAGTGGAAGTGGTAGCCCCACCATCCAAGCGGACATAGGGTTGTGAAAATGAGAGGGCCCCTCGCGGGCGAGCTTCGCTCACCACGCTTCGGGCTCGGCCTCGCTGCGCTCGGCTCTTTTCTATTCCTACTCTATGTCCACTTGGATGGTGAGGATAGAACCTGGACTCACGGTGCAGGCGCCGTTCATCCTCGGCTATTTTCGGAATCTGTGTTGCTGTGTACTGCGCATGCGGACACTATCCGATGGGGGACTTTATACGATGGGACACCGGCAGGTGCTTAAAAGTGTGAGAATCGATGAAAGAAACAAAGCCCTGCCTGTAGAGACAGTGAAGAATGCACAGTAAAAGTCAGTAATGGGAACAAATCAGCTGAAGGGTGAGCACAGGCAATATTAGTGACTAGTCCCTTTTCCCTCTGTCTTTCCTGGGCACAGCTTTCACAGTACAGATCCGCTTTAACTAAACGTTAATGCTGAAATATAATTTAACTGCACATCTGATTTCATCATCTAGATTATTTTTCACAGCAGTCAATATTACTAATGTGAATGGCATTTACACCCACTCATGCTGTCATCACAGGATACACTATGCATATTCTAGCAGATCCATTCATGCACATGATATTCTCGAATTACCCAAAAGACAATGACATACTGCCGGGAAAATTGTTGGCAAAACAAAGACAAATGAAAACTCACTATTTCACTCAGGAAGAAAGAAATTAATGGCATTCCTCCTATTACAGCTGGAAGGTAAACTCATTTAGCAGAAGGGTAATAGTAAAAACAAAAGTAGAAGCAAAAAAATAAATAAAAATGGTCAGCAGTCACATCTATTATAGTGAAACGCCGGTTTAAAAAAAAAAAAGGAAATCTATATTCTCTGGGTCATCTATTACACATTGCATGTGTGGATCTAATCAATCCCCATTCCTTTAAAAAGGGTATTCATCGGTGTCTTTACCTCTGTGGAATAGGGCCACAGGCAGGAATAAAAACCAAAGAATACACAACCCCGTCCCCCAATTTTATCCCAAAAAGTGACTTGTGACATGGAAGAACTAGTACTTCTTTCAAGACAGGTCCTCTGTTACTGAGGTGGTCAGAATAATTTAATAATAATAAGTTGCACAAAGAGCATAGACATGTGGCATTCATTTGGATATGTTCTGTCACATGCTGTCCCTGACTGTGCCCTGCGGCAAGTCTCCTGGTCTCTGGACGTTTCCTGTATCAAGTCTACCAGTCCCTGACCTTTGCTTAAAAAAAAAAAAAAAAAAATCTCCCAGTCTTTGCCTCCTATAGCAAGCTTTCCAGTCTCCATCTTATACAGTAAGTCTCCCGGTCCCCGACTACCACCTGTAGTACACAAGTCTTCAAGTGTCCAACATTCTCCTGAAGCAAGTCCCCCAGTCCCTGAAAGCCTCCCGCAGTAACACTACTTTTACACTGGGGGCGTCGGCGGTAAAGTGCTGATATTTTTACCACCATTTTTGCTGAGGTCTTTGGCCAGTTGCGGGATGCTTTTAACCCCCACTAGCGGCCGAAAAGGGTTAAAAACATCCCACAAAGTGCCGCTGCAGCGGCGCATTGCTGGCAGTGCTGCCCATTGATTTCAATGGGCATGGTCGCTTTAGAAGCGGTGTATACACTGCTGCAAAGATGCGGCTTGCGGGACTTTTTTTTACCATCCTGCCAATGCACCGCTCAAGTGTGAAAGCCCTCGGGCTTGCACATTGGAGTGACAGGAGAGGCTCTTTACAGGCGCTATTTTTAGCACTATAGTGCCTGTACAGAGCTTCAGTCTCAGCTTTTGTGTGGGTCTCTTGTAGCAAGTATTCCAGCCTCTAACAGCCTCCTGTAAAGAAGAGTCCCTGGCCTTACACTGAAACTTGTCTCCCAGTCTCTGACAGTCTACTACTGTGGGGGGGGTTAAGATGTGGAGAATTAAAAAGGAAAAAAGTAGGGCTCCACTATGATTATGGCTCACAGGAGTGCACTTAGTTCTGCACTCCTGTGACCCCTTTTCAGCCGACAGCGGGCTAAGGTCCACTGCTGGCTGAGTTGCTGACCAGGTCCAGGTTCTGGAGCAATCCCAACAGCAAGGTTTTATCAGATGCCTAGACTGGCAGCTTGTTCAGCGAGCTGTTCCCACCACCCCCCCCCCCCCCCCACAGCCCAGCACTCTAGTAGGCAGAATAGAGAGCCAGTGACGGTCGCTCTGCTCACTGAAGTCTGATTGCTCAGTTCTCTGTATTCGAAGCAGTGTGGGACCAATTGCTGCATCCACCTAGGAGAGTAGAAATATTTTTTTTGCAATCTCGTACGTCTCTAAAGTTCTGCAGCACAACTACTTGTTTAGTAATAACCTAAAGAACAATTCTACCAACTCAGAATAGCAAGCATCCTAATAGGACATCCACCCTGAAGCAGGAGGTCATAACATTACTACAGGCATTTATATACAGCCATTATGGGGTACATTACATACTGTACATTACCATCAGCCCCTGTCCTCAAGGAGTTTACAATCGAAGGTCCCTAATCAAAGCAGCTAAATAAAAAGGCTGCATCACCAGGGTGTCAAATACAATAGGACCAAAATATGTACATGGACAACAAAGGGAATTAAAAAAGAAGGAGGAACACATCACTTTACCGGATTCTAAACACCGTCAACAAGTTGTTCAAGGCATTAAACAGCGCTCCCAGTATGCCTCCTGCCAAGAAAGGATAAAGAGTCATAATGGGAAAGGCAAATGAACATTTGATAAAATATATATATGTAATTTTGCTTCATATGCTGTTTTAAATACACTGGTATTCTGATATGGAAAAGAAAACAATTGTTGCATAATTAGTAATGAAGATGAAAAATTTTATGAAGTATTAAAAGGTCTTTCTTACCTATTGCTCCCATGGCAATAAAGATTGGAAGTTCAAAGTACTTGTAGCTGTTTTCCTGCCAATCAACACACACAGCAATAGATGAGAAAATCAGCATTCCCTCTCATTTACAGCATAGTTAGTCACCTTGTAAAAGATCTTTCAGCGTTTCTTCAAGTCATTGTCAAGGGAAAAAAAAAAAAAAAAAAAAGGACTCTTCCAGTAGTATTCCAAAAATGCAGATTTTGGCGTTTTGAATACTTTTAAGTGCAAAGGAGGGATTTGGGGTCACAAAGTGAACAGATTTTATTATTTTAAATTTTTTTTAGAGAGAGTGTAAAAAAAATAAAAAAAATAAATAAACACGTTTAAGGTGCCCCCACGCACTAAAAACACATACGCAGGTCATACGCGCAAATGTAAACGTGTTCAAATCACACATGTGGTATCGCCGCAATCAGAGAGAGAGACCAAATATCGTGTGACATAAAATGTTGCAAAGATCACCACTTTATTCTCCAGAGTCTTTGCTATCTATATTTTTAATATATATATATATATATATATATATATATATATATATATATATATATATATATATATATATATATATATATATATATATATATATATATATATATATATCTTTTATTTTGAAATAAGTGATTATTTCAGACACATCACTGCTGGAAAATGAACTGTTACATACTTTGAAAGTTATTTACCTGCATTTTTAAATGGACTGTAATGCACTATAGTTATACACAGAGCACTTTATATGTTATAGCACTTTATATGATACGATACATACCACAGTTTATGAAATATATACGATTTAAATGAGACACACTATATTATAGAGTTTACGCAACGTAATTTTTTGCATTTTTACAAAACAGAAGTGCCTAGAATATTTCTGTTTTTCAGGAGGATTTCAAGACAAAAGTTTGACTTTTCAAGAGATAATAAATACAAGGGTTCTTTAAAAAGTTTCTGCACTTTTTTAAACGCCATTAAATATAAAAAAGTGCGGAAACTTTTTGAAGACCCCTTGTGTGTGTACGTATGTATGTACGTACTAATATATATATACACACACGTACATACATACATACATATACACACACACACACACACACACACACACACACACATATATATACATATACACACACACACTATAATTAAATATTAATATATAGCAGGTGTGAAGAAATGCTGTAAATGAAGAATGCTTTCAAAAATAGAAGTGTTAATAGTTTATTTTTATCAATATACAAAATTAAAATGAAAAGAAAACTGGGCAAACAGAAGAAAATTCTAAATCAAATCAATATTTGGTGGGACCACCCCCCTTTGCCTTCAAACCATCATCAATTCTTCTAGGTACACTTGCACACAGTGTTTGAAGGAAATCCACGGGTAGGTTGTTCCAAACATCTAAGCCCTTGTACACACGGTCGGACATTCTGATGGACAATGTCCGATAGGACCGTGTTGTCGGATAATCCGACAGTGTGTGGGCTCCATTGGGCTGTTTCCATCAGAGTATCCGACGGACCAAGTTTTCCAGCTGGGCTATAACATTTTCCAACAACATGATCCGATCGGACTTTGTCCGATCATGTGTAGAGAATTCCGATCGGACAAAGTGCCACGCATGCTCAGATCAAAAACGTAGACCAAAGCTATTGGCTACTAGCCTGAACGTAGTCCCGTTCTAACGAAATAACGTCATCACGTTATGTACAATTGGATTTTCTGACAACTTTGACACTGTGTATGCAACAGTTTCGGACAAAATCCGTCAGACAAAATCCGACGGATTTGGTTGTCAGAATGTTCGACTGTGTGTACAAGGGCTTAGAGAACTAAACCACAGATCTTCTGTGGATGTCGGCTGCCTCAAATCCTTCTGTCTCTTCATGTAATCCCAGACAGACTTGATGTTGAGATCAGGGCTCTGTGTGGGCCAAACCATCACTTCCAGGACTCCTTGTTCTTCTTTATGCTGACATTGGCTGTATGTTTGGGATCATTTTCCTGCTGCAGAATATATTTAGGGCCAATCACACACCTCCCTGATGGCATGGCATGATAGATATATATCTGCCTGTATTTCTCTGCATTGAGGACACCATTGATCCTGACCAAATCGCCAACTCCTTTTGCAGAAATGCAGCCCCAAAACTTACAAGGAACCTCCACAATGCTTCCCTGTTGCCTGCAGACACTTATTGTACCGCTTTCCAGCCCCTCACCAACAAACTGCCTCCTGCTACAGCCAAATATTTCACATTTTGACTCATCAGTTCAGTGCACCTGCTGCCACTTTTCTGCACCCCAGTTCTTATGCTTTTTGTGCCTAGTTGAGTCTCATAGCCTTGTTTCCATGTCAGAGGTATGGCTTTTTAGCTGCAATTCTTCCATGAAGACCAATTTTGACCAGACTTCTCCAGACAGTAGATGGGTTTACCTGGATCCCACTGGTCTTCACCAGTTCTGTGTAGATGGCACGGCTGCTCGAAAGGAAGTAAGCATGATGTGTCTCATCTGCTGAATTAGGTTTCCTTGGCCGATCACTGCCTCTACGGTCCTTAACATTGCCGATCAATGGTGTCCTCGATGCTGAGAAATGGAGGCAGATCCCTCATGCCATACCATCAGGGAGATGTGCGATTGACCCTAAATGTATTCTGCAGCAGGACAATGTCCCCAAACATACAGCCAGTGTCATTAGTAACTATGTTCAGCATAAAGCAGAACAAGAAATTCTGGTTTGGATGTGATTTTTTGGCCCCCACAGAGCCCTGATCTCAACATCGAGTTTGTCTGGTATTATATGAAGCCCCTGTTCACACAGACTTCATCTGAAATTGCACGTCAGTGCAACTTCATGTGCGGCTTCATGCAGACGTCTATTCAGGTTGCACCCAAAATAGCCAAACATAGTGCATGTACCACTTTCTTATAGATGCGGCCCAGCAAAGTTGGCCTCACACCGATTTGAACAGTGCGATTTCCGGCAATAGGATACAACCCCATGACGGGACCTCCAATGTGAACAGGGGCTAAGAGACAGAAGGATTTGAGGCCGCCTTCATCCACAGAAGATCTTTGGTTAGTTCTCCAAGAGGTTTGGAACAACCTACCGTGTTGAATCAAAAGGTTGGTCACACCAAATATTGATTTGATTTAGGATTTCTCTTCTGTTTGTTTACTTTGCGTTTTGTGAATTGATAAAAACAAACAATTATACATACATACCCATTGAATTTTTTTTTTTTTTATATATATATATATATATATATATATATATATATATATATATATATATATATATATATATATTTATATTTATATTTAATTTCTTCAAACCTGCCTAAAAGCATTTACACAGTATATCAATTCAAGATATTGCTTACCACATGGCAAATGTTTACTAGCCATGAGACCACCAGGACATGTCATTAAGATCATGAGACTTGCTTCTGACTTTTTCGCACAAAGGGATTTTAGAGGGATAAATGAATTGTGGCATTTCTCTCTATAATTTACTAACCTCATTATGTCACATGCAGAAGTAATTGTCCATGCGGTGGAAGGAAGAACAAAGATCAGTGTGTCTTCGTTTGAGAAAAAAACAAAACAAAAAGACAGGATTCTCTAAGCTCCCCAATCCCTGCATCACAATTTGCCTTTGAAAAAGAGAAGTTTGCTCCCATGCCTGTCTGTAAATCTGACAGCGGTGTTGTCAGCCTTTCCTGTGCACCCGCCAAAACTGGCACCTGTCCGATTACCCGAATTGTCAAACGAAAGATGCCGGGTGGGAGGCAAAAGCGATTTTCGTTTTTTATTGGTCGAGGCTTGGAGAAGAGACATATAGGGGAAAATTTACTAAAAACGGGTGCACACAGAATCTGGTGCAGAGAAACCAATCAGCTTCCAGTTGTTGCCCATCGTTCACGCTGAAGGCGGGTTTGAAATCATGCAAGTTCAGCTAAAGGATTTCGAACCTGCATTTCAGTGCGAGTTTGGGATGATTTGAAAGACATCTGTGCGGGTTCACGCACAGATGTCTACTGAAATTGCCCCTGAAGTCGGCAAAAGTTGTGCAGGAACTACTTCTGGAAAAATCGGTGTGGCACCGCAGAGTGGGTGTCACACTGATTCGGATGGTGCAATTGTGCTGGATGTGAACAGGGGCTGACTGACAGCTTAATTGAACAAGCTGAAGTTAGAAGTGAATTGGTTACAATGCCCAGCTGCACCAGATGTCTGCTCCTTTTTAGTAAATCTTCCCCAAAATGTCTGTTCAGCCTTTCTCAACTGCCTGATATCAAACATGGCACGTTATGAGCATTCCAAGCTGGCCAATCAAAAAAAAACAAAAAAAAACAAACACACAGAACATGGAAGATGACTAGGGGAAAACATCAGCTCCAGCAAGGAAGTTGCTGATGTTGCATCGTCGGAGTGTAGGTAAGTTTAGTTCTGCTCTGAACTATAACATTTTGAATCAAGTATATCCAGTATGGTCCTCTTAAAACATTTTATCAACTCGCGTATTCAGGGAAATTGACCCCACCTCCATCTAAAAACTGTACTTGAGTCACCGCCATCTGATCGTTCCTTGCAGCCATTACCTTTTGTACCACCTCCCCTTCCCTTTAGATTGTAAGTTCAATGAGCAGGGCTCTTATTCCTTCTATATTGAACTGTATTTGTAATTGTACTGTCCCCATTTTTTTTTTGTAAAGTGCTGCGTAAACTGTTGGAGTTATATAAATCCTGCAAAATAATAATTCTAAATCAGTAGATCTTACACAAAAGATTAAACATAAATGACTGTAAGAAGGTAAGGCTGAGTCTGTTAGCCAGGCTACTAACTACAGACCCACCACAAAAAACCCATGAGGGCCAAACTCACATCTGTATCAAATCTTCCGAAGTTTATGAGACCAGGGTTGCTCAGGTCGCCCGGTTTGCGGTTGTAAATGCTGAGCACAAAGTTCAGCGTGAAGGTGGAGATCATAGAAGCAAAGAACTGTGAAAGAAGAGAAAAAGACATAAATCATAAAAAAAAAAAAAAAAAAAAAAAAAAAAAAGTTAAAACTTTGTCAATGGGTAAAATAGCTCGATGTGAGACTTGACATTTTGATATCTGCAGGAAGACGTTGCAGGAGGATAAAAATAAGCATGAAATTGTCCAGAAAACGTGAAACAGTTGTACCTGGAACAAACGTGCATTCATCTCTTCATTCATACCGGTGAAGGTATTACATGGCTCAACACCGACTGAATCGGTTCGTAATTGGAACCTTTAGCTGGGCCCCTGCAAGTTAATACCATAAGGTGCAAGGTCCTTTGACAGGCATGTCTGTCATACTGTTCTAATATGTTGTACATACTAGCACATTATGACAAACTTACCTTTCAGATTTTTATTTTAATGGGTCTCCCAGGGAAGTTAATGTCATAATGTGCTAGTATGTACCACATATTAGAACAGTATGACAGACATGCCTGTCAAAGGACCCCCCCCCCCCCCTCCCAGCGCTAAGCTGTTAGCACTGGGGCTCTTCCATCTTCTCCTGATCTTCCTACCAGGTTTGGATTGTTCGCGCTGCTCGAATGGCCAGGCCAGGATTATGTCAATCCCACGCATATGCATGGAAGTCACTGCACCATGACACAGAGAGGTAATGTAAATGGTAAACGTAATCTGAGCTGTGCATGCTTGGCTCAGTGTAGATCATCACTGACAGGTCGGGAGAACCATTTATGACAGAGGAGACCCTACTTAAAAACCCTGCTGATCATCATTTAAAAAAAAAAAATAATCTACTTCCCGACTGACATATGTATCCTTGAGAAGTGGCGGTGATATCTGGATGATGGCTGCAGCTAACAGCCATCATCCATAAACCATTCTGTAGCTCCAGCAATGGACTTTTTTTTTAGTAAAAGTGATCAGAGCAGCTGCCCAATCACTTTAACAAGTGGCATAAAGACCAAATTATATATATATATATATATATATATATATATATATATATATATATATATATATATAATGTTTGGGGGTTCCAACTAATTTTTTTAGCAAACAAACAAATGCAGATTTTTACAAAATATGGGTGACATTTCCGAACTGGACAGGGCAGCTAGTGGTTGATATATAGAAAAAAAATATATATAAAATTGCTTTTGAAATTACTTTTTTTTTTTTTAAACTTCTTTTATTAACAACAATCATGGCATACAGGTGATATTCAACATACATGTTGCATATCAGCATTGTGCTTGGAACGATTCATGAAATTACTTTAAAACATATTAGAGCCAATAAGAGATTGCAGACAAAAAGTGCAAATTTACATTATACCTGCTCAGTTTTTCTCCCAGGCATCGCTCTACTGCACCAGTCCACCCCACACACGTTGCCAGTAAACGCTGACTTTTCCAATCTCACCTACAGCATGCTTTTTGCCAAGCCACTCATTCAGAAGGCCTGGTGTGTCAGTACTAAGAAATCTGAAAGTAGCGGATTACAGAAAGTAGACCATACATAGTCTAGGAAGCATGCTTCCACTGAACCTGTGAGGTGCTCTGTGGAATATGATTGCCATGGAACAAACAGAATCAAGACCAATTGAAGTCTCGCACTCTTTTTATAGACATGTGCTCCGAAATGTTATACGAGCTTCACTATTGAATGGAAGTGCTTTAGAATACTATGGGGGTGATTTACTAAAGGTTAAATAGACTGCACTTTTGCAAGTGCAATTATTCCAGCGCTTAATAAATTTAGGTGAAGGTCTGCTGACTTCCATTAACCAATCATAAGCAAGCAAAAATTTTTTTTTTTTTGTTTCCTTACATGTGACTGGGTATTTTTGCAAAGAGAAGCTTTACCTCATTTACTAAGTTTTGGCGTAGAGATGGGCCCGGGTGTGTTTGGGATCCTAGTCCCAACCCACCTGCCTGATCCTGCCAGGAAATCGACACTACACACCACTAATCACAGGCTGCGAGACATTTTCCGGCCCGCAGTTGCACAGACTGGAAAATGTCTCACTGCCTGCGATTAGTGGTGTGCAGAGGAACGGCTTCCTGGCGGGATCTGGCAAGTGGGTTGAGACTAGGATCCCAAACACACCTGAGCTCATCTCTACTCTGGAGCAACTGCACTTGCGACGTGAACAGTCCATTTGCCTTTAGTACATCAACCCCCAATGCCACGTACACACGGTCAGACTTTCCGGCGGGAAATGTTCCATGTGAGCTTGTTGTCCGAAAGTCTGACCGTGTATGCTCCATCGAACATTTGCTGTCAAAATTTCCGGCCACAAATGTTTAAGAGCAGGTTGTCAAATTTTCCGCCAACTTCACTTTGTTGTTGGAAATTCCGATTGTGTGTACACAAGTCCGTCGCACAAAAGTTCCACGCATGCTCGGAATCAAGCAAAAGGAGCCGCACTGGCTATTGAATTTCCTTTTTTTGGCTCACCGTACGTGTTGTACGTCACCACGTTCTCACGATTGGGATTTTGGGCCAACGTTTGTGTGACCGTGTGTATGCAAGACAAGTTTGAGCCAACGTCCTTCAGATAATAAAAAAACATGGTTTTGTTGGTGGAAAATCCAATCGTGTGTACGGGGCATTAAGTCTCTTCTGGTGCCTATTGGACTGCACAGTCATATTTAGACACCCTACACAACTGAGAAAGTTGAGGTAAGAAAATAAAAACAAGGGTTGGTTAGTACAAAGTCTGACTGCGTAGCTTTCTGTGACTTTAAGTGGACATTACGGCACATAATGTGAATGTTCTGATTTTAAACACAGTGTTAGCTGCAGAGAATTTGTGTTCTAGGGTGGCTACATTTGCTCCCTATGCCCCCCTTGTGTATGTTAATGTAGACACCTTCTCCTGCTTGTCCCTGAGATGGGCTACACAACTGTGTGCAGACTCTATGGATGCTGTATTACAGATAGAGAGGAGCTTGTGAATAGAATTAAGGGCATTGCTCACTCTACACCAGTAGCAATAAAGTACATCAGTGGAGAATCGGGAGTGTGCACAGGGCACAGAAGACTGAAAGCAAAAAATCAAAACAATAAAAAAAAAAAAAAAAGGTAAAAAAAATTATAGTAAAAAAAATAAATAAAATACTTAATATTTTAGAATAATTCATGTGAAACTCAATTTCTTGGGAACATGCTGGATTTGTTTTACTGCCAAAAGATTTGTAAATGTATGCACAAATCTGTGATCCGCCAACTCTTGCCACGCTATACACATTCACCTGCACATTTAATGTCAAAGCTTTGACCTACTAGCAAGCATCACTGACAGTTGCCACCCTCAGCTATTGTGTGTTCAAGTATGGACTCCTATCCACAATTTTACAGAAAAGACACTCACTCCCCTCTACCTGCTTGGAGTCATCCGTTAACATATGCAGGCAATTCCTGTAGTGTTCGTTCCACTGTTTTTTAATCTTTTGGCTGGGTTAGGTGAGGTCAAGAACAGACTTTTGCCAATTCTTGTGATAAGGATCAGTCAGTTTATCTCCCCTGGCCTCAAGATACTGCGCCATCTGAGAACATTTCCAGTACTGGAACAGAACAAGGTCCGCTCTGTCTGCTACAAAAGCTGCTGGCTAAAATTCTGGCATTTTACTAGAAACAGACTGATCTACAAAACACCAAATATCTTTAAACTTTTGTGTCAGAGAACATGTAGAAGAATCTATATACACAATGCGGACCATGCGGACTGGAGAGGGCAGAATCTGGTGCAGCTCCGCATCTAAACCAATCAGCTTCCAGTTTGTTTGCTTTTTTTGTTAAAGCTTAAATTTAACAAGCTGGTTAGAAGCCAATTGGCTACCATGCACAGCTACACCAGATTTTGCACTCAGTTTTAGCAAATCAACCTCAAAGTGAATACCGTAATGGCCAGCGGGTGCGCAAACAATGAGGACTTAAAGGATAAGTTCACCTTTTGGAAAATGTTACATATTACACCCATATTTAGGGTGGAACATGTTCCAGCAGCTGCAGCCATCAGCCATTTCCCCTCTCCCCAGTGAAAGCAGGCTGGCATCTTCCCCGGGCGCCCGCTGTCACTCTTTGAAACTAACATGGCTGTGTGGGACTGCGCCCGCCCAGTCACGTCATTTGGTTCACAGTCCTCTGAATGAAAAACAAGTGACAACAGCCTTTGTGGCTGTTGGCTTGTAGTTCTCAATGAGCTACCACGGCGCTGTTGAGCGCTCTGGTAGTTCATTCATTCTTCCCATCAGTGAGTATCTGCTTGATCATACGAGGTACGAGCAAATAGACACAATGACAGGTCTTCAGGAGTCTTGCATGGTACCAACAATCTGCTGATTGCAGGTGCAATGCTTTACAGGCTGCAAAAAAAAAAAAAAAAGAAGAATGCGCATTATTTTATTTTTTGTTAAAAGGTGAACTTATCCTTTAAAAGTGACACTAAAAACTTAAAGTGGAGTTCCACCCAAAAGTGAAACCTCTGCTTATCTGCTTCCACCCCCAATCTCTGGTGCAACATTAGGCACCTTTCAGAGGAGGGAGGGGGACGGGTACCTTTTTGACAGGTACCCTTTCCCACCTCCGGGTGACGGCACCATGGCACCATAGCACCATCCCTCGGGTGTCCCCCCCCCCCTTCATCCACCACCGGCCAGTTACAAAGCTAATGCGCAGTAAGGCACCAGCTGTGAGGCCGAAAGGCTTCACTGCTGATTTGCCTTACCAGGAATGGCGGTGGCTGCACCCGGGAGTCAATCCTAAAAATCGGCTGGGGAGCCGACAGCGCAGTATTTGTAGCTCCTGACTTTCTCACGGAAAGCACAGCGGAAGCACAGCTCAGTATGGAGAGCGGGAGGAGGAGCCGGCCAAATTAACTTTTTATGTTTAACCGCAAGTGATTGGTTGCTAGGACAAAGGGTGGTCCTAAGCAACCAATCAGCAGCTTGCTAATATGAAAAAATAAATCACTCTGCCAGCTCCGCCCCTCTGTCTAGAACTGTGCTGCCTCTCAGTCTCCACTGTGGAAAGAGGTAGGAGACTATGCTAGGCAGATATTACTGCTATAGGGGAAAGGGGGAGGGGGTGGTGATGTGAAGGGGGCAGAGGGCAGAGTCACCTCCATAGCAGTGTCCTCTACCACCCTTCACATCACCCTCACTCCCCCCACCCAAACCCTGCATTCTGAGCTCAAAGCACTCCTGATGCCTGCATTCTCATTATAATGCACCCCTAAACGGTCTTTTTTGTTTTTGGAAAAGGCAAAGTAATGTACCTATACGATCTGGTGATTTTTACCACATAGCGTTAGCACTTGCCAATAGTTTTAGAAGGTTATAATGAAAAAACATCCTTCAGAAAGAGCAGGGCACTTACTATTCTCCATGTAAGCAGCTGGTTCCAAAATGAGGCGCCCTCTTCCAAGCTAAAAAGTACGCCACCTACAGAACACAAAGACAGAACACACACAGATGACACAGGATCCAATGTAATGTGCACCACATCCACTTAAAGTGTTAATAAACCCAGAGTAAGAAAAACTCTCATGCTATTGCACTCCAATGATAGGAAATGACGTGCCCCGGAAAGTCTTGCGGGTGGAGTGCAACCCAGCGTTTTTAGTTTCCATTTCATGACCAATTACGATTTAATGGATGCAAGTGCAATTTTAATTGTCCTTTTAATAAAATGTAAATCTACTACACTAAGGCCCCTTTCACACTGGGGCGCTTTGCAGGCGCTACAGAGCTAAAAATAGTGCCTGCAAAGCGCCCTGAAACAGCCGCTGCTGTATCTCACACTGGAGAGGTGCACTTACAGGACGTAAAAACAAAAAAAACAAAAAACTCCTGCAAGCAGTTTTAACCCTTTTTCGGCCGATAGCAGGGGTTCAAACCCCCCCGCTAGCGGCCAATTACCGTTGCTAAAACGGTCGGTAAATCGGCGCTAAAAATAACGCTGTTCTACCGCCGACGCCGCTCCCGCCCCAGTGTGAAAAGGGCCTATGAGAGGTTTCATGACATCTTCCCCTTGTGAGCGAGGCAGTAATTCCTGTTCTTAAGGGTACAAGGGCTGAAACGCTAGGCCAATCAGGAGAAAATCCTGCTCCAAACTACCTTCAATGCTACCCGTATAACCAAAAATGGAGGTCACATTTTTCATTGAATAGGAACATGAAAGACAAGACTTGGAAGGCACTCATCCTGTGCTTGCATACTCCTACTTGCCTTCTTTACAATAAAACATTTTCTGCAAGAATAGAAGAATAGATTGCACTAATTAAATCTCAGGCTACCTTCATAGACTTAAGGCAGTATTCCCAACTATCTTTTCCCAACCGCATCAGACACTGAGGTAGGAGGAAGCTGTGGTCACAAGGGGAAGCTGTGGTTTGAGTTCTCAGACTTCCCAAAGAAATAACTACATCTGACAAATTTTCCTTATTTTGTCCTGGAAACTAATATTACAGGACGTAAAAAAGAATTGGAAAAAAATAAAAAATAAAACATAATTCAATTTAATTTAATACAGCTATGACTTCATTGGAAAATATTTTAATTACATTTCAATTACATAGAACAAGCTTAAGTAGCCGCCAGCATAGCGCTTAGACGAGGAGCAGTATTAGCCAATAGGCTTTGCAGATTTCTTCTTGTTTACAAATTTAACATGCACAAGGTCTTCCTGCTCCCGGATGCTCGGGGTCTTCCTGCTCCCGGATGCTCGGGGTCTTCCTGCTCCCGGATGCTCGGGGTCTTCCTGCTCCCGGATGCTCGGGGTCTTCATGCTTCCGGATGCTCGAGGTCTTCATGCTTCCGGATGCTCGAGGTCTTCATGCTTAGGGATGACCTCACCCCAGTGCTGCTGCTTTTAGATTGTCAAATTGCAAATCCTAGATGAGGTTTTATTGCTTTGCTGCAAAGTAGTAGGCAGGGAGGGTCCATGGCCTGGTTGTGCACTTTACAAGAGGTGCCCAAACAGAACTAAAAACCCACAGGCAGGTGAAACCATTAAATCAGTATACCTCTGTTGAGAATTTAGCTGTTTAACTGGACTCCAGCTTTAAAATGCTGACACAAAACGAATAAAATGTAACTGTAATGTCACCGCCTCAAACCCAACTGAGGTAGTAACAGGTAGCAAGGAGCCCTTGAATAATTATTAACATGCCCAGCATGGAATACTTAAAGTGAATATAAATCCAATGTCATCCTTTCTAAACTACTGCCATAGGGGTTATCTATAAGAATATACATGCCTCCTGCATGTATCTTTACCCGTCAAATGTCTCCCCTCTGCTAGGAGACCCGAAAAAAACTGCAGATTCTGTGGGTGGGTCTGTTGTCTGGAGCTCGGTGGGTGGAGTTGTGATGTCAGTAGACTCCCCGCCCACCTCTACACTCCCCTTGTCAACATGCATTTTCTCCTATGTATTTCTTACACTGAACTTCTGCTATGATCACTAACACCCAGTGAAAAGACAGGAAAGTAACCACATGACTTCAGCATGCCAAATCATGCTGAGGTGGGGGAACATCCAAACCTGGGGGGAGGGAATTAAAAAAAATAATGCATGTCTCTTAGGCTAGAGATATGTAAATCACCTGTCACTCACAGCAAGGGGGAGGATTTGAAAAGGTTTTTCTCCGTTTGTCAAGATTTATCTCACTGAACAATAAAAGAGGATTGCTCAGAGATGGAATAACTCTTTGTGGCAAGACTGGGCTCAAATGATAGCAAATCTTATACACTTACACTTTAAAGTGAATATAAACCCAGTTCATGAAATTTGAGCTGGGCACATCTGCAGTGTTTTGTTTTTTTATCTCTCATCAAAGCACTATCTCCCGTAGCTTTCTCCTGCTCCATTCTTCTGTTATCAGCCTGACAAGCTCTTGGAGAAGGGAGCCTGAAGTGTGTGTCGGGAAGGTTGCTATAAATAGATTAGCAGACTGTGAAACTATTCACAGGCAAGATCTTTATGTGTGGAAAGGGAGTGTGTGCCTGTTCTCCAATCTGCTGTCTCACAATGTATAGCAATAATCCACTCCTACAAATGAACGAGGAAGTGGGAAAAAAATAAATAAATAAATAAATCACGACGTGCAACAGATATACATGTAAAACTTATGTAGGGAGATTTGTTTCATCCCTGTGTATCATCTGAGACTGTTCGCTTCACTGGGTATATGTGAGGGTTTTACATCCACTTTAAGCAAACAGGTTCTCTTTAGATATATGCTCAGGCCAAGAAATTATTTCCATAAGTCCACAAATAGATGCTCTAAAAAGAATTGAAGTCGCTGCCAGGAAAATACAAAAATAAGGCCTATAAAATGGCAGTATGGGCTTACAGATATAAATAAATAAATCTCCTGGTTTAAAAAAACTGTATTAGATGACCAAGTATGCCAGCCTGGCAGCACACAAAGCATGCCCCATTTCAGCATAAAATGGGGAGCATCAGGGGGGAGGGGGATCAATAGCTGTCATTTACCAGCTTTCCCCTGAAAGTAAAGAACAATTTGTTCACTTATTTACCATAAAGGTAAAAAGTTTGTCAAGGTTTTCAATGGATTCTATTCGTATAAAATATCACTACATAAACAAACAAACAAAAAAATGATGTGAATTTACACAAGTGTGCACCACTGCATAATCAGAAATTCAACACATTTGCAATAAGTTTTCTGCGCTGGCTTCTTTGGAAAATGAATGAGCAGTGACAATTCAGTTATTAGGGAGCCAATCCAGAAAACAGTAAAACGTGAAGTATAGCTAAACTGGAATGTAGAAGGGCGACCTTTGTGCATGTGCAGTGTTGGCAGAGGGATGTAAATCATCTGAATGCCTAAGCAGTACTTTCCATCTTAAAATAACAAATGATACTTGACACAATAGTAATAACAGTAAAAATAAAAGGCCTAAATATCCACTTTATGCATTAACCACTTCGCATCCAGGCCAATTCTGACATTTCTCTCCTACATATAAAATTCATAATTCTTTTGCTAGAAAATTACATAGAACCCCAAACATTATATATGTTTTTCTTAGCAAAGACCCTAGAGAATACAATGGTAGTTGTTGCAACTTTTTATCTCGCACGGTATTTGCGCAGGAATGTTTCGAACATGTCTTTTTCAGAAAAAAAACTGTTTCATCCTTAAAAAAAAAAAAAAAAGAAAAAAAAACAGTACAGTTAGCCCAATTTTTTTTGCATAATGTGAAAGATGAAGATATGCCGAGTAAATAGATACCCAATATGTCACTCTTCAAAATTGCACACGTTCGTGGAATGGCACCAAACTTTGGTATTTAAAAATCCCCATAGGTGACACTTTAAATTTTTTTGCTGGTTACATGTTTTAAATTACAGAGGAGGTCTAGGGCTAGAATTATTGCTCTCGCCCTAACGTTCGCGGTGATACCTCACAGGGACAGGGGTGCTTGAAATTTTTTTTTTTTGTTGTTAATTTTACTTTTTTTTATTTTATTTTTTTAGTTTGACACTTTAAAAAAAAAAATGTGATTACTTTTATTCCTATTACAAGGAACGTAAACATCCCTTGTAATAGGAATACTGCATGATCGGAACCTATTTACAGTGAGATATGGGGTAAGACCCCACATCTCACCTCTAGGCTGGGAAGCCTAAAATAAAAAAAATAAAATAAAATAAAATATAAAAAGCGATCACGGCTTCCCAGCCAAGGTGGCACCGTTCTTTTGAATGCAGAGGCCGGGCGTGACGTCATAACATTGCGCCCGGCCTCCAAACGATCATAGAGACTCCGGGGACCATCTGGTCCGCCGGAAATCTCTATGATAACATCCGGGGGCCGGCAGATTCTGTGACCGACTTGCCGATGGAAGCGGCGAGTCGGTAGAAGCACCGGAGGGCGGCGGGAGAGGGGGGGTTAGTTCCGCCGCCCGTAAGAATGATCAAGCGGCGGAACATAAAAAATATTGTTTTTTTCCCCAAAATTGTCACTTTTTTGTTTATAGCGCAAAAAATAAAAACCCGCGGAGGTACTTGGACATTCATTTTATTTGGGTACATCGTCGTATGACCGCACAATTGTCAGTTAAAGTAACGCAGCGCCGTATCACAGAAAAAATGCAAAAGGTGGAACACTGTACACCCTTCCCCATTCTGACTGATCAGCAACTACACAGTGAATCACTTCAGTCCTTCCTGGAAGCACCGCAGGAGAAAAGCGGGATTTCAAATCCCCAGACTGCTAGACCGGCTGCGTGGGCACCGACAGCTCAGCATCATATGAGGCAAGTACAGCAGGGATCAGGGGAGATTTTGGGAGGCTGTTCTGTTAGTTCAGCCTTTAGAACCACTTTAATGTGTGTGTTCACCTTTAAGAGAAAAAGGGAAAAGGTGAAGGCTTTTTACCTTCATGCATAGAATGCATTGGCTCCCGCTGCTGTCAACCACAGCCAGTGAGGAGGAGGTGGGGTTGAGCAGTGGTCTCCGTCTTATGGAGAGCGGGCTCAGGAGCAAGCACAGAAGAGAGCTTTCATAGCAAGTGGCTTGCTATGGGGACACTCTGCAGGGGGGAGGGGCCCAGAGTGACATTGGGTGACCCGAGAAGAGGAGGATCGGGGCTGCTCTGTGCAAAACTTTTACACAGAGCAGGCAAGTATAACGTTTTAGTTTTTTAAATTTTTGCCTTTACAAACGCATTAAGTATTTGATCAGTTAAATACTTCTTACTATTATCAGAAGAGGCCCCAATATATACAAAGATACTGAGAAGAGTTTCACATAGTAAGGAGACACATACCGACTGGCGCTCCAAAAGCTGCCGACACCCCAGCAGCGGCCCCTGCTGACACAAAGTCCCTCTTCTCTGTGTCCCTGCGGAAGTACTCAAACATCTGCAAAGACACAAAATAATCATTCACAAATAAGTCCTGCTGTGAACACCCGCTGCAAGTAAGGCCTCAGGACTGAGTGATAACAGACTCCAGGAGGGAAATTTACTAAAACTGGAGCACTCAATCTGGTGCAGCTGTGGATGGTAGCCAATCAGCTTCTAACTTCAGCTTGTTCAATTAAGCTTTGAGAATAAAACCTGGAAGCCGATTGGTTTCTATGCAGAGCTGCACCAGATTTTGCACTCTCCAATTTCAGTAAATCCCCCCCAAAATGTGTATTTATCACAACAGCAGACAAATGTAATCTATTGTAGCTTTCTTTGGATGTGATGGTTGCATTTGTTTGTTTACGCTTTTATTCCTTTGTATCCACCCGATGGTGCTATATGTAAAGTCAGCCATAGCCGTATTAAAATTTAGATCCATCTATGGACATGGTTCCCCATTGACAACGTCATTTATGACGAAACGCGTCTGGGAAGGCACGCAGTGACGCCATCACGTTGTAGAAGGGGAGGACGGGCTCCCGAATGCCGGCCGGCTTTTTATGCTCTATTGTGCATGCTGTATCTGAATCGATGCTCATGTAAGTGCGCTATTTTTTGCTTTAATAAAATTTCCAAACGGTGTTACACTATGCTGGTTTCCTCTTCTTCCCTGGAGCCATTGGTAGCATTTTTTGGGATCGTGGAATGAGATGTTTATATGTGAATGCTGCTTTTCACTACGGTTAGCTGATCCATTATAAGGAGGAGTATTCTGAGGAGACTGAGGATATACTTACAACGCTTTAATTAAGCTTCCATCTGGTAAGCGCACTCACTATAAGGTGACGGGCACTTGTGTGCATTTCGAGTGTGTGTAACCACCGTGGTGTTCTCACATAGGATCGCAACTGTGGATTATCTATGGACTTTTTTATGAACTCTTTGATTAAGAAATCATATTAATTGTCATTTTTAATTTTTTTTGAATATATCAACTATTTATAACATTTACAATTTTATTTTTTATTTTTATTTTGGGTAGTTAAGTATAGATTATTTCCTTGTTGGCAAAGCTTTTTGTATTTCTCCATCTATGGACAGGCTGGTTGTACAGAAGTTGATCAATCGACTCCAGTATAACCAGCCTGTGTTTTTTTTTTCCATTCGCTCACTGCCAATGGGCTAAAGCCGCCAGTAGTGATCTGCTGAGAAACCTCCTGAAGCCATAATTACAATAGCGCAGTGGGAAGGATTTAGTGTGGAAGGAAAGAAAACTTCATAATGTATGACTTGCCTAACACTTCCTGGCCTAGGGTGACAATACTCTTACTGTATTGAATCAATGAAGGAGCAGAGCTGTCACCCTAGGACAGGAATACAATAACCACCCCCTCTCCTCTATTGAAAAAACAGAGAAAATGGTCTGCAGATGAAGATTACACAGAAAGGTATCAGCTGACATGATTTTTTTCCAAGAATTAAAAGATATTCTTTTGAACTTACTGAACAGATTTAACAAAACATACATACACTGAATACATAACACATACAAAAGCTGAATTCCAGGTATGGATTTTATAGCATAGTTAAGAAGATGGAAATCACTGTAGCAATCTCCACTACTACAGTGTCCACAATGTAGGCGACTACCACCGCCCTCCAGGTCCTGTGCCCTACAAGGTGAAGAGGGAAATCATGGTCTCCGCCTTGTCCAATAAAAGGCGGCCTTGCATTAATCAAGAAAAATGTGGGGAGTTCTGTGAGGAGTTCCCATGCCATGCGAACGATCCCATGTGTTCACTATGGAGCAGGGCGGCTGCTTGGCCCACAACCTGTAAAACACCAGCGATCACTGTAGAGGTGGAGACCACTACAGAAATTCTCCGCTTCCGCTGGAATCCCATGGTTTTTGCACATATACACTTACATCGGAACAAGCTGGACCAATGACATTATCCTAAATAAAATCAATACCTGGAATTCAGCTACACGGACACTTCTCTTCTACTGCCATAGTAACATTATGCAGCTGAAAACATCTGCATGGTTTTCTGATATACATTTATTAAGTTGTTTTATACATTTCATATTTTTTTGTTTTGTTTTGTTTTTTTAAAGGTAAAATATCCTAGTTTTGATTAACTGCCATTTTTAAATGTCTTATATAAAAAAAATAGAGTCACACACCAATCAGATTCACAACAGTTTTTCTTAGGGTGGCTGCTGTGGGCAACACAGGAAGTTCTAAATGTATACATCAGGCTATTCTATTAAGCTGTGGCGTAACACATCCAACAAAAGCCACAGAACGAGATCTGGTTCCTGTAAGTTAGAGCTTACCTTAAAGTCTTTCTTGAGTGACGTTGACCTGCCTTGAGAAATACCAGCTGCCACCACCGCTCCGGAATGAATCATCGGCCCTTCCTAAATACAGAGGAAACACAAGTTAGTACAGTGCTCTTTTTTCATTCAGCTTAAGAAAAATATAAAATATCAGGATGCTGGACTACTTGAACAGGTACAGTGGCCAAGCAGGGCAAAGCACTTAAGTGCTATGCTCCCCAGCTGCACATTCTAATGCAGGAGGTCATGAGCTTACACAAGGTTGAGCACTTTCTCTCCTGACCCCATGTGACAGAATAGGAAGTCTGAACAGCCAATCACCAGTGTTGTCATGTGAGAGCAAGGGTTATTGATCACAAGCTGCCCCATACCTAGAAGTATGATCCATTTCTTTGCTCCCAGAAGCCTGATCTAAGAGGGAGTAAAAGGGCTGGGAATATATACTGCTTATATCCCCCACCATTAAAGTGAACCTGTTGCTTTCCCCTATATGGGCACAGCCAGGGCGTCTTTAATATTGATTGGACCCTGGGCAAAAAATGTCTTGGGCCCCCCCTATGCAATTTCACTTCCCGCCTGCACTGAGATATACAACAAATAGCTGCTAGACTTAAAATCAGTTTACTGTATCAGATCAGGCACCAATTGCGATTGGTTTCCAGCAGTTACAGCATATCATTACTGTTTACTGACTGGTTGCTAGAGGTTACAGCGCACATTATGGCTCACTGATTAGTTGCTAGAGGTTACAGCACATCATCTGCTCACTGCAGGGGAGCATGCTATACATATGAATGCTGCCTTTATTTACATATGAATGCCGCCGGCAGCCGCTATTTACATATGAATGCCGGTTATTTACATGTAAACATGGGGTCTGAAGGTGAGTCATCTGTACACAATAGGGCAGAGCTGGGCAGAATTAGTAGCACCACTTCACACGGAGATATCGGGACACAGCACAAGACAAAAACTTCAAGCGACAAGGGAATTTAAACTGGGATAGTTGGCAAGTATGAGGCAGCTGCTTTGAGGCCCACAGCAATGACAGGGCCCAGAGCAGCTGCCCCTTTTGCCCTGCCTTAAAGACGGCCCTGGGCACAGCACAGGTTTGATTTCATCCAGCCATACAAACTACCATCTGACGGTACAATTTTTTTTTTTTTTTTTTTTTTTTTATCTATGAACTACTATGTAATGCCAAATCCTGTGTGCAAACTGTCCTTATATAACAGTGCTGGTAAATCTAAAGGCTATTGTACATTGACTGTAGCCAACTTAATGTATTGTTTACACCGTTACAGCTTTAAAAAGGTTTTATAGTGAACTGCAGCACAAATGCATGAGAGTGACTTGTTTTTCCTACAATTCAAACACATCTCTAATACGACCTGCTGTGTTCAGAGAAACCCAACACAAAGCAAATCAAACCCATTCTTTTGTTGCGTGCCCCCCCCCCCCACACACACACACACACACACACACACACACACACACTTACCTTGCCCACAGCCAGCCCTCCGACTACAGAAAATATGACTCCGCACACCTTCACCACCAACGTCTGCCAAAACACAGAGAACAATATATTATCAGATGAATGCAGAAAAGATAAGTGTCAGAGGGTTTTTTTTTTTTTTTTTTTTTTTAAACAAAGTTTGGTTCAATGTAGTGCCATTTCTCCACTGGGAGAGGCTCTAAACCAGCTGTGGTCAACCTTTTAGATAGAAAGGGCCTCAAGTGCAGCCCCTGACATCACCAAAGGGCCGCATAGGACTACCGGTAAATGTAATGCTACAGAAATCTGTAAGACACGCGACAGGAGATTGCCAGAGACCAAAGGCATGCTACAAGTGATGGCCAGAGACTGCAAATGCATTATGAGAGAGAGAGAGAGAGAGAGAAAAAAAATAGACAGAGATATATATATTTTTTTTTTTTACCTTAAGTCGCACAACATGTGGAATTTTCACACCATTTAGGAAACACTTAATCTGAGGAATGCCGCTTCCGGCTGCCACTGGCTGGAAGGTAAAAGAAGTAAATAAGAGGTCTTAAAAACTTATAGAAAATTATGGTAACAGGCCATGTTCTAAACAATTTTTTAATCAAAGCCTTACCTCCACAAAGGCGACAATTAGTGACCCGAACATGACGATGACAGCGTTTAAAGTTACCCACAGCAGCAAGGAGATCGAGAGTCCTCCTTTTTCAGTATACATATCGATATCTAACAGAGTTCTGGATAAGGACATTAAAATAACCTACAATAGCAGCTGCACGATTTTATACATATAAGCGCATGAGAATTTTTTGAGGAGCAAGCATAAAGGCGTTTTGAAAATCCTCACATAGAACTCATCTCACTGTGTAAAACATTTAATCTGCTGCAGCCAGAAGGAAGCATTTCCTCAGTCTCCTTTCCTTCAGTGATCAGACCGCAACATTGAAACTTTGTAGCAATTCACAAGGCGAGAGATCAGACATATACGTGGATACAATCAAGAACTGCCTTGTCACCAAGATTTACACGGTTGTGTCATCTGTGCTGCTATCTCAGTTCAGGATTGACACGCTGACAATGAGTGATACCTGAACAAAGATGGTGCCATCCTTCTGGAGAGAAAAGCCGATAAAGGCAATAACAGTTGCAGAATCCTGGTGTTTTGGAAATACAGCATTTCTAGTACTTACACAGTTAGTCCGGTTGAAAAAAAAAAAAAAGACACAAGTTCAGATAGTTCAACCAATAAAAAAAGGGCAAAAAAAAAAAAAAAAATAATAAAAAAGGGATGCAATCCTATAAACACACACACACACACAATCCTTCACCCACAGTTGATCCAGAGGAAGGCAAAAAACCCTAGCAAAGCATGTTTCAATTTGCTACAGCAGGGAAAAAAAAAAACAAAAAAAAAAAAAACAAACATTCTTCCCTATCCCCCGAGTTCCAATCAGATTTTACCTGGTTCAACTTTACCTATAAATGTTAGTACCCAGTTATATTATGTACATTTAGGAAATAATCCAGGCCTTTTTTAAAAGCAATCTACTGAGCTGACCAGAACCACCTCTGAAGGGAGGAGTCATTTTCACAGCTCTTACTGTGAAGAAACCTTTCTAGATTTGGAGATTAAATCTTTTTTTTCTTTAGTCGTAAAGAGTGCCCCCCTTGTTCTCTGTGATGACCATAAAATTAATAGCTCAACACCAAGTTTACTATATGGACCCCTTATGTATTTATACATGGTGATCATATCCCCCCTTAATTTCCTCTTCTCAAGAGAATAAATTCCATGCCTCTTATTAGAGGTCGACCGATATATCGGCCGGCCGATATTTGGCATCTTTTAATTAATCGGCCGATTGTGCTGATAAAAAAGCCGATTACAGGACTTGCAAAAGACTTCTGTAATAGAAGTCAATGTAAAGCCGCGTACACACGAGCGGACTGTATGGCCTACTTAGTCCGTCATACAATCCGACGGACAGTCCGTCATACTTTCGAATAAACGGACTTGACCACACACGGATGCACAAACAGTCCGTTGAAAGCTTGTGCGATGACGTGTACAGCACGTACGACGGGACTAGAAATAGGAAGTTCAATACACTGCAATGCAACCTTTCGCCGTGTAAATCCTTTCTGAGCATGTGCCATACTTAGTCCGTCGAACTAGCCTACTCACGAGCGGATTGTCCGCTGAAACCAAAGTATGACGGACAGCATTTTGAAAAATCCGTAATACTTAGTACGCCAGACTGCACGCTGAAAAAGTCAGCTGAAGCCCACACACGAGCGGACTGTCCGCTGAAATGTGTTTCGACGGACTAAGTAGGCCATACAGTCCGCCCGTACTATGCGGCTTAAGTTGCCTGAAGGCATCAGTGAAGGACTTTCCTCCTCTCTGGGCAGGCTGCCAAGAAAAGATCAAAGTGATACAATGCTTCTTCTTCAATGGGCTGAACTCCCTGTGTAGAAGTTCTCAGTTTAACCATTTAAAGACTTAGGCCCCTTTCACACTGACGTCCCGTTCAGGCCCGCCTGTCAGTTTTTCAGGCGGATCTGAACGGGTGCTCCATAGAGCTCTATGGAGCGTCGGATGTCAGCGGTGATATGTCCGCTGACATCCGACCCGCTCCGATCCGAAAAAGCGTAACGGAGGAAAAAGCTATTTTTCCATCCGTCTGCGGATCGGATCGGGTGACGACGGGCACTGCGGTCCGTCGTCATCCGATCTCCCATAGGGGAGAGCGGCGCTGTGACAGGTCCGTCCCTGCGCAGTGTGCAGAGATGGACCTGTCATCTCCCTGCTCAGCGGGGATCGGCGGAGTGATCTCCGCTGAGCAAACGGATATCCACGGGGCGGATCAGAACTGATCCGCCCCGTGTGAAAGGACCCTAAATCTTTTCTGACACTTGTTGCTAACAAGAAAAAATCCAGTATTTTCTGCTAGAAAATCACTCAGAAGCCCCAAAAATTATATATATATTTTTAGCAGAGACCCTAGGGAATAAAATAGCAGTTGTTGCAATATTTTATGTGACGCGGTATTTGCGCAGAGGTCTTTCAAACGCAAGTTAGCCCTTTTTTTTTTCGTCCAAAAGTTTTGAGTACCTGTTTTTGTGTATTTAATAAATATATATATTTTTTTTAATCTAAATTATACATACAAGTGAACTGATTGGAGGTTTGTTTTGTTTAATAAATGTGTAAGAAATTTTCTGCATCACTTATTAAAGTGGAAGTAAACCCATCGATTTAAACAGTTAAAAAAAAAAAAGGCATGCCGGGAATGCTAACTGCACATTGGCTGTGCTCTCAGGCAAACTATCAAACCATCCAATGGCTGGTGTCATAACGCATCACATGTGCAGCACCATAGCAGTGGAAGATTAAACAGAGGCAAAGATGGCAGCTTCCTTGGCTGAAAACGATAGGGGAGTTTACTTCCACTTTAAGGCTGCTTTCACACTGGATCGGGCAGGCGTTGACGGTAAAACGCTGCACGTTTTAGCAGCGATTTACCGTCATTTTAGCTCCGCTATTCGGCTGCTAGCGGGGCAGTGAAGCACTGCTGCAAAATCGCATTGCATGTGCTTCAGCAGTGGTGACCATTCATTTCAATGGGCAGGAGTGGTGGAGGAGCGGTTTACACCGCTCCAAAGATGCTGCTTGCAGGACGTAAAAAAAAAAAAAATAATCCTGAAAGCAGCATCTCATTGTGAAAGCACTCGGGCTTTCACAGACTGCAGGGGAGCTGTTTTGAAGGCAATTTACAGGCGCTATTTTTAGCCCAAAATCGCCTGAAAAACGCCCCAGTTGGAAAGGTGTCCAACTTAGACTTTATGAGATGAAGGGGAAAAAAAAAAAAAAAAAATCGGCCTAACATATCGGCCATCGGCCACCATGATTTCTAAATATCGGCATCGGCCAGAGAAAAACCCATATCGGTCGACCTCTACCTCTTATTAGTTTGGTGGCTCTTCTCTGCACTTTCTCCAGTTCCCAGATATCCTTTTTGAGAACTGGTGCCCAAAACTGAACTGCATATTCCAGATGAATACAGAATACTTTATTAATCCCAAGAGAAATTATTACGACACAGACACACTTCTCAAAGACAACACAAGATCACAACAATAAACTGAACAAGATAAAAAAAACACAACAAAAATTACTAATAACAGCCCTCACAGGGTCTTACTAATGATTTGTGTAAAGGAGCATAATATCTCTCTCTGGGGTCCATACCTCTTTTTTTTTTTTACTTTATTTTATTGACAATATTTATATACAATACGTTATTTCAATAATCACAGTTAAAAAAAAATACAATATAACCCTTTACCCTCGTATAAATGTTGTCCTCCCTCCCCTATGTCGGTATGAGTCCATACCTCTCTTAATACAAGAAAGGACTTTGCTTGCTTTGGAAACCACAGCTTGGCATTGCATGCTATTATTGAGCTTATGATCTACCAAAATCCCCAGATCCTTCACTATGGAATCCCCCAGTTGTACTCCCCCTAGTATGTATGATGCATGCATATTCTTAGCCCCGAAGTGCATAACTTTACATCATTAACCGCTTCAGCCCCGGAATTATTTTACCCCCTTCCTGACCAGAGCACTTTTTGTGATTCGGCACTGCGTCGCTTTAACAGTGTGGCATTGCACCCAAATAAAATTGACGTGATTTTTTTCCCCACAAATAGAGCTTTCTTTTGGTGGTATTTGATTGCCTCTGCGGTCTTTATTTTTTGCACTATAAACAATATTTTCTCTTTTTACTATAATAAATATCCCCCAAAAATATATACAAAATTTTTTTTTGTATATGTATTCTACATATTTTTGGTATAAAAAAAAAAAAAAAATCTCAATAAGCGTTTATTGATTGGTTTGCGCAAAAGTTATAGCATCTACAAAATAAGGGATAGTTTTATGGCTTTTTTATAAAAAAAAAAAAAATGTTATACTAATAATGGCGGCGATCTGCGATTTTTATCAGGACTGCGACATTATGGCGGACATGTCAGACAATTTTGACACATTTTTGGGACCATTGGCATTTTTACAGAGATCAATGTTATAAAATTGCATCGATTACTGTAAAAGGGTCACTGGCAGTGAAGGGGTTAAGTGTGTCCTAACTGAAGGGGGGAGGGGACTGTATAGGGGAGATGACAGATCGCTGTTCATACTCTGTATGCACAGATAATCCGTCTGTTCTCCCCTCAGAGAACCAGAAACTGTTTACACACATAAATCCCGGTTCTCATGTCCCCCGAGCGATCCCAGTAGCCCAGCGGTGATCTCGACCGCCGGGCACTTGCATCGGCTCCGTGAGTGTGCAGGGGGCGCCCACGTGGCCATCTATGTTACCAACGTAACAACTGCGGCGGCTGGTCAGCCAGCGGTTAAACCACCTTTGCCACATCCTGTAATGTTATTCGACTGCATAGCTTGGTGTGATCTGCAAATACTGAAATGGTACTTTAAATCCCAGAGCCTATATCATTTATAAAAAATATTAAAAAGTAAGGGTCCCAACACTGAACCTTGGGGTACACCACTTTAAAAAATGTGTTACAGTTACCAGGTTAGAGTTACAGAGAAAGTCTAGTGCTAGAATTATTGCTCTCGCTCCGACGATCGCGGCAATACCTCACATGTGATTTGAACACAGTTTACATATGCGGGCACAACTTCTGTATGCATTTTCTTTTCTGCTCGAGCTCGCGGTGACGGGGGCAGTTTGAAATTTTTCTGAATCTGAATCCTGTATATTTTGGCAGCCAAGTAAACAGGAAGTGACGTTGTGACATCGCTTCTGTGTTTACATCAAGGAGACTGGAACGAAGCAGTTTTCGGCTTCATTCCACTTGGTCACTAGCTGCCGGAAGAGCCAGATCATTGATTGTCTCTCCCGTGACACCAAGAGGCCCAGGAAGAGCAGCGGGAGGGGAGGGACGTCCCCTCTTCCGGGATAACAACAGAGCGGCTTTTAGGCACATCAGTTGTTATCCTCGGAAAGCCGATCGCCCGCTCTAAAAAAACGGTACCAGGATGATGCCTGCAGCTGCGGGCATCATTCCGGTATAACCCCCAAAAGCAGAGTACACACATCTGTGTACGCTCGGCAGGCATGGGTTAACTACTACTCTCTGAATTCGGTCTTTTAACCAGTTTACTATCCATTTAAAGAGGAAGTAAACCCTAATGGGTTTACTTCCTCTTTGATTCCCAGCAAAGGTAAAGCATAATGGACTACTATGCATCACTACGCTGTCCCCTGTAGTCCAGAGCCTCCATCTTCTTGGTGGGTCTCGCTGCTCCGGCGCTGTCATTCGTTGGAGCCGCGGTGACGTCAATCCTGCGCATGCGCATGGGAGCCGCCACTCGTGGAATATCGCCGCTAACTGCGGCGCGCTCAGTGCGCCGCAGACAGCGGTGCCTTTCTTTCGGCAAATATCTCCTAAACCGTGTAGGTTTAGGAGATATTTCTTAGACCTACAGGTAAGCCTTAATATAGGCTTATCTGTAGGTCAAAGTGTGTTGTAAGGGTTTACAACCACTTTAAAAACTGATTTCTCTAAGCCTGTAGACTTTACCTTACATATTACCCGTGCATTCTCTTACAAGACTTAGATTCAACCAAATTGATATATATGACAGACTGCGTATCTTGCCACTCCAACAGCTTTGAGTCATCTAGATACTAGCTGAAATACATCAGTTACAGATTTTTATATTTTATTTTTAATAAAAAGATACTGCTTTTAACGACTTGGTATTTGATATTGGCCAGCTGCTCCACCATGATGTCAATAAAGCACGCGATAAGCCCAGTCAGAATACCGATCATGCCACAGATGACCCACCGTGTTACTTCCACAGTGCGGAAAGCCTGGGGGAAAAAAAAGGGAACACGATTAGGCGAATAATAGAGTAAGCATTAGGGCTTTTGTCAAAGGGCTTCTGCTTGCTTCAAATGGATTCTGCATTCTCATCCAATGGGAATACAAAGCCCACTAAAAGCAGCTCAAATGCAGCCAGATAGAGGTCAACTGCAGGTCAAATGCACCTGTCAATGTATTAGGATTGGATTTGCTCGTCACTCCTAAAGACTCTGCTCCCTGTCAAAGCGGAATTTCACCCTAAAGTGAAAGTTATGCTTTATGCCCTCCCCACTCCTTCCTCTTTGGTTTTTGGAGGGGTGGGGAGAGCGGGTACCTGGTTTTGACAGATGCTCCATTCCAATTACGGTCAGATTGCTGCGGCAATCCAGTCCACCAGAAGAAGAAGTTCTCTTCCCCAACCTATTGAGCCAGGTCACAGGTCCCAGAAAGGCGGGGCTATTCACCAAGCACAGTGGGCAGCCGACAGCGAATCCCAGAGAAATCAGAGCTGGCTGCCCAATGACAAAACATGCCGCTGCCGGGACCTGAAGACCGACAAAGAAGCAATTCGGGTAAGCATGGCACTGGATCCCTGGACAGGTGAGAATCCTTTTATTAAGAGCCAGCAGCTGCAGTATCTGTACAGTTTGTAAAGTTAATTTTTTAGAAAAAGACTGAAGAACCACTTGAACCTCCCTGGCGGAATGATTATTTCACATTTTAGGTGCTGAAAGCGGTACAATTATTTTGCATGAAAATTTTGCGTTTTATAGTGTAGTCCTGCAATTCTTAGGAATAACTCTCTTACATCTGTCCAAACCAGAGTCTAGCAGACATTCCGGGTATGATAAAGTTTGAAAAATTTAATCATAATAACTATAAATAATTATACCAAACAATAACATTATAACAATAATAAAAAATATTCAATAATGTAATCAAAAAACACTGAAATTTGCTCAGTTGCAGAATTGTCACTGTCATTATTTTTCAGTATTTGATGACGGATCTCCCCAGAAATCACCATCGCTCAATTCTGCGAGTGATTCTAATTTATTATCGCTGTTTTCTAGCTGGTCTAAAATCACTTTTGATGTAAAGGGACAGTTTTGGTTGCTATGGACAATCTCCAGTTTCCAGGCAGAAAGAACAGTTTTTATATTATAAAACTACATGCAGGACACTGGGCAGACCACTAGGGACAAAGGGGATGTAACATAATTACATACAGTATAATGTAATCTTACAGATTACATTGTTGTATGTATACTGTGTGTTTTACTTTTTGAATTTTGTGCCGTTCTCCGTCCGTCGCAACACTCGCAGGGAACGGAGCCCGGCGATGTGATAAATCGAGCTGAGGACGGCTCGCACGTACAGTGGGGGGTTGAAGACATCGCTGGATCCAGAGGACAAGGCAAGTAAACTCATCCTGGATCCAGAGATGCGGTCCCGAGTCTGGCTCGGGGTTACCGCTAATGGTACAAAATTTTTACCCCGAGCCAGACTCGGGAATACCGCCGGGGGGGGTTAAGTAGCATACCGGCCTCTGATTCACTCTACCTCTCGGTGCAAATGTACAGGTCTCATGTTAGATCCATCCATTGACACAGACAGTAGGACTTGGCCCCACCCCCCAGCTTCAGCGTCACTGGATTCGAATGACAGCAGTGGGAGCCAATGCTGCTATCAATCTGTCCAATGAGGATGGAGACAGTGGTTTGAGTCGCTGGGCTTGTGCACGGCACTGGAACGGATTGGTAAGGAGGAGGTAATAAAATCAGTAAGAAAAAGGGGGGGGGGGGGGGGTTCTGGAGGCAGCTGCACTACAAAAGGTTTTTCACCTTAATGCATTGAATGCATTCAAAGTTAAAAACCTGGAAACTTTACAACACTTTCTAAGTAAAAAAAAAAAACTAAATCGCACCGGATTAAAGGGATTGTAAAGTAATTTTTTTTTGTCTTACAATAACAAACATGTTATACTTACCTCCCCTGTGCAGCTTGTTTTGCACAGAGTGGCCCCGAACCTGCTCTTCTGAGGTCCCTCGGCGGCTGTCTCTGCTTCTTCCCACAGGTGCTTCTCACATTCATGCGAGCTCCCTCGCATGGTGAGAAGCACCTGCGGGCGCGCTCCCGTGATACAGCCGGCGGCTATAGCTGCTCGCTGTATCACACGGCCCCAACCCCCAACGCTCCGCGTCATTGGATGTGATTGACAGCAGCGCGAGCCAATGGCTGCGCTGCCTTCAATCCATCCACTCCAGCCAATCAGCGGCCAGGCTGAGTGGTGAAGAGGAAGTCGGGGGCGAGCGCGGGACTTTCGAGGGGTCAGGTAAGTATAACGGGGGGGGGGGCTCCGGCACTGTGAGATGTTTTTTCACCTTAATGGATAGAATGCATTAAGGTGAAAAAAACATTTACCTTTACAACCCCTTTAAGCATAGAATGGACAAAAAGTTTAAAAAAAAATAACACACTTGAAGAGGAAGGGTTCTTATCGACTCCAAAAATAGAGAATCTGTGGAAGTGGAGGGTTTCATTGTTCGTATTACACTGTGAGCAATTGCAAGGTTGTGCTATAAAACTAAACTAAAAAAATAAATAAAAACTTTTGTTTTTGTAGACATTCTTAATTTTATCTTACAAAAGCTTTACAGGGGAAAACAGGGAAACAAATTACCGCATGGTTTATCCTTCGCTCCTCTTCAAGGAATAGCTGGTTGTCACTGTTGTCATAATCCAAACTCTAGGTAGAAAGCAAAACGGGTAACAAGTTGACTGCTTGTAAACATTCCTGCTGGTAAGCAATGAGCTTCATTTAAAGTGATATTTCAGTTACAGGTGTAGTCAAGGTGGGTTACATCCCCGATGGCTGTTTATTTCTTTGGAGAACCTTAAAATCTGTATTAAAGTGGCTTCCCACCCAAAAATGGAACTTCTGCTTTAAGGGAGGTGACCCCCTGACATGCCATATTTGGCATGTCATTTTCTTGGGGGGAGGGGGGGGAAGCAGGTTCCAGCTCCCACTTCCTCTGGGAGCACCGCGGCACCAGAAGGCTGATCACCTCTCCCCCCTCCCTCTCAGCAATCATCTGGGACACGCGACAGGTCCCAGATGATTGCCCGGCCAGTCACGTCGTGCAGCACGGCTCGCATATGGGCAGTGGGTGAAGCCACAGCCGGGCACCCAAACTTACAATGCCGGCGCTGCAGAGAGGAGAGGGAGACGAGCAGGGGTTCACTCCCTCACATCGCTGGACCCTGCGATAGGTAAGTGTCTGGTTATTAAAAGTCATTAGCTGCCGTATTTGTAGCTGCTGACTTCATTTTTTTTGGTTTAGCAGAACTCCGCTTTAAACCCAAAACCACAAAGCAATTATTAGATGCGGTGGCTGCATTAGTTTTACTTTTAGGCTTTTCCCTCTGTTTTCTGGTGAACTGGCCAGTGACACACCTCCTGTATTATAGTGCCCCGACTCTGGATAAAGGAGTAACAGTTACACCTATGGAGAGCAGCATTGTCAGTCTGAGGGGAGGGGAGTGTTAGATGGACTAGACAAATTTAGATGCACTTAACAAAATTAGCTGAGCTCCAGCTCACACTTTATAAGCAGTTACAGCAAATGTTTTCTTGTGCCCCTTTTGGGATAAAGGTTTTACATACATAAATAAAAGCTGATCACTGTAAGCGCCCCTGTCAGTAGTAAATGGGTTGTCTAGACCCTGTAACTACTACATTTGCAGGACAGCTTGTTCTTTTGAAAAACAGACTTACTGGCAGGATCATCAGGTGACCAAAAAAAAAAAAAGATAGATGAATGCAGCCATCACATTTAAGAATTGGTAAGCTGCAATATAATAAATGTTTGCTTTTGGGTTTAACCACTTAGGGACCGCCCGCCGTCATTATACGGCGGCACTTTGAAGTGGAATACCGGAGTTATGGCAGCAGCTAGCAATGCACATATGCACAGTGCATAAAGTGCATATGATAATGTATATAGCCACCGATTCCTCTCAACGTGTTTCGATTAAAGATAATCTTCCTCGGGGGTGATTTTGAATATTAAAAACAAGCAATTGCTGCAGCACATCCCAAGGGGGTACACAGAATAGGACAGTATGGCCAGGGATCCCCCCCACCGAGGGTGGGAGGGAAGGGGCAACCGCACAGGGCAGGCCCGCTGCAGACTAGCTGCTCACCAAAAATCCGGGTGGGTTCAAATGTAGAAACAACATGGAGGATAATCTCCATTGGATTCTGTATGAGGTAGGTCCCCCCTGAGAAGATATGGCTCGAGCAGCCTTCTTGCTGTAGGCTACCATTTTTCTGAAGCCCACAGCCCCCGAGCAGCAGTAAATCTTTAGTCTGTCACCAGATCGGCCTCTACAGACTCGGCACAGAGAGCAACTGAGCATGTGCAGAGCGGGGCGAGACAGTGTATTACTAGATTTAAAACAGCATAGGCACTTCTTTATAATGTTTTACGTACTTATACCTGCAAAATGGGTCAGCCTGAAGTCATCTAGCAGGACTTCTGACTAAAGTTCAGCTTTAAAAAATTGCAACAAGTGTTTATATGGCCAAGTTCTGAGTATACTGCATTTCAGCCACTAGATGGCGATGACGACCACAGAAATAAATCTATTAGAGAAATTACTGCCAACATTGGTGCAGCCTGCACCAATGTGTGGGACATTTGTCCAACATGGTTTTATAAAACAGACCCAAGTGCGTTTTTGGAACAAAACAGGGGAAATATAAATCTTTTACAAGCTTCCACAATTGCAATATAGCAATGGATATTGCAGAAATTGGGATGTTCTAAACAAGTTCAACTCTAATGCCGCGTACACAGGATTGGAATTTCGGCCAGCAAAAGACAGATGAGAGCTTTTCATTGGAAAATGTGACTGTGTGTATGCTCCATCTTAATTTAGCTGGCAGACTACCCGGCAGCAAACATTTTTTAGAGCATGTTCTCAGATTTTTCCAACGGAAAAACTTTCTATCGGAAATTCCGATCGTGTGTATGCAATTCCGATGCGCAAAAACTCACGCATGCTCAGATTCTACGAGATAGAAGCTATTGGCTACTGGCTATTGAACTTCCTTTTTCTAGTCCCGTTGTACATCACCGCGTTCTTGACGGTCGGAATTTGGCGTGACCGTGTGTATGCAAGACAGCTTGAGCGAAATCACATCGGAATTTTGTTGGAAAAACCATCAGAGCTTTTTCCGGACCAAAATTCCACTTGTGTGTACGCGGCATAATGCCATTTAAAAAAAAAAAAGCTTTGGTTTAACCGCAATAAAATCTTAGCTTAGACTGACACTTACCTCATATTTGAGAGACAGCAGGTTCTCAGTGTGAGTGACTTCTTTGAGAACCATGGACTGAAGTTCTGTTTCCTACAATAAAAACAAATAAAAGTAAAAAAATAAAAAAAGTACAGCTCTCATGGTGTATCCGTACAGTCAAATTGAAATGCTATCTAAGGCAAGTGATGAGTTGAAGGAACCTTAATCACTTACCATCTAGCCACTGCACATAAATGGCTGTGATGTGATGTGGTTGCGGCTCCAAAAAAGGTGCCTGCACTTCCCTGGTGCATTGAGGTGCGATTTGAGCTCACAGAAGATGAAGGGGCTCCAATCGCATGCGAATTGCATAGGAATGTGGTGCGTTTCCTGTGCGATTCACACGTGGATTATAGCGTGAATCAGGCTCAAAATGAATGGCCTCAAATCGCATCGTACTGAAACAATTGTGAATTGCACAGGAATGTGGTGTGGTTCCTGTGCGACTGACATGCGGGTTATAGTGTGAACCAGGCAACAAAATGAATGAGCTCAAAATCGCACCACGCTGGAAACGTGTGTTAATTGCACAGGAATACGTTGGCAAGTTTCCTGTGTGAATCACATGTGGGTTATAGTGTAAACTGTGGCAACAAAATTAATGAGCTCAAATCGCACCACGCTGAAACGCATGTGAATTGCACAAATACGGTGCGGTTCCCTGTGTGATTGACATGCAGATTATAATGTGAACTGGGGGGGGGGGGGGGACCAAAATTAATGGGCTCAAATCACACCACACAAACTCCTGCGAATTGCACAGGAATGTGGTGTGGCTCCTGTGCGATTGACATGTGGATTATAGTGTGAACCGGGTCAACAAAATTAATGAGCTCAAATCGCACCACGCTTGAAACGCATGTTAATTGCACAGGAATGTGGTAAGGTTATAGTGTGAACCGGGGCAACAAGATGAATGGGCTCAAATCACACCACACTTGAAACGCATGTGAATTGCACAGGAATACGGTGTGGTTCCTGTGCGATTAACATGCAGATTATAATGTAAATCCGGGGCAACAAAATGAATGGGTTCAAATCACACCACACTGAAACTCCTGTGAATTGCACAGGAATGCGAGTAAGGTTATAGTGTGAACTGGGCCAACAAAATGAATGAGGTCAAATCGCACCACGCTCGAAAATACGTGTTAATTGTACAAGAATGTGGGGCAGTTCCTGTGTGAATCACGTGGGTTACAGTGTGAACCGGGCAACAAAATTAATGGGCTCAAATCGCACCACACTGAAACGCATGCAAATTGCACAGGAATGCAGTGCGGTTCCTGTCTAATTGACATGCGGGTTATAGTGTGAACCGGGGGCTCAAATTGCACCCCTCTGAATCGCACGCAAATTGCACAGGAATGCAGTAGGCCTCCTGTGCAAGTGATGTGGGCTATAGCGTGAACCGGGGCTTATACTTTAGCGAACACTAAAAAGGAAAGGATCGGTCATCTTAAAAGGTCTAGGACTCACCGCTTCCTGGTTTTCATCTCCGAGGTCCACTGTACTCAGCTGCCCAATACGGAACAGGGCTGAACTAGAAAACTAAGCAAAAAAATAAACAAAAATCTGTTAAAATACATAGTATATTATTGTATTAGGCTCAGAGGGACACAAGTGACATGGACCATTCTCATTAGTTGCCGATATGACCTGGCAGCTCTTTGGATGCCAATAATCAGATTCTATATATTGCAGCACCTACACCTTTGTCTTTCATACATTCCATACATTTGTCTTAGCACAGAAAAACATGACGACAGTATACTTTGTATCAGCGCGATTGTGTAATTATTTTCCCATATTACCAAATCTGAGGTCTAGCTGGCCTTAAAGTTCAACATGGGGTTATGTTGCCTTAGTTGTCACAGAAACAAACGTCCCCATAAGAAGATTTACCACCATCTCTTGCTCTGGTGACTCTCAAAATTTTGGCTTCCCCATCACTTTGTCTTGGTGACCACGCTTACCACCAGTATAAAAGGAGTAAAATCTACAAGAACACAGCCAGCAATAAACCTGTAATGCCGCGTACACACGACCAGACCGTCCGGCAGACAATCCAATCGTGTGTGGGCTAGTCCGATCGTTTTTCAAAGAAAAACTCCGACAGACCTAGAAATAGAACAGGTTTCAAATCTATCCGACGGACAAAAAAAATCTGGAAAACCGTTCATCTGTGTGCTGGTCCGACGGACCAAATATGAGGCAAAAGGGCAGCTATTGGCTACTGGCTATTGAACTTCCTTGTTTTGTCCCGCTTACGTCATCACGTTCAAAACAAATGGACCTTCAAATGGACTTCGTCCATTCGTGTGCGGCCAAATCCGTTTGTTCGGAAAGTCCATCGGAACAACGCTGAAAGTCTGTCAGTGAGACCGTCGGACCTAGACTGCCGGAAAGTCTGGACACGTGTACGCGGCATAAGAATCAGTACGCCCCGGATCACACGGCTGTGACTTCTCATGTGACCTGCTGAGAAAGTCAAACAACAAATCAAAACATTCATTTTAATGTTCTTTGACATACCTTTGCGATTCTGGCTGCAACTTTAGATGGTTTTGGAAATTCAATAATATTTGTCACACTCTGTACTGTTATGATTGGCCAAGGTCACAAAACATCAAAAGTCACATCAAGTTTCAAATCGCAATGCAGAGCCACATGGGAGAGCCGCCACATGGGAGAGCCGCCACATGGGAGAGCCGCCACATGGGAGAGCCGCCACATGGGAGAGCCACATGACTAGTCACATGGGAGAGCCACATGACTAGTCACATGGGAGAGCCACATGACTAGTCACATGGGAGAGCCACATGACTAGTCACATGGGAGAGCCACATGACTAGTCACATGGGAGAGCCACATGACTAGTCACATGTAGGGCCAAAACAACTAATCGATTAATCGACAACTAATCAATTACTATTTTCATAATCGATTAATCGGCCAGTAACATAATGGGGTTAAAAAAAAGCACCCTTAAAATTAGCCCTTTATAGTACAAAAAGAGCAAACCGCTACTGTAAATATTACTTTCACTGTCCCATAGCAAAAAACAAACCCCTTACAGTGGAGATTTGCTCTCTTTTTTTTTACAAATTTTAGTTTAACCCCATTGTGTTACTAAACATCTCAGGCCTGGGTCACACCTCTGTGTTTTTTGGTGCTTTTTGCAGAAACACACTACAGTTCATTTACATGGTTTCCTATGGGACACGTTCATATCCATGATTTTTTCAGCTGCTGCGTATTTGGAAAACACAAGGACTTTTTTTTTTAATTTATTTTTATTTATTTATTTATTTTTTTTACGCAAAACGGTGCCATTTTGTTTTTTTTGATTCATATACTTCAATGGAGAAGCTGCAGAAAAGCATGTAATAATGCGTTTTTTGTGGCAATTTGTGTTTTTAATCTGCCCAACAACAAATTGGCCAAAAAAAATACGTAAAAATGCAAATAGCAGCAAAATTACCTTTTTTATTTTTATTTTAAGGTTATTAACCAATTAATCAAAACAATAATCGGCCAACGAATCGATTATGAAAATAATCGTTAGTTGCAGCCCTGGCTACAAGATCAAAAGGAATAAATAAACGGATTATAATATTTGTAAAACGTTTGTTCCACTGTGATTTTGGCAGCTGTAAGAATTACTGTTTATCTATCAGGTGATTAGATTAAAGTGTTACTAAACCCAGGACTCTGCATTCACTATATCTGATCTCCCACAGTACACAGAACATGGAAATGCAATAATTTTTGTAAATCTAAACTGATAAATACCTTTTCTCATCAGCAGTATATAGCAGTCTTGTGGCTGCCATCAGTGTCTGGTTAAAGCTTGTAGGAGGAGTTTTCATTCTCCTCTGACTGTGCTATGAGGCTGCAGGGCATATGCCCCTTAGTCTGGACAGTGCCGATTGGTCCTGTGCTGATCACACGCACTACCCCCCCCCCCCCCCCCCAAAAAAAAAAAAATCTAACAATACACACCAAACTGAGCATGTGCAGAATGCTCCCCCAAGGCAGTCAGGATATGGACTGGGGACAGTGGAAGAATGGGTGGATCAGAGAAGATGGGATTAAACAGCCTTTTTACACAATACATAGGATTAACCCCTTTGATTCCACATGAGTATAACAAGCTTGCTTTACTACATATACAGACTTACGGTTTTACGGTTGTTGGTTTAGTAACACTTTAAAGAGGAAGTAAAGGCAAAAAAATAAATAAAAAACACACCCTGTAAGGCAAAGGCATAATGAGCTAGTATGCAAAGCATACTAGCTCATTATGAATAACTTACCTGAGAACAAAGCCCCCGAAGCGGTCCTCCGTCTTCCTCTTCGCTGCTGCCATGTATCCCGGAGCGACTTCTCGCTGCTCCGGTGCTGTGATTCGCCGGAGCCGCGATGACGTCCCTCCCGAGCATGCGCACGGGAGCCGACCCTCGTGGCATATCGCCACGATCTGCAGCCTGCCCAGTGCGCCTCCGCGCCGCTGTCTACGGCGGTGGCTGTCTTCAGGTAAATATCTCCTAAACCGTGTAGGTTTAGGAGATATGTGGCTGTCTTCAGGTAAATATCTCCTAAACCGTGTAGGTTTAGGAGATATTTCTTGGACCTACAGGTAAGCCTTAATCTAGGCTTACCTGTAGGTCCAAGTTGTTTGGAAGGGTTTACAACCACTTTAACTTTCACTTACTTCTTTGCCATCTATTACCCTGCTTAAGCCCAGTGGAAAAAAACTTCCTTCCCCAGATCCAGGTCCAAATGTTGTCACAGGAAGCACTCAGGCCTGATCCAGAACTTACACATGGAGTATTGATTGTTTGGCCCAGATGGTATGTGGAAGGTACCAGGTCTGAGGGAGCCACCTACTAAACCCCTTGCTGGATATGAGAACGGGTGCAGCCATCAGAAAACACATTTTACTGATCAGAACTGCATTAACTCAACTCTGATTGGCTGTTTTAGGTGGCAGCTCTTTGCAATGCTTACTAAATCAGTCTTGCAGTCCTGCAAGCAACACAACAAAAAGAAGATTTTAGGCCTCAAGATTCTAATGACTGATGAGGAAGTAGAAGATCAGAAAGAGGAACGGCTTCGATTAACAGGAACCAGCAGGAGTGGTTTCTCCACAAAATTCATATCACCTAATCTACTTGGAAACACAAGTGACCTCATTTAGTAGCATTAACCGTTTACCACTCAGCCCAATAGTGAATATCGAAACTCTTCATTCTCACGGCAGATGTGGAAATGCTCTAACATGACCTTTATTAACATGAAGGAACCCTTGAAATATTTTTAAAAATGGAAAAAATAATTCTATGTACATTTCACACTTCTACAGCATAACCACTAAACTGTTCAAAGTTGTAAATAGAATAAGGGCCGGTTCACACTGCAGGCGATGCGAGGAGACACCGACTTGCCTCGCCACGACCTGCCGCGACCTCAGCGGCAACTTGCAGATGACTTCTGTATAGAAGTCAATGCAAGTCGCCCCGAGGTCGCCCGAAAGTAGTACAGGAACCTTTTTTCTGAGTCGGAGCAACTCGAGTCGCTCCTCTCAGAACGGTTCCATTGTACAGAACGGGGGCGACTTGTCAGATCGAGGCGAGGCAAGTCGTGTCGCCTCGCATCGCCCGCAGTGTGAACCGGCTCTTAGAAACATGGTATACCCAGAGTATCCGACACCCAGAGCCAAATTCTCAAATAAATAAATTAATAAAGACCCCTTTCACACCAAGGCGGTTTTTAGGCGCTTTAGCACTAGAAATAGCCTCCGCCAATCGCCTGAAATCCGCCTCTTCTTCATTCCAGTGTGTCTTTCACACCCGGGCGGTGCGCTAGCGGGACGGGAGGGGAAAAAAAAAAAAAAAAAAAAAACTGCAAGCAGAATCTTTGGGGCGGGTTGGGAGCATGTATACAGCTCTCCCAAAACACCCCTACCCATTGGAATGAATGGGCAGCGCTTTCAAAGTGCCGCAAAATGTGAGTTTTAGCCCCTTTTTTGGGGTTACAAGGGCCTCAGTAGCGGTCGAAAAGCGGCACAAGAGTGCTGCTTAAACACCGGTGATTGGTCGCTAAAACGAACACTGCCACGGGTAAAGTGTAAAAAGGGGTCTTATGGCCAGAAAAGAAACAAACACTCTAGTGGTTGGTGAAGTGGCCCCTTTGCGTCAGTGGAGGAAAAGCCCCTTTGCATTGGCGGTCGGTGGAGGAAAAGCCCCTTTGCATTGGCGGTCGGTGGAGGAAAAGCCCCTTTGCATTGGCGGTCGGTGGAGGAAAAGCCCCTTTGCATTGGCGGTCGGTGGAGGAAAAGCCCCTTTGCATTGGTGGTCGGTGGAGGAAAAGCCCCTTTGCATTGGCGGTCGGTGGAGGAAAAGCCCCTTTGCATTGGCGGTCGGTGGAGGAAAAGCCCCTTTGCATTGGCGGTCGGTGGAGGAAAAGCCCCTTTGCATTGGCGGTCGGTGGAGGAAAAGCCCCTTTGCATTGGCGGTCGGTGGAGGAAAAGCCCCTTTGCATTGGCGGTCGGTGGAGGAAAAGCCCCTTTGCATTGGTGGCGAAGAGCCTCTTTATATTGGTGGTCGGTGGAGAGCCACCTTGAGCTGAATTGCAGACGTTACCCCCATACATTGGATGTCAGTGGTAAACCCCCCCCCCTTACTTTGGTAGTCATTGCAGGCAGGAGATCAAATCTGTCATTACTCAAGCAACCTTTAGCAAACTCTGGATCAGCATTGGGGTTCCGCATAACCCTAATTGGGTTATGATTGGGTTGCAGGGCACAGAAAGCAAAAAAATAAATAAAAAACACCTGACATGGGGTCAGAGGGTTGAGATGCATTACTGCATGAATGTTAATGTGCTGTACTTTGCATGTCAGCAGGATTATCGGCAGTCAATTCATTTAAAATGGAGTGTGCACTGCAGCAGCTCATTTATAAGAAATAGGCAGCCAATGCAGAGCAATACTCAGATCTGCACCTTGTAGATGTGTGCTGTAGTGCAGTGGAGGTCGGCCGGAGTCTAATCGCCTACTTGTGCACTGAGGTGCGATTCTAAATAAATGGCACTGCAATGCCCTCCAGAGCGCGCCCTCTGTATGACTAACAACTGCTTTTTTGCC
Source organism: Lithobates pipiens (assembly GCF_037356315.1). Lineage (NCBI taxonomy): Eukaryota > Metazoa > Chordata > Amphibia > Anura > Ranidae > Lithobates > Lithobates pipiens. The sequence continues at coordinate 319,318,744 of NW_027507784.1, read as the reverse complement.
ACGCATTCTTTATCAAGCCCTTTATATCGCTGGATCCATTCACTCCAGCAGAGACTAATTCACATAAACGAGCTGCAGCCATGAGAATTTTAAAATATAAAACATGCTGGAATTTTTGAGCATTTGTGAAAATTGAGCAGGCCTGTAAATTCACAAGGAGCAGTTTTGTGCATGGTTTTTAACACATCGGCACCATAGAAAGTCTCTAGTCTGAATTTTTACCCCCCACTTTGCATGCTAGGATAAGGAGGATGCATGAAACGCAGATAAGGGAATGCAGCTCTATGGAGAAGTGTGAGGGGGTCCTCATCGTACAGTCCACATACAAGGCCTCCTGTGTCCCACAAACCACACGTTTCAGCTCTGATTCTGTGCCATAAAAACATAACACATAACAATCGGTGTGACGGTGTATACACTGCAAACACACATCTTCCAAGATGATTGGTTTGGGAAATCGTGTGAATAACTGGCCACTTACTGCTCCACCTGGAGGGGGTGAAGAAACGAAAGCAGATAAACTGGTTTGCCAACACAATCCACCTCCAGTGTTTAGATGATTATGAAAGCTGTCAAATTAGTTAAAATGCATGAACATTGCAACATGATTTCATTAACAACCAAACAAAGCAAATCATATGCTTTAGGCGGGGTCCGCTCATACAATGAGACCCTTTTCTATAAAGGGCAAGTTCATCTCTAACAAAAAAATAATAAATGCACATTTTTGCGTGAAAAAAAAAAAAAGGAAAAAAAAACAAATGTGCATTTAATTATATTATAATATATATATATATATATATATATATATATATATATATATATATATATATATATATATATATATTTTTTTTTTTTATTTTTTTTTTTTTTTATGTATTTCTGCCCCAAAAAATTCTTAACGAGTTCCATGATTTTTATGCGGCTCTATAAGCCCTCCATCCATTAGGGAATTCTTGGACAATCTCTCCCTCTTGTCCATCACAGATGAACATAAAGATCTCATGGACCAACCTTTCACGGGTGAGGAGATCCATGGCGCTATTAAATCTCTCGGCCCTGATGGTCTTCCTAATATTTACTATTAAAAGTTTTCTGGGCAGTTGGTTCCACATATGATTTTTTATTTTAATTTCCTGCGGTATGGAGGGGTGGTCCCATCAGAATAAAGCTACATCAGTGTTATCCCTAAACCCAGCAGAGACTCCACCGACGTTCGTAACTATTGCCCAATTTCACTAATTAACTGTGATTTAAAGATCCTTACGAAAATTCTGGCCTCTCGCATTAATTCCTTTTTAGAACACTATAGCCATAAAGATCAAAATCGAGATTTATCACAGGAGGTCAGACCTTAGATCAAATTCGTAGATCTATAACCCTGATCTCAGCAGTGCGCTCTAATTGGGATAATCTCACCCGGGAACTTTTGCTATCATTGGACCTTAACAAGGCCTTTGATAGCGTAAATTGGAACTACCTTTTCGTTACTCTTGAGACTTTGGGGTTTGGCCCTATATGCCTTTCCCTGTTGAAAACACTATATAGTTCCCCGATAGCCCAAGTTTCCATTAGAGGCCACAAGTCTTCGCTATTCCCTGTTCAGCGAGGTACGAGGCAGGGATGCCCGCTCTCCCCCTACTATTTGCTCTGGCAATAGAACCCCTGGCCGTGGCGATTCGTTTTCATCCCGACATCCATGGTATCTGTTGTGGCCAACAGGAACACAAATATGCACCACTTGCCGATGATGTTCTTATGTATATCACCAAACCCTTAAATATCTTTACCCAAATTGATGTCCCCATTAGATCTTTTTCTCGACTTTCTGGCCTGACCCTAAACTCTCAAAAAAACGTAGCACTTAACATATCATCATACCCCGCTGAAGTACAGCTTCTTCAAAACACATATAGCTTCAAGTGGGCCCCACATTCTCTTCCATATTTAGGAGTCCAGCTCACCTCCTCTATAGACACCGTATATAACTCAAACTACCCCCCATTATTCAAAAAACTTAAAGAGGACCTTCGTTGTTGGGCAGACTATTCTCTTTCATGGTTCGGCAGAATCAATTCCATAAAAATGACATTCTTATCCAGACTCCTTTACCATTTCCGGACCTTACCGACAGCGGTTCCGAGAGGAGATATGCAACATTTACAAGCTGAAGTCCTACCTTTCATATGGGGTAACAAGAGGCCTCGGATGCAAAAACTAACACTCTACACACCTAAACCCATGGGGGGGCTTGGTCTTCCCCAATCTACAGGCATGCCATCAATCAGCCCAGCTGGCTTACACCACAGCTAAAAGTTCAGTCCCCCTTTGGGTATACATAGAAGCACTTGCTTGCAATAGGATCCTTTTATGCCCTACTCTATCACACTCCTTAGCGGTATGGGATAAAACGCACAACTGTAGGCCTCCATCATCCCCCCACACACCACTGGCTCCCATTTTCTGCAACCCAGAGTTTTCACCTGGTCTTACTCCGCAATTGTTTCAATGGTGGCTCAATAAAGGACTGCTGAGAATTGGAGACTTTATTAATGGGAACCAACTATACACTACACAGTATTTCAAAAGACAAATTTCTAATGCCTCCCGCTGAGATATTTCGATACAATCAAATCTCATAGTTTGTCAAATCCAAGCTTAAGCAAGTGGTAGGCCCCCTTACGCTTACAACATTCGAACTGACTTGTCAAACTAGAGGCTTACAGAGGGGTCAGATATCTGCAACATATACCTCCATTATTGAACCAGATACTAAGCTTGCTTATATGGACCAATGGGAAAGAGATCTGAACCTCCCCTTTGATCTGACAGATTGGCAAGATATATCAGCTATCCAAAATTTCCATTAATACCACCCTTATTGAGGTCAACTACAAAACGCTCCTACGCTGGTACCTGGTACCCACTAGAGTAGCTAAAATTCATCCTTCTACTTCACCAAATTGCTTCCGACGATGTGGACAGCTGGGGACAACGCATCCTATCTGGTGGCAATGCCCACTCGTAATCAAATTTTGGATACAGATTTTCAATTTAATCAATTCAGTGATGGGAGTAAACAACTGCAGGTCTCCGGAAATTGCTCTCTTTCACAAATTAGCAGACGAAACACCCAAAAAAAAAAAAAAAAAACAAGACTGATCAATTACATATTATTGGCGGCGAGAATTACAATTGCAAGACACTGGAGACAGTCAAAAATTCCTCTTGACCAGGTTAAAAGTAAACTTAATTGAATTATGATCAATGATATGCTCACTCATTCTTAACAAAACAAAGAAATTTAATAAGATACCCATGGATTGATTACATTTTAAACTCCGTAGTGAACTCCAGGATGACCCTCTCTCTCTCTCTCTCCTCTCTTCCTTCTTTCTATCTCTCCCTTTCTTCTCTCCTCTTCTTTTTATTTTTTTCTTTATTTTATTTTTTTGGAATGTTTATGTACAACACAAATGATATAGCAGGAGGCCTTACACGAATGTGGGTCCTGGGATTATCCCGACAATTGTGGTCGGGATCTCCCAGGAACTCTGGGTCTCTACAATCCCCTCTTATTAAAATACTTTGATTACAGTGGGATACCACTGGTATGTTCTGCCAGTACTATGAACACATATCACGGTTGTTATGTTCTGCTATTTTGGCAGCTGATGGAAGGGTATTATGGCTGTACTGTTTATTTTCTGAAGTGTTGTATGATGTTCGGAAAACTTAACGTCAGTATATCTATGTCTGGCTATATTGAACTTGGTTATTTGTTCTTTTTTCTTTAATAAACACATTGAAATATAAATGTATTTCTGTTTACACAGGCACCTGCAAAATACTGCACCTGCGAACAGTGGACCACGGGTGCAATATCAGGCTCCAGCAATTGCCCATACCTCTCTATAGACTTTCAGTTACTGAGCTGCAGAAAATGTCAATGGACTACAAGTGCGCAGATAACCGTGCTTGTAGTACATTGACAACTACAAGTCTGTCTGCCGCAGTGGCATGTGGGACTTGTTTATTCATTCACAGGTAACCAACCACCCCCCCTCTCTGTTTATCTGTGAATGAATAAACTACAAGTCCCATTGCCGCTAAGGCAGACTTGTAGTTTTCAATGAACTACAAGCACGGTTAGCAGTGGCATGTGGGACTTGTAGTTTATTCATTCACAGATAAACAAACAGAGAGAAGGGGGAGGGGGGTTATCTGTGAATGAATAAACTACAAGTCCCACATGCCACCGCTAATTGCGCTTGTAGTCTATTGACAACTACAAGTCGGTCTGCCGCACTGGCATATGGGACTTGTAGTTTATTCATTCACAGAAAACCCCCCCTCTCTTCTCTGTTTAATGACTTCTGCATCTACCCACGCAGGAACCACAACTGTTTTTGGCACCAAGTACAATTCTGAGGCTTGTTACTCACACTTGTATGTTTTTATGTTATGTACAGAATGTTTTGTGCCATTTGTTTACCACTGCTCTCCCTTCCTCTTTTTTTCTTCATGTTGTATCCCCTATTGCTTGACTTGAAAATGAATAATAAAAATAAATTCAACTATATTCATCACAGATCTTGGTGAATGAATGATGCGGCCCTGTGGGCAGAGCCCTGTACCGCTGCGCCAGTTTTAAAATGTGACAGCAGCTGCAAGGGACAGTGTTCATGGGGCGAGGATTGGGGTGCTTAGCACCATAATACACCCTAAGTTGTAATCATAAAGAAACAGTGTTAACAACACTTGCATACCTGTATTTTTTTCCACCTCTCCCATCTAATGTGCCTGGATATCCCGTCTTGGTACCCCCTACAAGCCCTACCCCTGCACGGACCCATGTTTTCCATACTCTGCATGGACGATAGCCAAAAAAGTTTGGAACTGCAGTACAAATGCTGGGATCAGATTCTCTATAAACACAGTAGAAGTATTACAAAACTGTAGTCAGGCCCAGATGACAATGTATTCTTGGTGTCTGATTTAGGGGCCATTTGTACAAGGCCAGCTCCTGCAACTGAGAATATAGGGGGTTATTTACAAAAGGCAAATTCACTTTGCACTACAAGTGCAAAGTACACTTGAAATTGCACTGAAAGTGCACTTGGAAGTTCAGTTGCTGTAAATCTGAGGGGTAGATCTGAAATGAGTAATCTGCTTATTTTATCATCCAATCATGTGCAAGCCAAAATGCTGTTTTTTATTTTCTTAGCATGTCCCCCTCAGAACTACAGCGACTGCATTTCCAAGTGCACTTTCAGTGCAATTTCAAGTGCAAAGTGGATTTGCCTTTCGTAAATAACCCCCATAATGTACTGTATGTGGTTTGTGTTCACAGCTATAGACAACACCACTACGCTTCAGGGACAGACCAAAGCAATTCCAATTGTCCGGCACTGGAACGGATTATTGCTCTGGTCCTTCCCAGTTGGGGAGTAGAGGGAGAAGGGGGGGCACAGGTTTCAAATCCTCGGACTGCTGGACCAGCTGCGTTGGCACTGACAGCTCAGCATCCCCTGAAGCAAGTACAGCGGGCATCAGGGGGGTGGGGAGTGTGAGTGTATATAGCAGGGATATGCAATTAGCGGACCTCCAGCTGTTGCAGAACTACAAGTCCCATGAGGCACAGCAAGACTGACAGCCACAGGCATGACACCCAGAGGCACAATGGGACTTTGGTAAATTTGCAACAGCTGGAGGTCCTCTAATTACACATCCCTGCTATATATAGTGTGTTAGTTCACCTTTCCTGAAAAGGTGAAAACTTTAAACGCTTCTACCCGATCTGGTATTTTAATACAATTGTTTTGAAATATCAAAAGTTAGATTTTATTACATGTATTTATAGAGCGCTGACAAATTTACACAGCACTTTACATATTCTACATTCACATCAGCCCCTGTTCTCTAAGAGCTTACAATCTAAGGTCTCTATATCATATACATATAGCAGGGCCAATTTAGTCCCAATTTACACTAAATCCGGTGATTGGCATTTTACTGCACTGTAAAACACCAATCATCGCCACGACATACAGAAAAAAGTTGTTTTCTGTGTGTCTTTGTGCCCGCAATGATCTGTGCCTGCAGTGATCTGCGATAAAAAGCAGACATGCTGCCTTTTATCATTTTATCGCAGCGCAATGGACAGGATCGCATGTCGGGGGGGGGCAGTGTAATGCACTGAATCGCACACACCACCCCCTACAGCTTTCGTACAGTAATACTGCTGCAGTTTTATCCCCCGTACATACGATCAGACTTTCCACCGAGAAAAAAGGGTATTTTTATTCGAAGGTTCTTGGCTCAAACTGGTCTTGCATACACACAGTCACACAAATGTTGGCCAACAATTCCGAACGTGGGAATGCGGTGACGTACAAGAAGTACGACGAGCCGAGAAAAAGGAAGTTTAACAGCCAGTGTAGCTCTTGTTTGATTCCGAGCAGGTGTGGAATTGTGTGCGACAAACTTGTATGCAAACGATCGGAAATTGCGACAACAAAGTTTTGTGGTCATAAAATTTGAGAACCTGCTCTCAAACATTTGTTGGTGGAAAGTCCGTCAACAACAAATGTTCAATGGAGCATACACACACACACAATCGGACTTTCCACCAACAAGCTCACATCCAACATTTCCAGTCGGAAAATCAGACCGCGTGTACGCGGCATAACTGTACAGCAGCTGTCCATTCAGTGTGACTGAGCCCTTACAGAAGACCCAATTAGCCTGTAAGAATATCTTTGGAGTGTGGAAAGAAACCAGAGCACTTGGGGGGAAAAAAAAAAAAAAAACCCAAGCAAGCTCAGGGAGAACATGCAAACTCCATGCAGGTCGAGTCCTGGTTGATATCCGAACAGAAGACCCCGGTGCTACAAGTAGAAGTGCTGCCTGCTAAGCCCCTGATCTATAAAGGCCGGGGTATAACAACGTTTTAGACGCTGTGGGTTACCCCTGGCAGCAGATAAAACCAGATCTAACCAATGTGCCTGCTAATTAAGTGCGACTCCTCCACTTCTGCCCAAACAAAGCTCCTATTTACAGCCTGATGTTTTACATGGCCAGCATGCCAATTCCAATTTCCTGGTGTGAAGCCGAGGCCTTCTATACTGAAAGGAAATTTAAATGCCATCAAACTCCAACCGCTGATAAAGAAGTTGGCACATTCAATCGCAACTGCTGCATAAAATCAATCATTAAGGGCAACTTGCGAAGAACCGTAAAAATCTAACTAGAATCAGGTGCATACGCTACATAGAGAGTCATCTAACTATTCATGTCATTCTTTTTTCTGCCCTGAACTCTACTGCACAGCACACCTCTGTCTGGCAGGACAGGAGATTGGATCTTTTTTCCTGCTTTAATTCAGTAACACTTACAGGCCTCGTCCCTCCCCCACCCTGTGACTGGACAGTGAAAGGAGAAGGGGCAGACTGATGAGCTCATCTCTCGATCCTTCCTATCAGCATGCTCCTTGATAGCCCTGCTGCAACAAATGCTTGGCTCCTTGTGTTGCTTCTCCCTTTTCTAGTCTGAGCTTTGCTGTACAGGGGACCAGAGGCTGATACCAGGTCAAATTCAGGTACTTACAACACTGTTTTTATTAAAAATACACTTCATGATGTGTAAATGAAAGGAAAGCTTCATTCATTTGTGCGTTTTCTATCTGCACCTCTATATTTTAGGAGGAGCTGCAGCCCCCCACCCCCTGAAAAAAATTAAAAGTCAGCAACAAATACAGTAGCTGCTGACTTAACATTAGGACACTTACCTGTCCTGGAATCCAGCGATGAAAGCCCCCCAGCCGATGTTTCCATCGGCTCTTGGATGCTGTTGCCACCATTGCCTGTATGTGAAACCATCAATGAAGCCTTGTGGCTTCAAAGCCAGTTCCCTACTGAGCATGCAGAAAGTGCGCTGCGCTTCATGAATGGCCCAGTGGCGGGGAAAGGAGGAAGAGGGCTAAACTCTGGGGGGACCTCGTCGCATCTAGGTCTCCCAAAAGTGGGGACTGGTACCTGTCAGAACCAGGTAACTGGGGGGGTGGCGGTGGAAGTAGACAAGCGGAGCTCCCCCTTCTGGGTGGAGCTCCATTTTAGGTTTAGCTTTAAGGCCTCATTTACGTGGGTGTACTTAAGCATAGGCACATAGAAAGGCTGGGGATGCGCAGGTGTTCCATGCATTGCCAGGCTGGCAACCCTATACAGGTCAGTTGGGACACAGCTGTCATTCACAATTTGACAGCCTTGTGGTAATGTAATGACATCACTGCTCTCTGTGGGAGTTTTCGGGCTGTCAAATCTCCTGGTCCCACTTTGCCTGCATAAATTGATTCACACGGCAAAAGTCGCCCATTTACATCTGCACTAAAAAAGCCCACCCCCTATACCAGGCGCAGGCAACCTGGGGCACTCCAGCTGTTGCAGAACTACAAGTCCCATCATGCCTCTGTGTGTAATTGTAACTGCCAGCCTTTCAATGCGAAATGTAGTTCTACAACAGCTGGAGGGCCCCAGGCTGCCTACCCCTGCACTATACCACCCATAATCCTGCCCATCACTATTGCCCAAAGCATCATGGGACCTATAGTTCAATGAGGCGGCAGAATAGGAAAAAGTAGTGACATCTGCCGAGTCAAAGTTCCCTCCTCCCTGCCAGCAGATATTGTGATACTAATAAGGCTGATGTCACAGCAAACTAACCACTTCAGCCCCGGAAGAATTTACCCCCTAACTGACCAGGCCATTGTTTGCGATTCGGCACTGTGTTGCTTTAACGGACAATTGCGCAGTCATGCAACACTGTACTCAAACAAAACGTACATTTTTTTTCCTCACAGATAGAGGTTTCTTTTGGTGGTATTTGAGCGCCTCTGCGGTTTTCATTTTTTGCGCTATAAACAAAAGAAGTGACAATTTTTCAATTTTTTACTTTTTGCTATAAATCTCCCCAATTTTTTTTTTTTATAAACAAACTTTTACTCAGTTAATGCAGATTATGTATTCTTCTACATATATTTTGGTAAAGAAAAAAAAAACATAAAAAAATAAATAAAATAAAAAAACGCAAAAAGCGTTTGAGTTGGTTACGCAGCAGAATCATTCTGCCTATAATATATATATATATATATATATATATATACACACACACACACACACACATATATATATATATATACACATATATATATATACACACATACACACACATATATATATATATATATATATATATATATATACATATATATATACATATATATATATATATATATATATATATATATATATATATATATATATATATATATACACATATATAAATATATACACACACACACACACACACACAAGCTGGTTGGGTAGCAGCTAAAAGAGCTTTTTTTTTTTTTTTTCGCAGGATGCAACTCAAATGAAAAAAAAAAATGTTCTTAAAAACGGCAGATTTAAAAAATCCTGGAGTTCAACTTTAAGCCACAGGCTAAATGAGATTTTTTTTTTTTTAAGTCAAGCCGCAAAAATGTTGTGCAATTCATCACTTTGTCTGCACCACCTTATTTGAATTTGAATTTTAAATGTGAGCCGCTACAAATGGAGGACATCAAAGAGGCTGCAGGAGGATTCATAGACAGGCAAATAAAACAATAGGAATTCTCAGACTCAAATATTAGAAAAACTGAAAAAATTTTGAAAAAAAATAAAATTACAAACAAGTGGCCACTGCCCCCACCTATAACTGGTCTTTGCAGTAAGGAGCTCTGGAAGGGCGACGTATGTCAGGCAAGTGCAGGGAAGAGATTTCCCGGCTAGAACTTGCCAGCCAGCCAGCCGGCAACCAACTGAGTTGTCCTTTCTGGCAGTGTGCAACGGGAGCGGGGGTCCGCGCACATTTGCAGATGCATGTGTGGGCTGCGGGCCCCTGTTTTCTGTGGTCCCTGGCTCTGCCTTCTGGGGGACTCCACAATGGAAGTGTGTGCCTTTTGATTTGTGGGCGGGTGGGCCTGGAGGGAGCTCACCCCTCCTGGGGGTGCACTGAACACGCAGCACATAGCACTATGGCTGCAAAGGTGTTAGTGTGTTGCCTGACCAATATATATTTGCAAATGTGTGCAGACTAAACCCCTGTTCTTGATGCATGTTGTTGGACAGGTTAGTTTGGTTGGCTGCTTGCTGGTTGGTAAGTTTAATTGATAACGGCAACTTTTTATGTTACACTGTATTTGTACGACTTTTTGTATACTATGAAATAGATACCCAACGGGTCATGCTTTAAAATTGCGCACACACACGTGGAATGGCGCCAAACGTCAATACTTAAAAATCTCCATTGGCGAAGCTTTAAATTTTTTTTTACTGGTTACATGTTTACAGAGGAGGTCTAGTGCTAGAATTATCGTTCTCGCCCCAGCGATCGCGGTGTATGTAACCTGTGTGCATCTGGCTCTGATACTAGCCAGTGCCTCACCAGCCACTGACCTCACCAGTTCGGTGCGCCCCTGTGCCTTTGGGGAGGGGTGGGATCTCTCCGGCTGTTCATTGAAGTACATGTGCTTCCATGTTGGTGACTCTCAGGGGTTGGAGCTGGGACTGCAGAGGGCAGGGTGCCTTGGCAGGGCCAGGGGCTTGCGCATTTGTGTTTGCAAATGTGTGCAGACTAAACCTGTTCTTGACGTATGTTGTTGGACGGGTCACTGGCTAGTTGGTGGGTTTGGGCTTGGAGGTCTCTTTTTGTATTTGTTTGTCATTTTCATTTTTTTATCTCACTTTACATGACACTCATTTATTGGTGCACTTCTAATAGTATTTTTCACACCTATCTCCTGGGTGCACTTTAAGGATACTATTTCACCAATGTTGGGACCTTCTAGAGACTGGTTTGTTTTTTTGCCCCCCCCTTCTCACAACTCCCAGACAAGACAACAGTGACCAATTTTTTCTTTCCCCTTTTTCCATGCTTGCAGGGGTGATGCTACTATTTGCTTGATGAGATTCCTACTGGGTATGGGGTAATCCTGGATAACCAGTTTGAAATATACGAGTATCTAAGTTTTCCTGAGGAATTGAGTGCTCTCTCACAAAACATGTCAAAAGTCTAAATGCCATGTATAAGTATTCCATGTTCATGCACTATTAATTATGTTGTAATTTATGTAATTTTATATTATTTGTGACATGCTTTGTATTTTAAACACGAGAAAAAAAACTTTAAAGGTATGTTCTTTGAATAAAAGTGTAATTTTTATTTAAAAAAAATAAAATAAATAATAACAACAATAATAATAATAGAGAAAACCTGGATTGTCTACTTTGGGGAAAAAAAGACAATGTCAGTCTGACCGAATTGGTTTGTATTAAAACATGCAAAAGTAATTTTATAGATTTGACCAGCTTTCTGGCCAAAGAACTTATTCGCTTTGTACTTCTATAATAAACAAGTGTAGAATATACCTCGAGAAGCTCAGAAAAAAATAATAATAATAATAATTAAAATTAAAGAATAAATAAATATAAAAAGAAGAAAAAAAAAAAAAAAAAAAAGTAAAAAAAAACTTCTATATATCTATCTTTTCCATATTGTGTTAGTTGGAAATTGTGTCTTCATTGAGTGGAATTTCTGAATATAAAGCGTGACGAACAGGGAGATACAGATCTCGGAAAATGAGTTATTTTAAACTGAAGTGACCAATTATTCCTGGTCATCTGACTGCGGAGTCACAATGCGTATAATGCCGTTATCCCAAAGGAACAATGAAGACTTTCTGGTGATGTTCAAACCACAGTCATACTCCATACTACCGCCCAACAATCAATCATACTCCATGCTACAGCCAAACGATCAGAATCACTCCATATTGGAGCACAAATATCAGAATCACCTCATACTACAGCCAAACATCTAGAGTTATGGCCCGTACACACGATCGGAAATTCGGCCGAATTCCCGCCAGCAAAAGATTGAGAGCATGTTCTCAATTTTTCGGTCTGAAAAAGTTTTGATCAGAAATTCCGATCGTCTGTAGCAATTCTAAAGTGCAAAATTCCTACACATGCTCGGAAATAATTTGACGCATGCTCGGAAGCATTGAACTTCATTTTCTCAGCTCGTCGTAGTGTTGTACATCACCACGTTCTTGAAAGACCAAAGTTCAACAAACGTGTGTGTGACAGTGTGTATGCAAGTCAAGCTTGAGCAGAATTCTGTCGGAAAAACCATCCAAGATTTTTCCGACGGAAAAGCCGCTCATGTGTATGGGGCATTACACTCCAGAATAAAGCCCAAGGATCAGTCATGTAATTTCCCATTACCTGTTAGCTGAGCCTTTCATTAACAACCCCTAAAATATTTTCGTCAACTAAATTATGTGTGCATTGACACATAGGATAACATGGAGACTTTAATGACTGTAGGAAAAAAACATCTACAGCCAAAAACAGCTGCTGTAAAAACATAAAAAAAAAAAAAAAAAAACGTCCAGTGTGCATGAGGCCTAAAGGATAACTAAACCTTTGTTTTAAAACAAAAACAAACATGTCATACTTACCTCCTCTGTGCAGTTGGTTTTGCACAGAGTGGGCCCAATCGTCCTCTTCTGGGGTCCCTCACCAGCGCTCCTGGCTCCTCCTCTTCTCGAGAGCCCCATTGGAGAAGCCCTCTTCCTCGGGGGGACTCATGCAGGTGCACTCCCGTGTCTTGCTGCTGCGTCCATTGACATGGACAGGACTCGGCCCCGCTCCCCAGCTCCCATGTCATTGGATTTGATTGACAGCAGCAGGAGTCAATGGCTGCGCTGCTATCAAACTACCCAATCAGGACCGGAGACGCTGGCTGGAGTTGGTGTGCTCGTTCTCAGTGCTGGAAAGACCGGGCTCAGGTGACTAAAGGGGGGGGGGGGGGGTCTGGGTGTGCTGCACTATAGAAGATTTTTTACCTTAAAGAGGAAGTAAAGCCTCAGAGAAAAAAAAAAAAAAAAAAACCATACCCTGCAAGTCAAAGGCATAATGAACTACTAGCTCATTATGAATTACTTACCGAGATCGAAGCCCCCGCATCAGCCCTCGTTCACCTCCTCCTCCGACGCCGCCATCTATCCCGGAGTGACTTCGGGGTATCGCGGCTCAGGCTCTGGCCCGAGCCGCGATGACCGGCATGATCACTATTAGAAACACCAAGGTCAGTGCGCCTGCGCCAGATGTCCACGGAACATGCGCCGTAGACATTGGTGCCGCTATTTCTGCAACTATCTCCTTAACCTTTTAGGTCTGGGAGATATTTATTGCACCTACAGCTAAGCCTTAATCTAGGTTTACCTGTAGGTTAAAGTGGTTTTAATGAACCACTAGAATGCATTAAGGTGTAAACCCCCGTGGTTTTTCAAGCTCTTTAAAACTCCTTCTGGAAATTCAAACCTGTTCCTGTGCAGAATGCGGGCAAAGTCCAGGTTCACTTACAGAGGTTAAAACAACACGACTAAACTGTGCAAATCATTTTAGTGTGTTTGCAGTGATATAAAAGAACATACTTCTGCCTCGGCTTATCCTTCAGGTCTTGCGCCGCAAATGGCAAACTTTGGACGAGACGGCAAATTTTTAGGCCACATCAGACAAACCTTACACAGGACATTACACAGCCAGCTTTTCACAAAATGTGTAATAGACAACGATATAAAATTATTTTATCTATAACCTCAGCAGCATCTTTTGTTTTTTGAACACTTTTAAATAAATATTAGAAAAGGGGTATGACCTGTACTAAGACTCCGCAAGCACTTTTCAGAGATCATCTCTAGCAGTATATGTGGCCATATAACACACCCCACCCATAACCAAGTCAGAGATAAGTAGGCTCGATTCTGGTAAAGTAGTATTAAACCCTCAGCGGTTTACAGCTTGACACACAGAGAACTAAATAAACATTCCTCAATAAACCTTTCATAAAAAGGATTACACCTTTCAATGGCTGTTGGCCTTCCTAGGCTACAGGGCTGTGTGTTTCTTTTAATACACAGTGTAGGGAAACACAACTCTAGGCCCTGCATGCGGGGTTGGCTCCACAAGCTTAAGGTGATTTTGTCAAGGAGAACGTTTTATTTTTAAAAGTATGTCAATGGTTTTGCACAGGGCAGCCACGATCCTCCTCTTCTCAGATCCCCCCTATCTTGTCCTCTTGTGCTTCCCTGCCGAGTGCCCCCATAGTAAGCCGCTTGCTATGGGGGCCACTTGTGTGTTCTCACTCCTGAACCAGCTCTGTGTGTCCATAATACACAGAGGCCATGGCCCAGTCTTGCTCTCCCTTCACTGGCTGTCACTGACAGCAGCAGGAGCCAATGGCCCTTGCTGCTTTGTCTGAGCCAATGAATAGGGAGAGAGCGGAGAGAGCCTCTGCTCTCATGGACAGTGTCATATAGAGATCAAGTTCATGTAAGCGGTTTTGGGGGGGGGGGGGCCGGGAACTGCATGCAGGTTTGTTTGTTTTTTACCTTAGAATGCATTAAAAAGAATGAATCTGGCAAAAAACATTTGTTCTTCCCTTACTTTGACAAAAGTTTAGCCAAAGCCTGCTGTCAGCTGATGTCACTCAGCCGGTCCAGGCTTGCCTGAGCCAATCTCGGTCCAGAGCTGTGCATGAAAGCAGCAACGCTGCTCTTAATCTCCCTCCTCATCGGACTCAGTGAGAGCAGCAGGAGCCATTGGCTCCCACTGCTGTCAATTAAATCCAATGACGAGGGAGCTGGGCCGAGCTACAACATGCATGTCAATAGTTGCACACAGCACAGCTCAGGATCCAGCCTGTATGAGTACGTCCGCAACAAGCAGCTTGCTACGAGGCGGTACTCGAAGAGGGAAGGAATCAGTAGCACCAACAGGAGACCCCAGAATAGGATCTGGGGTGCTCTGTGCAAAACCACTGTATAGGGCAGGCAAGTATAACATATTTGTTCTAAAAAAAATCAAGTAAATTGAACCTTTATTACTTTAAACACCCGACTATGGCTGTGCAATGTGTGATGGCACAACCGCTGGTAGTCCCCACCTCAGGCTCCTGTGACTGGTTGATGACACAAGACGGTAACAGAGAGCTGCTACGCATAAGAGGAAATGCCTGAAAAATGGATCTTTGTGGCAGGATCATTGGGTACTTTAATGAACGCTGCAGGTTTAAAAAAAAAATGAAAACAACGTTTGGTGTTATAACAAGTTAAAGGGGTTGTAAACCCTTGTGTTTCTTCACCTTTATGCATTAAGGGGAAAAACCTTCTCTAGTGCAGCAGGCTTCCCCCCCCCCCCCCCCCGACCTCACCTTTTACTTATCTGAACCCGATTGTTCCATCGACGGGGACGAGCACAGCAGCTCCAGCCTCTGTCTCGGGTCCTCATTGGATAGATTGATAGCAGCGCCGCCATTGGCTCCCACTGCTGTCAAACAAATACAGTGACACGGGAGCCGAGTCCTGCTGTCTGTGTCAATGGACGCAGCAGAAAGACTCGGAGTGCGCCCACACAGGTTTCCCCTTGGAATGCGGGTCTCAGAGGGGGCACTTGTTGTGGGAAGAAGCCAAGAGCGCCGCTGGGGGACCCCACAAGAGGAGGATCGGAACCCCTCTGTGCAAAACTCTTTACACAGAGGTGGTAATTATAACTTATTTAATTTTTTATACTAAACTTTATAACCCCTTTAAAGCTTAAATGAGATCGGGATTAGATCTGGCACCGGTTTGATACCCAAATGGTGGCATCACTTATTTAAAAAAATTAAAAATATAAAATAAAAAACACGCTTTGATGAGGATTTCTGCAACCCTGATTTGGAAGGCTGTAAAATATTGGATTGTCAAACTACAAGATCTATTGTGCAACTGCACACAAAGGCCCCAAAAAAGCTCCACTGTACAAAATCAGAATCTGATTTTCTGCAACGGGAAGTGGAACTGTCCTGCCGGACACCAGAATAAACCTCACACGCAATATTGGGAAGTTACTTGGGCAATCTGTGACAATCCACACCAGCAATACAATCTAAATGTCCCAGAATGTTCTGCAAACTCCTAACTAGCTTTGGCTTTGCTGGGACCTGTAGTTGCTCTTCTGCCAAAACCGCCTGGCGTTGATGGCCTCTTGGCTGCGGAGCATAACGGGAAACAGATGGCAGATTTTCACGTTTGAGTCCTGCGTTAAAGATAATAAACAGATTTGTTATATAAAACCCTTTGTCTGCGGGGAGCAATGAGTGTCTGGCAAAGAGCAAGACAACCCGTTGAAGAGAAAACAAAAACAGATAAAGCCAGTAACATCTGCACAGACCAGGGGGTCGAAATTGCTGAAATATTTCAGGAGGATCTCTGGGAGATTATTATTGGGCTCTGCAGACAAAGCAGCACATTTCTAGCAAAACTAGTTTATATAGCAAAGTTGGCGAAATATACTCTGAAAGTGGAGTTCCACCCGTTTTTTAGTTTATTAAAGTGGGGTTGCACACAAAAAAAATAAAAATCATTAATATTCCTAAAAAAAAATAAAAACATTTGGATTTTTTTTTTAAACTCCCCTCTAAATAAGCTGTTGCTAGGGGGTCCCTCGTTCTCTGCCTCCTTTAGTGCCTCGGCTGGTGACATCACTTGCCCCTTCCTCTTGTCAATCATCTGGGACACATGACAGGTCCCAGATGATTGCGCGGCCACTCAAGGTGCGTGGCCCCACTCGTGCATGCGCCGTGGGTGCCCGCCTCTGAAGCCACAGCCGGGCACCCACAGTTACAATGCCAGCGCCGCCGAACAGAGGGGGGGACGAGCGGGGCTTCGATCCCCGGCATCGCTGGACCCTGGGACAGGTAAATGTCCGATTATTAAAAGTCAGCAGCTGCAGTATTTGTAGCTGCTGACTTTTTATTTAATTTTTTTTTTTTTTTTTTTAAATGGGCACCCCACTTTAAAAGTCAGAAGCTACGAAAAAAGCATAGCTGCTGACTTAATAAGCTGACACTTACCTGCCCAGTGGTCCAGCGATGTGGCCACCCGGAGGCTAGCTCCTCTCCTCCTCCTCTGCGCCGTCATGGTAACTGTGGGCACTTATGGCTTAATGACCAGGCGCGCACTGCGCAACTCACGCTGCGCTCTCCTACTGGCCAGCCAATCTTCTGGGACCCGAGTTGTGTCCCAAAAGATTGCTAGCAGGGAGGGGATGCCTAAGGCGAGAGGAGTTGCCCAGCGGGTGAAGATAGGAAGCAGGAAGTGGGACAGGAAGTCCCACAAAAAAAGGATACACACTCCCCCCCCCCCCCCAGAAATAGTCAGGGGGCGAGGATTGTTTAAAGCGGAAGTTGCACTTTTGCGTGGAACTCTGCTTTATTCACACTTGTGCGACTTGTCATGCAACTTTGGACATCAAAGTTGCATGGTAAGTCATTCCTCATGGTTTTCCAATGATAAAAATTCATATATGCGTGACTTACATTTGCAGCAACTTCAAATTAGTTCATACACTACTTTGGTCTGACTTTCATTCAACTTGAGGGCCATAAACTTCAATGTTAACCCTCAAAAGTTGCATGAAAGTTGTACCTGAATATTATACAATGCAACTTGTGTGCAACAGTTGTCCATTATCACTGGTTAAAGCCCTATCAAAGCGGCACTTGTGAATGGAGCCTTAAAGTTACTAAGCATAAAAGTGTATATTGTAATATTGTATTTCTTACACCTCGCCCTTCTTACAGGTCTGTCGTGTCTTTGAGGTGAGATTTGTGTTTCGGAAACGTACGTCCTATTTTCTCAGCTGTCAAGCTCTTTATTGGCTTATCTCTTCCCTCACAGTAAACCAGATGAACGGAAACTTCATTATCACCGCTGAACACACTGCTACATCTACAGTTACATTGTGACATCCCTGCACTTCACCCAATCACCTGCCCCGCTTGCCTATTTACAAAAAGAATATTGCCAATATGATCTGTATATTGTATCAATGTATCTGTGCACCACATTGTTAAATACTGGAAGTCTCCTGCCCCCTTCCCTAACAAGAGCGATACAATCTCAAAATTAGGGTTGCACCGATACTAGTATCAGTGCCGATACCAAGTATTTGCACAAGTATCGCTATTCGTGCAAATGCACCGACACTTTCAGACTCGGTTCTTTGCGCTGTCAGCGGGTCCCCAGAAATCAGCCGGCAATTTTAATTACCAACATTGCTCAGCCCTGAAACACTAAAATAAAGAAACGTTGTTTCTTTTTGTATATTTCTGGTTCTTCATCTGCAGATCAAAGGGATGAACAAATGTTCCTGTATAACCTCTTAATGACCCTTAATTTACTCTACTCAGCCTTAATTAACTTCCTATCCTCCTCCATTTAATTATTATTTCCCTACTTTTTTTCTTTTGTTCACGTCTATTTTATAAACAATAAATTAAAACTTTTTTATCGTTTGCTGTTAGTGAATATTTTTACACATTAACAAATATTTACACATTTCACATTTTCAAGGCTAAACCAAAAAAAAAAAAAAATATCTATTTAATTTGTAAATAACATTTCAAAGCTTTGTACAATTGCTGACAGCTAAAGTTAAAACAAAACAGTTGCGGTAGGTATCGGTGAGTACTATAAAAAATTTTTTACAAAGTATCAGTACTAAATTGAAAAAAAATAAATAAAAGGTATTGGTGCATCCCTAATCCAAATACAAGAGAGTACTACTCCATGAACTTGTTTATGAACACCGTGGATGCAGAGATAAGCAAGAAATTATACTTTAATGAGCAGCATGGTAGATGAGATTTGAGTGGACATTTCCTATAGAGTCTGGACTAAATGGCCCTCCAGGGTTCAATGGGCCCCTATGTGGTCATTTACCGCTCTATAAATAGCGGGGATTGTCCTCAGGACTGTTCCTGTATGCCCAACTCACATCTTCTCTCTATGGCTCAATGGCCGGGGTTGACCATCTTGTGAATGACAATGTCCATCACTGATTTACTAAACACTGGAGGACTCAGACTCTGGTGCAGCTGTGCATGGTAGCCAATCAGCTTCTTACTTCAGCTTGTTCAATTGAGCTTTAACTATGAAACCTGGAAGCTGATTGGTTTCTGGGCAGAGCTGCACCAGATTTCACACTCTCCTGTTTTAGTAAATTTTCCCCCACGGTGTCAATGAATGGCTCATACTGACCACACAGATCAGAGCAGGTTGTATACACTGAGGTGGGTCAGTCAGGGACGGGAGATCAGTGGATTCTATCTGCTCAACAGTAGCCTCCGAATTCCCCATGTGGGCACATCACCGCCACCTCACATGTCTGGGCACCTATACAGACACCTGTACTGTGCAGCCAACACGATGATCTCTGACACCCTGCAATGATAATCTGTGTGTTCTCACCAATCATCACCACATCTCATCACCCTATGAGGGGCTCCCAGTCATGGCGTCACCCTATGAGGGGCTCCCAGTCATGGTGTCACCCTATGAGGGGCCTCCCAGTGTCACCCTATGAGGGGCTCTCAGTCATGGTGACACCCTATGAGGGGCCCCCAGTGTCACCCTATAAAGGGCTTCCAGTGCCACCCTAAGAGATGCCCCCAGTGTCACCCTAAGAGATGCCCCCAGTGTCACCCTATGAAGGGCTTCCAGTGCCACCCTAAGAGATGCCCCCAGTGTCACCCTATGAGGGTCTCTCAGTCATGGCGTCACCCTATGAGGGTCTCTCACCCGTCTCGGTGTCCCGGCTCCGTTGAGCAGCGGGGTCCTCTCGGCGGGTCCCCCCTCCTCCTCAGGCCGGCCGGACCAGGACTCCCGGGTGGCCACGTTGGCCATGTCTCTCCCGCTGGGTCTCCGCCGGTCAGTGTTTGGGCATGTGACACTCTCAGCTCTCACAGATTCCCCCTGAATCACGTGACCAACCCGACTACGGACCGCCCCTGAGACCACACCAGGAAGTGAGCCCCCGCTGCATGCCGGGAGATGTAGTCCTAGCGCCAAAAGTGTGGTCACGTGATCGATCGCTGCTTCTCTGACAGCGCTGGAGAGCACGTGAGGCTGTTACCTACAGCACAGCTCCCAACTGTCCCTGATTTGGAGCAATGTCCCTCTGTCCCTTTTTCCTCCTCATTTGTCCCTCATTTTGGTCTGATCCATATAGATGTACATAAAATGCAATTTTTATCTATCAAAAAGTGTTTTCCAGCGCTAAACCATTCATCTGATTTCTAAATTGCTGCCTTTGTAAATTCCAAAAGCCAATATAAAGGAATATTAGCGATAAAAAAAAGCACTTGTGGGTTTAACCAATCTTGTTTTTTGTACAATTCTCCTTTAAGGGGGCGTGGCAAGGGGCGTGTCCTATGCCTGCTTACTTTTTCTCATAGGTGTCCCTCATTCCCATCTCAAAAAGTTGGGAGGTGTGCTGGTTACAGGGGAGCAGAACTACATTTTCCCATCAGCCTGCTCTATACTAGGAGAGTGCTACACACTGTATGGCCTCATCACAACACTTCAAGACGGGGGTTATGGTTGAAGCTATCAGCCATAGCCCTGCTATTTTTCTTTTTTCAGCCGGCGATTCTCTTTCTCATAAAAGTGATCCGAGCGGCTGATCAGCCACTGGATCACTTTTATAACCTGTGGGGGGGTTGTCTCCCCCTCCCATCGCTCACCAGTAGTGATGGCCGAACGGTTCGCCCGGCGGTCGTTTCGCGGCGAATTTCCGACATTCGCGGTCCGCACGTTCGAACGCCTTTTTCCGTCGTTCGCCGCGGCGGACTTACGTGTTTAATGTATACAAGAACTTTAACCTTTGGTGACACGTTTATCATGTGATACAGGACAGCCAATTGAGACATGACAGCACATGGACACTTGTACATTCCCCCTAACCTATAAATACACCCGATCCGGTGGCCATTTTACATTCTTTCTTCTGTTACGATAGGGACAGGTTCCTGTGTGGAGTAGGGAGAGATAAACCACTAGCTATTTGGTACACAAAAGTTCTTTTCAGGACTGGTATAGGTGTTAGGTGTTGATAGGTTTGCTGTGCTGCTGATTCTTGCAGCAGCCTGAGTGTCTTTTGTTAGTTTAGAGAAAGGGAAAGGACGGTGTATGCTACAGGGACAGCCAGATTAGTCTTTCATCATCATCATCATCATCATCATCATTAGCTGTTACTATCAAGGTCCACAAAAGAGCTGTTCCAGTAACCACTAATCGTTCTCTTTTTTTGCCAATTTGTATAGGGACAGGAAGGAAGCAGTGTTGTCAGGCAGTGAGGGTAATTTTAAAGACTTGCTGTTATTATTAGTTCCACAAAGGTTCTTTTCAGGACTGGTATCAGTGGTACAGTAATAGGCTTGTACATGTATAATATTCTTTCTTCCAAATATAGAAAGGATATTATACTTGACTGCTGCCCTTCTGCTGCAGTCTGCTAAACATTCACAACTCACTTGTTCCACAAAAGTTCTTATAAGGACTGGTAACTTGGTATAGGGTGCTACGGTACATAGGCTTGAGTGCGGTACAGTCTGCTGTTCTGTAAGGACCGCTATCGGTCCACAATAGATAGGGTTGACGTGCACCACTGCTGACCGCTGCCCTATACTGCAGCAGTCCTTCAGCGGTATAGGGACTGACGTACAGTCTGCTAATCACTAACACACAACCTGCTTGTTCCACAAAAGTTCTTATAAGGACTGGTAACTTGGTATAGGGTGCTACGGTACATAGGCTTGAGTGCGGTACAGTCTGCTGTTCTGTAAGGACCGCTATCGGTCCACAATAGATAGGGTTGACGTGCACCACTGCTGACCGCTGCCCTATACTGCAGCAGTCCTTCAGCGGTATAGGGACTGACGTACAGTCTGCTAATCACTAACACACAACCTGCTTGTTCCACAAAAGTTCTTATAAGGACTGGTAACTTGGTATAGGGTGCTACGGTACATAGGCTTGAGTGCGGTACAGTCTGCTGTTCTGTAAGGACCGCTATCGGTCCACAATAGATAGGGTTGACGTGCACCACTGCTGACCGCTGCCCTATACTGCAGCAGTCCTTCAGCGGTATAGGGACTGACGTACAGTCTGCTAAACACTAATACACAACCTGCTTGGTCCACAAAAGTTCTTATAAGGACTGGTAACTTGGTATAGGGTGCTACGGTACATAGGCTTGAGTGCGGTACAGTCTGCTGTTCTGTAAGGACCGCTATCGGTCCACAATAGATAGGGTTGACGTGCACCACTGCTGACCGCTGCCCTATACTGCAGCAGTCCTTCAGCGGTATAGGGACTGACGTACAGTCTGCTAAACACTAATACACAACCTGCTTGGTCCACAAAAGTTCTTATAAGGACTGGTAACTTGGTATAGGGTGCTACGGTACATAGGCTTGAGTGCGGTACAGTCTGCTGTTCTGTAAGGACCGCTATCGGTCCACAATAGATAGGGTTGACGTGCACCACTGCTGACCGCTCACCTATACTGCAGCAGTCCTTCAGCGGTATAGGGACTGACGTACAGTCTGCTAATCACTAACACACAACCTGCTTGTTCCACAAAAGTTCTTATAAGGACTGGTAACTTGGTATAGGGTGCTACGGTACATAGGCTTGAGTGCGGTACAGTCTGCTGTTCTGTAAGGACCGCTATCGGTCCACAATAGATAGGGTTGACGTGCACCACTGCTGACCGCTGCCCTATACTGCAGCAGTCCTTCAGCGGTATAGGGACTGACGTACAGTCTGCTAATCACTAACACACAACCTGCTTGTTCCACAAAAGTTCTTATAAGGACTGGTAACTTGGTATAGGGTGCTACGGTACATAGGCTTGAGTGCGGTACAGTCTGCTGTTCTGTAAGGACCGCTATCGGTCCACAATAGATAGGGTTGACGTGCACCACTGCTGACCGCTGCCCTATACTGCAGCAGTCCTTCAGCGGTATAGGGACTGACGTACAGTCTGCTAAACACTAATACACAACCTGCTTGGTCCACAAAAGTTCTTATAAGGACTGGTAACTTGGTATAGGGTGCTACGGTACATAGGCTTGAGTGCGGTACAGTCTGCTGTTCTGTAAGGACCGCTATAGGTCCACAATAGATAGGGTTGACGTGCACCACTGCTGACCGCTCACCTATACTGCAGCAGTCCTTCAGCGGTATAGGGACTGACGTACAGTCTGCTAATCACTAACACACAACCTGCTTGTTCCACAAAAGTTCTTATAAGGACTGGTAACTTGGTATAGGGTGCTACGGTACATAGGCTTGAGTGCGGTACAGTCTGCTGTTCTGTAAGGACCGCTATCGGTCCACAATAGATAGGGTTGACGTGCACCACTGCTGACCGCTGCCCTATACTGCAGCAGTCCTTCAGCGGTATAGGGACTGACGTACAGTCTGCTAATCACTAACACACAACCTGCTTGTTCCACAAAAGTTCTTATAAGGACTGGTAACTTGGTATAGGGTGCTACGGTACATAGGCTTGAGTGCGGTACAGTCTGCTGTTCTGTAAGGACCGCTATCGGTCCACAATAGATAGGGTTGACGTGCACCACTGCTGACCGCTGCCCTATACTGCAGCAGTCCTTCAGCGGTATAGGGACTGACGTACAGTCTGCTAAACACTAATACACAACCTGCTTGGTCCACAAAAGTACTTATAAGGACTGGTAACTTGGTATAGGGTGCTACGGTACATAGGCTTGAGTGCGGTACAGTCTGCTGTTCTGTAAGGACCGCTATAGGTCCACAATAGATAGGGTTGACGTGCACCACTGCTGACCGCTCACCTATACTGCAGCAGTCCTTCAGCGGTATAGGGACTGACGTACAGTCTGCTAATCACTAACACACAACCTGCTTGTTCCACAAAAGTTCTTATAAGGACTGGTAACTTGGTATAGGGTGCTACGGTACATAGGCTTGAGTGCGGTACAGTCTGCTGTTCTGTAAGGACCGCTATCGGTCCACAATAGATAGGGTTGACGTGCACCACTGCTGACCGCTGCCCTATACTGCAGCAGTCCTTCAGCGGTATAGGGACTGACGTACAGTCTGCTAATCACTAACACACAACCTGCTTGTTCCACAAAAGTTCTTATAAGGACTGGTAACTTGGTATAGGGTGCTACGGTACATAGGCTTGAGTGCGGTACAGTCTGCTGTTCTGTAAGGACCGCTATCGGTCCACAATAGATAGGGTTGACGTGCACCACTGCTGACCGCTGCCCTATACTGCAGCAGTCCTTCAGCGGTATAGGGACTGACGTACAGTCTGCTAAACACTAATACACAACCTGCTTGGTCCACAAAAGTTCTTATAAGGACTGGTAACTTGGTATAGGGTGCTACGGTACATAGGCTTGAGTGCGGTACAGTCTGCTGTTCTGTAAGGACCGCTATAGGTCCACAATAGATAGGGTTGACGTGCACCACTGCTGACCGCTCACCTATACTGCAGCAGTCCTTCAGCGGTATAGGGACTGACGTACAGTCTGCTAATCACTAACACACAACCTGCTTGTTCCACAAAAGTTCTTATAAGGACTGGTAACTTGGTATAGGGTGCTACGGTACATAGGCTTGAGTGCGGTACAGTCTGCTGTTCTGTAAGGACCGCTATCGGTCCACAATAGATAGGGTTGACGTGCACCACTGCTGACCGCTGCCCTATACTGCAGCAGTCCTTCAGCGGTATAGGGACTGACGTACAGTCTGCTAATCACTAACACACAACCTGCTTGTTCCACAAAAGTTCTTATAAGGACTGGTAACTTGGTATAGGGTGCTACGGTACATAGGCTTGAGTGCGGTACAGTCTGCTGTTCTGTAAGGACCGCTATCGGTCCACAATAGATAGGGTTGACGTGCACCACTGCTGACCGCTGCCCTATACTGCAGCAGTCCTTCAGCGGTATAGGGACTGACGTACAGTCTGCTAAACACTAATACACAACCTGCTTGGTCCACAAAAGTACTTATAAGGACTGGTAACTTGGTATAGGGTGCTACGGTACATAGGCTTGAGTGCGGTACAGTCTGCTGTTCTGTAAGGACCGCTATAGGTCCACAATAGATAGGGTTGACGTGCACCACTGCTGACCGCTCACCTATACTGCAGCAGTCCTTCAGCGGTATAGGGACTGACGTACAGTCTGCTAATCACTAACACACAACCTGCTTGTTCCACAAAAGTTCTTATAAGGACTGGTAACTTGGTATAGGGTGCTACGGTACATAGGCTTGAGTGCGGTACAGTCTGCTGTTCTGTAAGGACCGCTATCGGTCCACAATAGATAGGGTTGACGTGCACCACTGCTGACCGCTGCCCTATACTGCAGCAGTCCTTCAGCGGTATAGGGACTGACGTACAGTCTGCTAAACACTAATACACAACCTGCTTGGTCCACAAAAGTTCTTATAAGGACTGGTAACTTGGTATAGGGTGCTACGGTACATAGGCTTGAGTGCGGTACAGTCTGCTGTTCTGTAAGGACCGCTATAGGTCCACAATAGATAGGGTTGACGTGCACCACTGCTGACCGCTCACCTATACTGCAGCAGTCCTTCAGCGGTATAGGGACTGACGTACAGTCTGCTAATCACTAACACACAACCTGCTTGTTCCACAAAAGTTCTTATAAGGACTGGTAACTTGGTATAGGGTGCTACGGTACATAGGCTTGAGTGCGGTACAGTCTGCTGTTCTGTAAGGACCGCTATCGGTCCACAATAGATAGGGTTGACGTGCACCACTGCTGACCGCTGCCCTATACTGCAGCAGTCCTTCAGCGGTATAGGGACTGACGTACAGTCTGCTAAACACTAATACACAACCTGCTTGTTCCACAAAAGTTCTTATAAGGACTGGTAACTTGGTATAGGGTGCTACGGTACATAGGCTTGAGTGCGGTACAGTCTGCTGTTCTGTAAGGACCGCTATCGGTCCACAATAGATAGGGTTGACGTGCACCACTGCTGACCGCTGCCCTATACTGCAGCAGTCCTTCAGCGGTATAGGGACTGACGTACAGTCTGCTAATCACTAACACACAACCTGCTTGTTCCACAAAAGTTCTTATAAGGACTGGTAACTTGGTATAGGGTGCTACGGTACATAGGCTTGAGTGCGGTACAGTCTGCTGTTCTGTAAGGACCGCTATCGGTCCACAATAGATAGGGTTGACGTGCACCACTGCTGACCGCTGCCCTATACTGCAGCAGTCCTTCAGCGGTATAGGGACTGACGTACAGTCTGCTAAACACTAATACACAACCTGCTTGGTCCACAAAAGTTCTTATAAGGACTGGTAACTTGGTATAGGGTGCTACGGTACATAGGCTTGAGTGCGGTACAGTCTGCTGTTCTGTAAGGACCGCTATAGGTCCACAATAGATAGGGTTGACGTGCACCACTGCTGACCGCTCACCTATACTGCAGCAGTCCTTCAGCGGTATAGGGACTGACGTACAGTCTGCTAATCACTAACACACAACCTGCTTGTTCCACAAAAGTTCTTATAAGGACTGGTAACTTGGTATAGGGTGCTACGGTACATAGGCTTGAGTGCGGTACAGTCTGCTGTTCTGTAAGGACCGCTATCGGTCCACAATAGATAGGGTTGACGTGCACCACTGCTGACCGCTGCCCTATACTGCAGCAGTCCTTCAGCGGTATAGGGACTGACGTACAGTCTGCTAATCACTAACACACAACCTGCTTGTTCCACAAAAGTTCTTATAAGGACTGGTAACTTGGTATAGGGTGCTACGGTACATAGGCTTGAGTGCGGTACAGTCTGCTGTTCTGTAAGGACCGCTATCGGTCCACAATAGATAGGGTTGACGTGCACCACTGCTGACCGCTGCCCTATACTGCAGCAGTCCTTCAGCGGTATAGGGACTGACGTACAGTCTGCTAAACACTAATACACAACCTGCTTGGTCCACAAAAGTTCTTATAAGGACTGGTAACTTGGTATAGGGTGCTACGGTACATAGGCTTGAGTGCGGTACAGTCTGCTGTTCTGTAAGGACCGCTATAGGTCCACAATAGATAGGGTTGACGTGCACCACTGCTGACCGCTCACCTATACTGCAGCAGTCCTTCAGCGGTATAGGGACTGACGTACAGTCTGCTAATCACTAACACACAACCTGCTTGTTCCACAAAAGTTCTTATAAGGACTGGTAACTTGGTATAGGGTGCTACGGTACATAGGCTTGAGTGCGGTACAGTCTGCTGTTCTGTAAGGACCGCTATCGGTCCACAATAGATAGGGTTGACGTGCACCACTGCTGACCGCTGCCCTATACTGCAGCAGTCCTTCAGCGGTATAGGGACTGACGTACAGTCTGCTAAACACTAATACACAACCTGCTTGGTCCACAAAAGTTCTTATAAGGACTGGTAACTTGGTATAGGGTGCTACGGTACATAGGCTTGAGTGCGGTACAGTCTGCTGTTCTGTAAGGACCGCTATAGGTCCACAATAGATAGGGTTGACGTGCACCACTGCTGACCGCTCACCTATACTGCAGCAGTCCTTCAGCGGTATAGGGACTGACGTACAGTCTGCTAATCACTAACACACAACCTGCTTGTTCCACAAAAGTTCTTATAAGGACTGGTAACTTGGTATAGGGTGCTACGGTACATAGGCTTGAGTGCGGTACAGTCTGCTGTTCTGTAAGGACCGCTATCGGTCCACAATAGATAGGGTTGACGTGCACCACTGCTGACCGCTGCCCTATACTGCAGCAGTCCTTCAGCGGTATAGGGACTGACGTACAGTCTGCTAAACACTAATACACAACCTGCTTGTTCCACAAAAGTTCTTATAAGGACTGGTAACTTGGTATAGGGTGCTACGGTACATAGGCTTGAGTGCGGTACAGTCTGCTGTTCTGTAAGGACCGCTATCGGTCCACAATAGATAGGGTTGACGTGCACCACTGCTGACCGCTGCCCTATACTGCAGCAGTCCTTCAGCGGTATAGGGACTGACGTACAGTCTGCTAATCACTAACACACAACCTGCTTGTTCCACAAAAGTTCTTATAAGGACTGGTAACTTGGTATAGGGTGCTACGGTACATAGGCTTGAGTGCGGTACAGTCTGCTGTTCTGTAAGGACCGCTATCGGTCCACAATAGATAGGGTTGACGTGCACCACTGCTGACCGCTGCCCTATACTGCAGCAGTCCTTCAGCGGTATAGGGACTGACGTACAGTCTGCTAAACACTAATACACAACCTGCTTGGTCCACAAAAGTTCTTATAAGGACTGGTAACTTGGTATAGGGTGCTACGGTACATAGGCTTGAGTGCGGTACAGTCTGCTGTTCTGTAAGGACCGCTATAGGTCCACAATAGATAGGGTTGACGTGCACCACTGCTGACCGCTCACCTATACTGCAGCAGTCCTTCAGCGGTATAGGGACTAAGAGTTTTGTCACAGGGTCATTTAAAAAATGACATGCAGAGGAAGAGGCAGGCCCTTCCGCAGGGGTGGTAGGGGTAGGGCAGGAGCAACAGGCTTGAGCCAAAGTGGGAAGTTGCAGAAGGTGCGTTCAATTACTTTAAAGGATGCACCAGACTTGGTTGAGTGGCTCGCTCAGCCTTACTCTTCTGCACCCTCCTCATCCTCTCGATCTGCACCCTCTTCTTCACTCTCTGCTATGTGCACCCCCAAAGACACTACCACCAACAACACGACCACCACCACCACCACCACCACATACCTTCCGCTTGAGTCACTGGAATTATTTTCCGATCCATATCAAGAGGACATTTCTGATGCGCAGCCACTCTTGGTATTGGATCAGGAAGAGGAGGTAGCAACAAGCGCTACTCAGCAGTCTGACGCCAGTACCCAGATCAGCCCAAGGAGGAGGTTGGTCCCCGGTGTTGCTGCCTACTCCGAGATCTCTACTTATAGCGGTGGGGAAGGTGACGTTGATGATGACGTGTCTAGTGATGTCACGTGGGTGCCCACAAGAGAGGAAGAGGAGGGGAGTTCAGAGGGAGATATGGACCAGCAGATAGGGAGGAGAAGCAGCAATGACTTACATTGCACAGCAGGGACAAAGCAGACTGCAAATGTATCAGGAGCGAGTCATCGACCATGTACGGTCACATCTGGCGCTCCCAGGACACCGGCACATGGCTCCGCAGTGTGGGCTTTTTTTAACGTGTCCGCTGCTGACAATAGCGTTGCCATCTGCAATCTTTGCAGTCAACGCGTTAGTCGCGGTAAGCCCAATACTCACCTAGGGACGACCGCCTTAAGAAGGCACATGAGCAGCCATCACCGAGCCCAGTGGGAGCAACGGAACACACAAAGCCACACTGCAGGCTCTCACCGTCCAGCCTCGTCTTCTACTTCTCCTTCTCCTCTCTCCTCACAATTGTCCTCCACTCCACCTTCCATCACGCCAAGCTCACATTTTTCTGCAAAAAGGCAGGCTTCCGTGGGCCTAATGTTTGAGCGTAAAAAAATGATGATGCCGGATAACCCTCTTGCCCAACGGTTGGCGGCTGGCTTGTCAGAACTCATAGCCCGCCAACTACTGCCATATAAACTGGTGGACTCGGAGGCCTTTCGCAAATTTGTGGCCATTGGAACACCACAATGGAAGGTCCCAGGAAGGAAGTATTTCTCAGAGAAGGGCATCCCAGAGCTATATGGCCATGTTCAGCGGCAAGTGAATGTATCTCTGGCACACAGTGTCGGTGCCAAGATACATCTGACCACAGACACGTGGTCTAGCAAACACGGGCAGGGAAGGTATATCAGTTTTACTGCCCACTGGGTGAACCTTCTGACGGCCGTCAAGCATGTAACCCGTGGCACCCGTGTAGATTTGGTTTTACCGCCACGGATTGCATGCAGGCCTGACTCTTCTTCTCCTCCTCCTACTCCATCCTCCTCCCTCTCCTCCTCAGCTGCCTCCTCCTTTTCCGCTGCTAGCGTCTCTTCCACTGCACCGCCCAAGCTCCCCAGAACCTATTCCACATGCCAGGTGAGACGTTGCCATGCCGTGCTGCGTCTGTTGTGCCTGGAAGCAAAGAGCCACACTGGCCCGGCACTCCTTTCAGCTTTGCGTTCACAGGCAGATGAGTGGCTAACACCGCTCAATTTGACAGTTGGTAAAGTGGTGTGTGACAACGGTGCCAATCTGCTTAGCGCATTGAAACAGGGCAAAATCACGCACGTGCCGTGCATGGCACACGTCTTAAACTTGGTCGTGCAGCGATTCCTTGTCAAATACCCTGGGGTCCAGGACATCTTGCGGCAGGCAAGGAAAATCTCGGCCCATTTCAGAAGATCTTACACGGCCATGGCTCGCCTTGCTGACATTCAGCGGCGACACCATCTGCCGGTCAGACGTCTTATTTGCGATTGCCCGACGCGATGGAACTCAACCTTCTATATGCTTGATAGGCTGCTCCAGCAGAAACGTGCAGTTAACGTCTACCTGTATGAACTCTGCGAAAGAAACGGTTCTGGGGAGCTGGGTTTTTTTTCACCGCGCCAGTGGCTGCTCATGCGCGACACATGCAGACTTCTGCGGCCATTTGAGGAGATCACCAAACTGGTCAGTCGCAGCCATGGCGCCATCAGTGACATGGTACCTTATGCCTTCTTTCTGGAGCGTGCATTGCGTCGTGTCATTGATCAGGCTGTGGAGGAGCAGGAGCGGGAAGATGAGGAAGTCGCAATGCTGGATGAATTCCCAGGGGGGGCTACTCTATCTGAGACAAGTCAACAACAGGAGTCTGATGAGGAGTCAGAGGAGGATGGTGCCGGGGCGGATGAGCAGGAGCAAGAAGAGCATGCTTTAAACCTTTCTGGGATCCCTGTTGTGCGAGGATGGGGAGAGGAGAATGAAGAGGACGACATTATCCTGGATGATGAGCAGGAGCCAGGCCACCACACCGCTTCCACTTTAGTGCAAATGGGGGCCTTCATGCTCCAGTGTTTTAATAGGGACCCCCGTATAAAAAGCATGAGGGTCAAGGACCAGTACTGGGTGGCAACGTACTTAGACCCCCGGTACAAACACAAAATGGCGGAAATGTTACCGCCGTCGCAGAGGGCTGTCAGAATGCAGCACTTCCAGGCCTTGCTTCGAGAAATGCTGCATTCTGCTTTTGCGTGCGCTGGCAGAGGAGCAATTCCCACTCCCAGAGAAGGATTTGCGGGTACCAATCCAACAGCGCCTGCAAGAAGAGGCCGGTTTGAAGATGTGTTGGTGACTTCGGATATGAGGTCATTCTTTCAGCCGACCCATCGACAGGTGTCATCCGGATCCAGCATCAGGGAACGCCTAGACCGTCAGGTGTCCGACTACATTGGGTTAACGGCCGATGTGGACGCTCTGAGGAGTGATGAACCCCTAGACTACTGGGTGGGCAGGCTTGACCTCTGGCCAGAGCTTGCCCAATTTGCAATCGAACTGTTGGCTTGCCCCTCATCCAGTGTCCTGTCCGAAAGGACGTTCAGCGCAGCAGGGGGGATTGTGACCGATAAGCGTACTCGCCTAGCTCACCACAGTGTTAACTACCTCACATTTCTAAAAATGAATGAGGCATGGATCTCGGAGGAATTCAACACATGTGACCAGTAGACCATGTATATGTCTATAAACTATTTTTTTAATCAAGCACACAGACCTTCTTAATTCATTTGGCTCACTTCCTTGACCCAAAAAAGCACACCGTACTATATGCCCCTACCCTCCTCTTTGAAGAGGTTGAGCGGTGTCATATTTCTACTGGGGCTGCTTATGATATCCCTGTGCTGTGCTGACTTCCTCCTGGGGGTTCTTATTATGAAGGGATCACACTATCCCTGTGCTGTGCTGACTTCCTCCTGGGGGTTCTTATTATGAGGGGATCACACCATCCCTGTGCTGTGCTGACTTCCTCCTGGGGCTGCTTACGGTGCTGCTGTCAGCGCTGTATGTCACGGTGCTGCTGTCAGCGCTGTATGTCACGGTGCTGCTGTCAGCGCTGTATGTCACGGTGCTGCTGTCAGCGCTGTATGTCACGGTGCTGCTGTCAGCGCTGTATGTCACGGTGCTGCTGTCAGCGCTGTATGTCACGGTGCTGCTGTCAGCGCTGTATGTCACGGTGCTGCTGTCAGCGCTGTATGTCACGGTGCTGCTGTCAGCGCTGTATGTCACGGTGCTGCTGTCAGTGCTCTGTATTACGGTGCTGCTGTCAGATGCCTCTATCACGGTGCATGTGTCATTCCGGTATGTCACGCTGCTGGTGATCATCTCCTGCACCCTCTTCTTTGCCTACCCTGGTCCCTGACCTTCCCTCTCCTCCATTGCCTTCATTAGCTCCATAGTCCTGAATTGTTAGAACAATTTCCCAAATAAAATAAAAATGCTTGTAGTTATCGATCCCAAATTCACCTCATACATGTATTATGTCATTGTCCAGATGGTGGGACTACGTTTTACCCCCTAATAATTACCACGTGGCCGCAAATTCGACATGAAGGTTTGCAAAGTTCGCCTCCCATTGAAGTCAATGGGGCCCGCGGCGAACGTTCGGTTTCGCGAACGTTTGGGTCCGTTCGCATTTCGCGTTCGCGAAACGTCCCGTCGGAAGTTCGTCCATCACTACTCACCAGTGTCTCTTTGGGCTTTCAGTTCTTATCAGCGAGTGCATAAAATGATACGCTGGTTTGCGCAGCTGGCCACAGAGGTCAGGAGAGACCAGATTGTCTCTCCTCACCTCTTTGATCTAGTAGTTACTTCCAGTCTTGGGTGGAAGTAACTATTTGTATTTATTTTTTTAAAGCATAAGATCAATGTTTTTTTTTTTCTTATCTATTGCTTTTAACCCCTTCCGGACTGCCCACCGTCGTTATACGTCTGCTGTTTGAAGAGGAGTATCGTTGTTATGGCAGCATCTAGCTGCCATAACCCCGTTATCCTCTTCTTCAGTGAGCTGTCTGGTTTCAGATAAAAGTGGTCTCTGTGGCGGATTCCCCACAAGATCACTTTTATCGGCGGTGGGAGAGGGCCCCCCCCTCCCACCGTGCTGCGGTGCCCTCCACCGCTTACCGGATCCACCGGCAGCGGTGGAGGCGAACGGATCTTCACTCTTGCTGGGCATGGAGACAAGTGACGGGAAGATGCCCCCACCCATCTCCATAACAATATAGGGCGGAAGCGACATCAAAACGTCTCTTCCACCCATAACTCTTAAAGGGCCATTTAACCACTTGATTACTGGGCACTTAAACCCCCCTCCTATCCAGGCCAATTTTCAGCTTTCAGTGCTGATGCACTTTGAATGACAATTGCGCAGTCATACAACACTGTACCCAAATAAAATTTTTATATTTTTTTTCCCCCAAATAGAGCTTTCTTTTGGTGGTATTTGATCACTGATTTTTTATTTATTTTTTTCAAATGTAAAAAGACCGATTTATTTTTTTACATTTTGTTATAAAATGTTAAAACGGGTCATTTTTGTCTGTCATTGATGTACGCTGATGAGGTGGCACTGATGGGCACCGATAGGTGGCAGTGATGGGCACTGATGGGTGGCAGTGATGGGCACTGATCTGTTACACTGATAGGCAGCACTTCTAGGTGGCACTGATTGGCACCACTAGTGGGCATTGATAGGTTCCACTTGTGGGCTCTGTTAGTGAGGCATAATTGCCTCTTCCTTTTCGGGACCGATGTCCCGTTAAGATGAGCCGGTGATCGGCTATTTTTTTTCTCCTCCGCTGTCAGCGTGAGGAGAAAAAAAAACGATCACCAAGCTTTTGTTTTAATCATGTGATCAGCTGTCATTGGCTGACAGCTGATCACATGGTAAGGGGCCGGGACCGACCCCTTACCCGGATCGGTGATCATCCAAGTCTCAGTGACTCGGTGATCACAGTGTGCAGGGAGCATTCACAGGGGAGGCCGTCATATGACGGCCTCCCGGGAATTCAGGTCCGCGCTGTAGCCGTCATTCGGCCATAGCGTGGATGTCAAGTTGTTAAAAAAAAAATGTAAATGTCAAATTATTTTTTTTATTGCATTTTAGTGTAAATATGAGATCTGAGTTCTTTTTGACCCCACATCTCTTATTTAAGAGGTCCTGTCATGCATTTTTTCTATTACAAGGGATGTTTACATTCCTTGTAATAGGAATAAAAGTGACACCATTTTTTTTTTTTAAACAGGTAAAAATTTAAAATAAAAGCCCTAGACCTCCTCTGTAACTGAAAACATGCAACCTGTAGAATTTTTTAAACATCGCACATGGAGATTTTTAAGGGTAAAAGTTTGTCACCATTCCACAAGCGGGCGCAATTTTGAAGCGTGACATGTTGGGTATCAATTTACTCGGCGTAACATTATCTTTCACCATATAAAAAACAAAAATTGGGCTGACTTTACTGTTGTCTTATTTTTTTAATTTAAAAAAAGTGTATTTTTTCCAACAAAAGTGCGCTTGTAAGACCGCTGCGCAAATATGGTGTGACAGAAAGTATTGCAACGACCACCATTTTATTCTCTAGGGTGTTAGAAAAAAATATGTATAATGTTTGGGGGTTCTAAGTGATTTTCTAGCAAAAATTTTTTTTTTAACTTGTAAACAACAATGCTCAGAAAGAGGCTCGGTCCTTAAGTGGTTAAAGGTAGAGGAGATATTTGGGGTCGTATAGACCCCAGATCTCTCTATAAAGAGGACCTGTCATACATTATTTCTATCACAAGGGATGTATCCACAGTTCTCGTGATAGGAATAAAAGTGATCAAACAAATAATAATTAAAGTGCCTCGCGTAGAAGTGAGTGCAGACATAAGTCTCGCCCGCATATGTAAATAGCGGTCGCACCACACATGTGAGGTATCGCATGAACATCAGAGCGAGCGCAATAATTCCCGCGCTAGACCTCCTCTGTAACTCTAAACTGGTAACCTGTAAAAATATTTAAAGCGTCGCCTATGGAGATTTTTACGTTTCGTCATTTGTCGCCATTCCACGAGAAAGAGCAATTTTGAAGAGGGACAGTTAGATATCTATTTACTCAGCATAACATTATCTTTTATATTCTGTGCAAGACTTGTAAACACCAACCAATCACACTCCTCCTTATATTACTTCCAGCCAATAGGAGGTGAACGCTGAGCGGTTGCTATAGCACACCTATAGAATGCTTCTTGTCAGCACATGAAGTGATTGGCTCCCACACTCCAGCTATGCTGTACAGGGACTGCAAGAAGCTGATACCAGGTCACATTCAAGAACCTACACTTCTTCCATTTAAAATATATATTTTGTTTTACATATTAATGATTACAGAGCTGCATTATATCTGCTTAGAGTTCCGCTTTAACCGCTTAAGGACCGCCTCACGCCGATATACGTCGGCAGAATGGCACGGCTGGGCACAAGCACGTACAGGTACGTTGCCCTTTAAGTGCCCAGCCGTGGGTCGCGAACGCGCTGCCGGTGGCGCACTCGTGACCCGGTCCTGAGCTCCGTGGCCACAGGACCCACGGACCCAATCACCGCCGGTGTCCCGCGATCAGGTCACAGAGCTGAAGAACGGGGAGAGGTAAGTGGAAACAAACCTCTCCTCGTGCTTCCTAGTGAGCCTGTCACTGATCTTCTGTTCCCTGTCATAGGGAAAGACGATCAGTGATGTCACACGCCAAACCACGCCCCCCAACAGTAATAAAAAACACACACACACTTAACCCCTACACTGCCCCCTAGTGATTAACCCCTTCACTGCCATTGACATTTTTACAATAATCAGTGCATTTTTAATCGAGCTGATCCCTGTATTAATGCCAATGGTCCCAAAAATGGATCAAAATTTTTCCGACGTGTCCGCCATAATGTCGCAGTCACAATGAAAATCGCTGATCGCCGCCATTACTAGTAAAAAAAATTATTAATAAAAATGCCATAAAACTATCACCTATTTTGTAGACGCTTTAACTTTTGCGCAAACCAATCAATAAACTTATTGTGATTTTTTTTTTACCAAAAACATGTAGAAGAATACATATCAGCCTAAACTGAGGAAAAAAAAAGTTTTTTTTATATATTTTTGGGGGATATTTATTATAGCAAAAAGTAAAAAATATAGAATTTTTTCAAAATTGTCACTCTATTTTTGTTTATAGCGCAAAAAATAAAAACTGCAGAGGTGATCAAATGCCACCAAAAGAAAGCTCTATTTGTGGGGAAAAAAGGACGCCAATTTTGTTTGGGAGCCACGTCGCACGACCGCGCAATTGTCAGTTAAAGCTACGCAGTGCCGAAATCGCAAAAAGATGCTTGGTCCTTTAGCTGCAAAATGGTCCGGGGCTTAAGTGGTTAATTTTGTGCACTTCTAAATATTTTTTTTTATCACCTTTCAGAGTGTTTAGGGGTAAAAGTCTGAACCTCCTCGGCTCTGACCCTGCTCCTCCTGGATGTATGTAGCCAGATTCTTGGCGCTGCCCAGAGGTCTTCTGCATCATGGCTGGTCACCCTGTACCCAGTGCCCCCACTATAACCTGGATTTTAAAAAAGTCCAATAAAGGCTCAACTTTGACAACGTGTATCTTTTTTGTTACATTGTTTATTTGTATGACAAATTTGTGAAACATAATTCTTGAAAAGTATCTATAGAAGAAAATAGAAATGTAGGCAATCACAGGGGAGACTTCTGGAAGAAAGGAATGTGCTTGTGCTGCTTATTTTTGGATAAATTCTAAAGCCTCATACACACTAATGCCCTGTACACACGGTCGGACTTTCCGACGAAAAATGTGGGATCGAATTGTGTTGTCGGAATATCCGATCGTATGTGGGCTCCATCTGACTTTTTCCGTTGGAATTTCCAACACACGAAGTTTGAGATCTGGATCTAAAATTTTCCGACAACAAAATTCAATCGTTTAAATTCCGATCGCGTGTAGACAATTCCGACGGACAAAGTGCCACGCATGCTCAGAATAAATTACAAGACAAAAGCTATTGGCTACTGCCCTCTTTATAGTCCCGTCGTATGCGGTTTACGTCACCTTGTTCTGAATGATCAGATTTTCTGACAACTTTGTATAACCGTGTGGATGCAAGACAAGTTTGGGCCAAAATCCGTCGGAAAAAAATCAGACGGATTTTGTCGTCGGAATGTCCAACCGTGTGTACAAGGGATATCAGTTTTTCTGCTGAGTTTTTCCTTCAGATTTACCAAAACCATGTAGTAGAAGGGCCTGCCTGATTGCATATAAATTGAAACTCCTAAGGTTTGACCTCATATTATATGGTTTTGGAAAATCTGAAGGATAAACTAATAGTGTGTATGGGGCTTAAGAAGAATTCCAGGTATGGATATTTTATACACTTTTATTTTATACAGAATCACAGTATATATAAAAAATAAGATGCAAAGTGGTTGGAGGGAAGCTTCAGAATGGCAAAGATGTTTTATAACAAATCATATGACCGACTGCAGTTCCTCTTTAAGGAAATCCATTGCCACCCCTTGTGAGAATGGTAATACGTTACAAGTATGGCACGCATGCTTATTTTTAATGGCACCCTAAAGCATTAAAGCAACACAATCAGAGATAAACAGTCAGCTGAACATCATGAAGTCCAATGCTTGTAAAACCTTCCAGAACAACAGTACAAGCTGCACAGAGCCCAGGCCTGATCACTAAGGGTTTTCACCTACCACTGGGCCTGCTCACAGTGATGGGCGAAACGCATCGGAGGAGGTCCCCTTTGGGGCGTCATGTAGCTTGTCCTGGAATAGTAACACTTTACAAGTGCATGGTGATTTTTTTTTTAACTGGTAGAACATACAAGATTTAAAGAAGAATTCCAGGGATGGATAGTTTATACATATTTGTGGTTACATTAGTCTAGCTTGGACCAATGTAACTATGTACAGTATAGACCAGGGATCTTCAAACTACGGCCCTCCAGCTGTCGCAGAACTACACATCCCATGAGGCATTGTAAAACCCCGATATTTACAGACATGACTAAGCATGATGGGAATTGTAGTTTTTGAGCAACTGGAGGGTCATAGTTTGAGGACCCCAGTATATACTGTATACCATGACTTTCTGATGCCCCTGGAAGCTGGAAATCAATGTAGCAGACTCCACTACTCTAGTGATCTCCACTTGCTCCTGGGTCCCATCCTCAGTGACTGCCCTGCTGCATTGTGAACTTGGGAGGTCGGCTGCTCAGCCAATTAGCATTTTCTGAATGGATGCAAATTATTCTGTGATTGGAAGATGTGGAGAGGCGTGGCAGTGATGTCACACTCTCCACCTGATTCAGCGTACAACAACACTTACTTACAACATATATATGTATTGTTTCATTGTATTTATTATTTAATTCATATGTAGATCAGGGGTGTGACCTTTGATCTGCATTTGACATCACTCGCTTACTATTTAACCCCTTAGATAACGCTAATGAGCCCTAATTAACGCCTTTCTCCCCTGCTCCATTCAACTGTAACTTTTCTGCTTTTTTTAGTTCTATTTTTTTACTATTAAAGGGTTTGTAAACCCTCCTGGCTTTTCACCTTAAAGTGGAGTTCCGCTTAAAAAATGTTTTTAAAGTCAGCAGCTACAAATACTGCAACTTTTAATAATCAGACACTTACCTGTCCCACGGTCCAGCAATGTGGGGGAACGAAGCCCCGCTCGCCTCTCCCTCCTCTCTGCGGCGCCGGAATTGTAAGTGGGGACGCCCAGCTGTGGCTTCACAGCCGAGCATCCACTGCACATGTGCGAGCCGTGCGGCGTGCCGTGACTGGCCAGGCAATCATCTGGGACCTGTGACTTGTCCCAGATGATTGCCGAAAGGGAGGGAGGTAGAGGTGATCTCCCTTTGGGTGCCGCGGTGCTCCCAGAGGAAGTGGGAGCTGGGACCCTCTAAAAAGAGGGCATCCGCTCCCCCCCTAAAAAAATGACATGCCAACTGTGGCATGTCAGAGGGTCACCTTCCCTTAAAGTGGAAGTTAAATTTTTGGGTGGAACTCCACTTTAACCAATTAAGCCCGGACTATTTGGCTGGCCAAAGACCAGAGCACTTTTTGCAATTTGGCACTGCGTCGTTTTAACTGACAATTGCGTGGTCGCGCGATATGGCTCCCAAACAAAATTGAGGTCCTTTTTCCCCCACAAATAGAGCTTTCTTTTGGTGGTATTTGATCACCTCTGCGGTTTTTATTTTTTGCGATATAAACAATAAAATTTGCGACAATTTTGAAAAAAACGCATTATTTTTTACTTTTTGCTATAATAAATATAGCCCAAAGATATATAAAAAAATATATTTTTTCCTCAGTTTAGGCCGATATGTATTCTTCTACATATTTTTGGTTAAAAAAAAAAAAATCGCAGTAAGCGGTTATTGATTGGTTTGTGCAAAAGTTATAGCGTCTATAAAATAGGGGATAGTTTTATGCATTTTTATTATTCTTTTTTTTTTTTTTTTACTAGTAATGGTGGCGATCAGCGATTTTTATCGGGGCTGCGACATTATGGCGGACACATCAGACATTTTTGGCACGATTTTGGGATTCTTCACATTTATACAGTGATCAGTGCAATTAAAAATGCATTGATTACTGTGTAAATGTGACTAGCAGTGAAGGGGTTAACCACTAGGTGGAGCTGTAGGGGTTAAGTGTGTCCTAGGGAGTGATTCTAACTTTGGGGGAAAGGACTGTGTGTGACATGACACTGATCACCGCTCCCCGATTACAGGGAGCTGTGATCAGTGTCACTACATACCTCCCAACTTTTTGAGATGGGAATGAGGGACACCTATCAGCAAAAGTATACAGGCATAAGACACACCCCTTAATGGAGAATTTTACAAAAGAACAAGATTGGTTAAACCCACACAAGTGCTTTTTCTAACACTACTATTCCTTCATATTGGCTTTTGGAATTTACAAATGCAGCAATTTAGAAATCAGATGAAAGGTTTAGCGCTGGAAAACACTTTTTGATAGATAAAAAGTACATTTTATATACATCTATATAGATCAGACCAAAATGAGGGACAAATGAGGAGGAATGAGGGACAGAGGGACATTACCCCAAATCAGGGACAGTGGGGAGGTATGTCATTAGGCAAAACAGGGAGATGCTTGTTTACATCAGCATTTCCCCGTTCTTCCTCTCTGTGAGACGATCGTGGGTATCCCCGCAGACATTGAGTCCGTGGGACCCGCGTTCACACTCACAGAGCTCCCAGCGGGCGTGCGCCCGCTAGGCTTGTGCAATTCGTTTTGTAACGAATCGAAATTCGGCCGAATTTTGCATCTTTATTTTTTTATTTGGACATTCGGATGCATCCGAATGTCCGAATAAAAAAATAACCAATTACAACGAATACGAAAGAAATATAACAAATGAATTCGAATGAATTCGACATGATTCGAAATTATTTCAACCGCATTCGAAATTATTTCAACATGATTCGACATTATTTCAACCGCATTGGAAAATATTTTGTGACCTGATTTTAGGGCCATGTATCTCGAGGTCACTTGGTGCTAGACACTTCAAATTTGGATATGTTGTAGTGCTAGTATTATTGTGTTTGCATACCAAATTTGGGGTTTCTAGCTATAAGTGACCCCGAGATATGTGGCCCCAAAATCGGGTCGCAAAATGTTATTAGTTATTAGAGCAGAGAATGACATTTTGCGACCCGATTTTCTTCCAAATTTGAAGTGTCTAGCACCAAGTGACCCCGAGATACATGGCCCTAAAGTCGGGTCACAAAATATTTTCGAATGTGGTTGAAATAATGTTGAATCATGTTGAAATCATTTCGAATCCGGTAGAAATATTTTCGAATTTGATTGAAATATTTTCGAATTCGGTAGAAAACTAAACGAAATCCGAAAACGAATTTAAGAAAGTTAACGAATATAACTAAACGAAATTAATGAATTAACAAATTAAAACGAAACGAAACAAAACAAATTTTTTCCTTTTGCACATGTCTGGCGCCCGCAAGCCGCCTCTTAAAGGGCAAAGTACAGGTACGTTAATCTGCCTGTACGTGTCCTTCTGCCACAGTATATCTGCGTGATGCGGTCGGGAAGCTGTTAATGCATTCTCTGCATTAAGGAGAAAAACCTCCTGTGATGCAGCACCCCCCCTCCCCCCAGAGCCCCCCCCCCCCTTACTTACCTGAACCCGGTCCAGCGGCTCTAGCCGGTGTCTCGTGTCCTGATTGGATAGATTGATAGCAGCACAACAGCTATTGGCTCTTGCTGCTGTCAATCAAATCCAGTGACATGGGAGCTGGGGGCAGGGCCGAGTTTTGCTGTCTGTGTCAATGGAAGCAGCAGGACTCCGGACCGCGCCCGCACGTGTCCCCCGAGGGAGAGCAGCTCTCAAATGGGTCACTAGAAGAGGAGGAGCCAGGAGCGCCATTGAGGGACCCCAGAAGAGAAGGATCTGGGGCACTCCAGAAAAGGAGGATGGGGGCTACTCTGTGCAAAACCAACTGCACAGAGGAGGTAAGCATGACATGTTTGTTTGTTTTTGTTGTTTTTTGTTTTTTTTAAACAAACCTTTACATATCCTTTATCTTTTCTTTTTCAATGATTTTGTTCACTTCTTTTTTTCAGTGAAGCAAATGCACAAAACACCTTCTTTTCTATAGTAAATACTTTTGCCATGCTTTGTGCCAGGAATTTCATTTTAGATGCGGCAGATTATAGAATGAATTGTATATGTACAGTAAATCTACAGTAAAACTTCTTTTGAAAAAATAGGACTATGGACCGGTACTGTGATATTGGCCGCCCCTAATGTTAGCTGAATTCTCCTTTAAAATAAATACAGAAAAACATAACACTGATAAAAAACGTAAAAAAAAAGTAAATTTTTCTTTTATTGATTTTTTTTGTCTGTTAATTCTATAGAAAATATTTTTTTTACAAATTGATGTTGCTAAAAGAGAAGTCTAGCCCTAACCACAACCCCCAACCACCGCCAAACATTTTATATATTGCAGCTCACCAATCATTGGATGTGGTGGCTGCATTAAAGTGGCTGTGAACCTCAGACATGAAATCTGAACAAAGCATAAAACGTTTTTTTCACCGCCCCCTGCCAGCGCACTGCCCCAGTGTGAAAGCATTCATTGATTTCAATGAAACTAGGTTTTCATGAGCTTTTCAGGTGCTTTTTTTTTTTTTTGCGTGAAAGCGCCTGAAAAGTGCCTCCATGTGAAATGCCACGTACACACGATTGGAAATTCCGCCAGCAAAAGTCCGATGAGAGCTTTTGGTCAGAAATTTCCGACCATGTGTACGCTCCATCGGACTTTTGCTGGCCGAATTTCCGCCAGCAAAAGATTGAGAGCAGGTTCTCTATTTTTCTGCCGGAAAAAGTTTTGATTGGAAATTCCGATCATCTGTAGCAATTTCGACACGCAAAATTCCTACGCATGCTCGAAATCAATTTCACGCATTCTCGGAAGCATTGAACTTCATTTTCTCGGCTCATCGTAGTGTTTTACGTCACCGCGTTCTTGACAGTTGAAAGTTCAGAGAACTTTTGTGTGACCGTGTTTATGCAAGCCAAGCTTGAGCGGAATTCCGTTGGAAAAACCATCATAGCTTTTTCCGACGAGAATTCCGATCATATGTACGCGGCATAAGTGTCATTTCTGTCTGCTGCCTCGTTCCTCTGCTATCTGCATGAGTCACTTCTGACAAGTTTTCCTGACACCAAGAGAAAAATGGTGACAGGGGAGGAGATTCAGCACACAACCAGCTGAATGACAGCCTCCGCTCTGTTCCTGTGTGCTCTGTGAATGGGGGGGAGGGGGTTGTCCCTTTCCTCCAATCATCTCTCAGAGCTCTCCTCACTAACAGTGGCGGCTGCTGTTTTTTTTTTTGGGGGTGGCACCCCTCAGTTTGTTGGTCGGTGGCACCCCCCCTTCCCTGGCACTTACCCCATCAGTTGCAGGCAGGTGGGTTCCTATGGCCAGGTTGCAGGCTGCTATGGGTGGCGGGCAGCAGCCGGGTTGTGGGTTCCTATGGGCGGGTTGTAGGCTCCTACGGGCGGTGGGCAGCAGCCGGGCTTGTGGGCTCCTATGGGCGGGTTGCAAGCTCCTATGGGCGGCTCCTGTGTCCTCATTGCTTCACGGCGGGCCTCCTCCTCCTAGGCGTCCAATAGGATCGCCTGTCCTTTCAGCCAATCGGGTGACCGGTGTCAAAACCCGCTTCCTGATTGGCCGGGAGGAGGATTAGTGTTGTAACACACCTGGGTGGGCTTGAAGCACACTCCCTGTGACCCGAGCCCATCCTATATTGAAGCCTATTAGAGCCTCTGGCTCTAATCAGTGCTTCAAATAAACAGCCCCTCCACATTGGAATCCATGCACCGGTGTCCTGAAAGGGGCTGGACACACAGATAGTAGACATGTGCGATTAGTTTCGTACAAAACGAAAATCGAAAATTCGTACAAATTTCGGGAAATTCGTACAAATCCGAAATACAAATTTTTATGCATACGAATTCTGCACGAATTATGAAATTTCGTTTACGAATTTCGGATCCAAATTCATAATAAAAATTCGTAATTGTTACGAAAAGTTAACGAACCTAAAAGTTAAAACCCAGGAAGTCAGCACAGCACAGGGATGGTGGGAGCCCCTCATAATGATAAATTCATCATAACGAAACGTAGTCAGACTTCCTGGGTTTTTAACCTTTAGTTTCGTTAACTTTTCGTAAAAATAATGAATTTTCCTTATGATGAATTTATCATTATGAGGGGTTCCCACCATCCCTGTGCTGTGCTGACTTCCTGGGTTTTTGACTTTTAGGTTCGTTAACAGCACAGGGATGGTGGGAGCCCCTCATAATGATAAATTCATCATAAGGAAAATTCATTATTTTAAAGAAAAGTTTACGAATCTAATGAAAATTTGTATTTCGCACGAATCCGAATTCAATTTAGGACAAAAATTACGAAATACAAATTATTTTTAATACGAAACAAAACAAATTTTTTGACAGTGCCCATGTCTAGGGACGGGGGAGGGGGGGGGGCGGACCATTGTAAGCACCCCTCCCTTTCAGTGTTAAATGGTTTGTCTTAACCCTCTAGCTGCTAAATCTGCTTGTTCTGTTGAAAAACAACAGACTTACTGGTGGGATCACCAGGTGAAAATTAAGAAGGACAGTCTAAAAAAAAAAAAAAGAAAAGACATTTAGGAATTGGTAAGCTGCAATATAATAAATGTTGGTTTTGGGGTTTAATGTCACTTTGAGTAAAGACAAAGTTATTTCTAAATAAAGAGGCTGGTAGTGGAAATGTAGATTTGCTCTGGTACAGCGGGGAAAGGTTACACCATTGCTCAGCATTTAATTGCTGTGTGCCTTTTTCTGTCCTAGTGACCCACCCCCCCCCCCCCCCTATTCCTCTCATTTCTTTTACTGGTTGTCATTGAAACACACAGTGGAGGGAAATTGCTTCATATACAATAAATAAAGACTTGACAGAGGTTCTAATACTTTCTCAGAGTGTATCCAAAACTACCAACCATGGAGTGAGGTTATTTATAGAAAAGGGGCATCTTAAAAAATAAAAGAATAAACATTTTTTAACAACTCTCAAGCCAGTTGTTTAAAAGTGACAGGTCCTCTTTAGACTAT
The DNA here is from genome assembly GCF_037356315.1 of Lithobates pipiens. Taxonomy (NCBI): domain Eukaryota; kingdom Metazoa; phylum Chordata; class Amphibia; order Anura; family Ranidae; genus Lithobates; species Lithobates pipiens. The sequence goes on along the minus strand of NW_027507784.1, from coordinate 319,274,031 downwards.
CTTCAATGTAAATACTGGTCTGCCTCCATTTAATGGCCACCTCCACTCCCTTCCTTCGCCTTTGGTGACACCGGGCCCGTATTCCGTGCCGCCTCCAGCGCGGTGACCCGCTGGTACAGTTCCTCCAGGAGCTCATTGTGGCCATTCAGTAACTCAGTGAGAGCTGCCACCTTGTGGGCGAGTTGGGTATTGCTGATTTTGACCTTCTTGCGCCCCGTCATGTTTTCCCGACAAGTCTTTGTGCTGCAGGGCCTGTGAGCCGGCGGCTCGGAGATGGTCTGGTTTACTTCTGTATGGTTTGCGGGCTCAATGGCGTCAATGGGGGCTTGGTTTGCAGATTCTGGTTTTAACGTTTCTTCCATGTTTTCCAGTTTTTTTTGTATCGAGGCCATCTGATTCTCTATGATGTCCAATCTGGCCGGCACTCGGCTGAAGAGTTCAGTAATATTTTCTTTTAGTTCTGAAAAAGCAGATTTGGTTATAAGGATCAGTGCCGGAACAAGGTCATCTAGAGTCTAGGGCAAAAATACCCCACGGCCCCCCCAAAAAGCAAGGTAATTTAGATCCCAGGGCAAATATACCCCACTGCGCCCCCCCCAAAAGGAAGGTAATTTATATCCAAGGGCAAACATACCCCACTGTGCTCCCCCCCCCCCAAAAAGGAAGGTCATTTAGAGCCCAGGTCAAACATACCCCACTGTGCCCCCCCCCAAAAGGAAGGTACTTTAGAGCGCAGGGCAAACATAACCCACTGTGCCCCCATCCTCCCCAAAACGAAGGTAATTTAGAGTCTAGGGCAAATATACCCCACTGCCCCCCCAAAGGAAGGTAATTTAGAGCCCAGGGCAAACATACCCCACTGCGCCCCCCCCCAAAAGGAAGGTAATTTAGAGCGCATGGCAAACATACCCCACTGCGCCCCCACCTCCCCAAAAGGAAAGTAATTTAGAGTCTAGGGCAAACATACCCCACTGGGCCCCCACCCCCTCAAAAAAAAGGAAGGTAATTTAGAGCCCAGGGCAAACGTACCCCACTGTGCCCTCACCCCCAGGGCAAACATACCAAACTGTGCCCCCTCCCCGCAAAAAAATATGAGTATCATCTGTCAGCAGAAATCCGCCCCCACCCCCATAAAAAAACTGCACAATCTGCATTACCCCCTAAGCATAAATTCCCCCTCCTCCCAATATATATCTGCCCCCTGCAAACACAAATCTCCCTCCCCCAATCCTCTTTCAAGCTCAAATCCTCTCTCTCTCCAAAGCCCCCCAAGTTACCCCTCCTAGCCCAGATCCCATACCCCTCAAATTTTCTCTCCAAGCACAAATCCTATCCTCTCCCCCCACTCCAAACCCCCCCCCCCCTCCCAGCACTAATTTTTCTCCCTTCTACCACAAATCCTACCCTCCAAATTTTTCCTCCTAGCAAAAAATACCCCCAGTCATCCCTCCTAGCACAAATTCCCTCCCCCCACTACCATATCACGTCTTCTAGCACAAAGCCCCCAAATCGGCTCTCTTAGCACAAATCCTCTTCCCCCATCCACCCCCCCCCCCCACGCAAATGCTCCCCAAATCACCATTCCTTCCAACCTCCCCTAATTTCCCCTCCTAGAACAATTCTTATCCCCTGCCACCCTCCAAATTCACCCTCCCAACACAAATGCCCCCTCCAATGTCCTTGCCAGCACAAATCGACCCCCCTCGAAGCTCAAATCCTCTCTCTCCAAATCCCCCCGCCAATAACAAAAAATCACCCCCTCTAGCACAAATCCTCACCCCTAATCCCCCCTACCAGCACATATTCTTATCCACTGCCACCCTCCAAATTTCCCCTCATAGCACAAATATCCCCCAATCATCCCTACTAGTGCAAATCCCCCCAAGAAATAAAAAATACCCCCCTAGCACAAATTCCCCCCGCTACCGTATCACCTCTTTTAACACAAAACCCCCCAAATCCCCCCTCTTAGCACAAGTACACTTCTCCCATCCCCCCTCCCAATACAAATCCTCCTAAATCACCATTCCTAGCAAACCTCCCTAATTCCCCCCCCCCCCCCCCCGGCATAGGCATGCACAGAGGGCGTGCCAGGTGTGGCTGGGCACACCCTAATCACTACATGCGGTGACGATGTAAACTGGGTATACACTAGTAGAATTTTGTTTGACATTATTCATTGTAAAAAAAAAACTGTTTGTGTTTCTAATCATTGGTGGGGTCAAATTAATGTCTGTTTTTGACTGCAGTGATGGAAATTTTTTCTTGAATCTACAAATTTCGAACAATATATGCGGTTTTCGTTAAAATTAATTCTTTCCAAAATCAAATGTTAAAGCAAAATTAATTTTGAAGTATTTTCAATGGACAATCAAATGTTTTGAGAATTTTTATATGAATTTTTCGTTCCAAATTCTACTAGTGTATCGTCTACCCAGCTTTGGTCACCAATTTCCTCCATTTGTGGTGCCTTCAGAGCTTCTGGTCATCATACTCTGATCTTACCCCTTATATTAGGCTGTATGCCTAAAGCTGGGCCATACGTGACTCGATATTTCAGCCAACTCCTGCTGAATCGGCTGAATTTCCAGCTGTGGGTGGCCCTCTTGGCATAATAAATAATTGAAGAAGCCGGCTGGAAATTTGCCAGCTAAACAGTGACTGCAATCAATCACATGCAGATATTTAAGTAGCCATGAGTGCTACGGCTGCTTAACCACTTCAGCCCCGGACCATTTGGCTGGCCAAAGACCAGAGCACGTTTTGAAAAATCGGCACTGCATCGCTTTAACTGACAATTGCGCGGTCGTGCGTTGTGGCTCCCAAACAAAATCAACGTCCTTTTTTCCCACAAATAGAGCTTTCTTTTTGTGGTATTTTCTCACCTCTGTGTTTTTTATTTTTTGCGCTATAAACAAAAATAGAGCGACAATTTTGAAAAAAACACATTTTTTTTACTTTTTGCTATAATAAATCTCCCCCAAAAATATGTTAAAACATTTTTTTTTCCTCAGTTTAGGCCGATACGTATTCTTCTACATATTTTTGGTAAAAAAAAATCACAATAGGCGATTATTGATTGGTTTGCTACAAAATAGGGGTTAGTTTTATGGCATTTTTAGTAATAACTTTTTTTTTTTACTAATAATGGCGGCGGTCAGCGATTTTTATCATGACTGCGATATTATAGCGGACACGCCGGACAATTTTGACACATTTTTGGGACCATTGTCATTTTTACAGCAATCAGTGCTATAAAATTGCACTGATTACTGTAAAAATGACACTGGCAGTGAAGGGGTTAACTACTAGCTGGCTAGGTAGGGGTTAAGTGTGTCCTAGGGAGAGATTTTAACTTTTAGGGGGTGTGGCTGTGTGTGACACGTCACTGATCTCTGCTCCCAATTACAGGGAGCTGTCAGTGTCAGTGGCACTAGGCAGAACAGGGAGATGCTTGTTTACATTAGCATCTCCCTGTTCTTCCTCTCCGTGAGACGATCGCGGGTATCCCCATAGACATAGAGTCCGCGGGACCCCGTGATCCTACTCTCGGAGCTTGTGGCAGGGTCGCTACCACGCGGCGGCAGATTCAAAGGGACGTAAAGGTATGCCCATTTGCCCATTCTGCCGATGTATAAGTACATGCGGCGGTGGGCAAGTGGTTAAAGTGGAACTTCAGTCATTTTTTCCTCTTTCCATCTATTAAATCTTTTGCCCTTGTTGTTTTAACTTTGGATATTAAAACATTTTTTTTCTGCTACTAAACACCTTTTACAGCCCACTTCCGGTTTCTTGTCTGGGAAAAAGCCTAGGCTTATGATATCATGCACAGCTCTCTCACTCTCGTGAGAGTTTGCCGGGGAGGGGGGGGTGAGTCATAAGAGGGCCAATGAGAGCTGCAGAGCTGGAGTCGTGCCTCTGTGTGTCTGTGTAAATCCAGGAAATCAACAGGCAACAGCTTCAGCTGCCCACAGTTAAAATGGTTGCAGCCAGACTCAGTGGAGGGAGATTTGGAGGGAGATTTCAGATGCATATTTGGCAAGTACAGAATCACAGTATATATAAGATAATATGCAAAGTGGTTGGAGGGAAGCTTCAGAATGGCAAAGATGTTTTTATTACAAGTTATGTGAGTAGACTGCAGTTCCTTTTTAAGTAATTACAAGATTATTGCTAAATTAATAGGCACATAGCAGAAATGTAAAAATTGCTCCATAAAGGGTATACAGGTATAAGGGAAAATATGTACCGTGGCAGGACCCAGCAGACGTTCTCGTCATCCTCTTCACTTTCCTCCATGCCTCTTCCTGCTCCTTCTGCAAATTTTGGAACTGAAGCCATAATTCAACCAGTCCAATGTACATCCTGGGGACAGCCTGAAACACGGAGTGATAATTGACTCAATGTACAGGATCTGAGAGCCAGCTGATATGACACTGATACTGTAACTTCTACACTAAACGTCTACACTAAAATGCTATGCCTATGTTGACCAGACCATTATAACCTATGGCTTTACGTTTCAAGCACAGGTTCCCTTTAAGAGCCCTTTCACACCACACTGCCCAGAGTGTGGGCGGTAAAACGCCGCCATTTTTAGCGTCGCATTTCGGCCGCTAGCGGGGCGTTTTTACCCCTCGCTAGCAGCCGAGAAAGGGTTAAAACCACCGGCGTTTTGCCGGCGGTATTACATTTCAATGGGGAGCAGCAGTGGAGGAGTGGTAAACACACCACTCCTTCACCGCTCCAAAGAAGCTGCTGGCAGGACTTTTTCCTGATGTCCTGCCAGCGCACCGCTGTAGTGTGAAAGCCCTCGGGCTTTCACACTACATACAATTGTGCAGCTTCTTTAGGGCGGATTGCGGGCGCTATTTCTAACGCTATAGCGCCTGCAAAACGCCCTGGTGTGAAAGGGGTCTAAGGGTTAGTACATCCAAAATGGATTATTCAGATTTTGGTAGATGCAGGACTCTGATGCCGCGTACAGACCATCGGAATTCTCATCAGAAAAGCTCTGATGATTTTCCCGTCGGAATTCCGACGAAATTCCGCTCAGACTGTCTTCCCTACACACAGTCACACCAAATTCCGAGATGCCAAGAACGCGGTGACGTACAACACATACGACGGGACTAGAAAAGGTAAGTTCAATAGCCAGTAGCCAGTAGCTTCCATCTTGTAGTTGAATCTGAGCATGTGTGAGTTTTTGCGCAACGGAATTGCATACACATGATCGAAATTTACGATAGAACGTTTTTCCATCTGGAAAATTGAGAACATGCTATCAAATTTTTGCTGGCGGGAATTCGGCCAGCTAAATTCCAATGGAGCATACACACGGTCGCATTTGCCAATGAAAAGCTCTCATCGGTCTTTTGCTGGCCAAAATTTCGATCGTGTGTACGCGCCATGAGAATGAAAACCCCCTGCCAGCTTCTTCTATCTGCCAGCTTTCATTATTAGGAATTGTATTATGAAATCTGTATCCTTGGTGCTCAGAATGACCTAAATGGAGGCACTTTTTGGTAATTACTTGAAGCAGCAGCTTTAATTTAAAGAGACCCTGTCATCTTATCCATTTAGGGCATGTAATAGGGTTGTTATAAAACCCACCGCATGCCCACCTTTTTCTTACCTTCACAATTCTGCCCCACTGCTCCATCTCTGCCACAGCTGCTGCAAAATACCTGGTGTAGGGGCTTACACTGGATGATGATGTCACCCCCTTTTGTCCTGTGACAGTGTAAGGGCCAAACAGTTGGCCGCTAAACCTAAGCACTGTATCAGGGCGGAGGTCACATGTTCCCCTATACCTTAAAACAGGGGTCTCCAAACTACGGCCCTCCATTTGTTCAGGAACTACAATTCCCAACATGCCTTGTCATGTCTGTGAATGTCAGAGTTTGGCAAAGCCTCATGAGACGTGTAGTTCTTCAACAGCTGGAGGGCCGTAGTTTGGCAGATCCCTGCCTTAAAGCACCAGGTATTTTGCAGCTGCTGCAATAGGAAGGAAGAAGGAAGGAGCGGCAGGTGAGTTCTGTGATGGTTAAGCATACATTATCCTTGTACAATTTTCCTTTATATTTACCAAAACCATAGATAATGAGGTCAATCCTAAACACTTTCCATTTGTATGCAATCAGGCATGCCCTTTACACTACATAGTTAGGGGTAAATCTAAAGGATTTTGAATAAGAGCCTTATGCCGCGTACACACGATTGGAATTTTGGTCGGAAAAAGCTCTGATGGTTTTTCCAACGGGATTCCGCTCAAGCTGTCTTGCCTACACACGGTCAAACAAACGTTCTCTGAACTTTCGACCGTCAAGAACGCGGTGACGTACAACACTACAACGAACCGAGAAAATGAAGTTGAATGCATGCGTCAAATTGTTTCCGAGCATGCGTAGGAATTTTGCGTGTCTGAATTTGTACAGACGATCAGAATTTCCAATGCTCTCAATCTTTTGCTGGCCGAAATTCCGCCAGCAAAAGTCCAATGGAGCATAGACACGATCGCATTTTCCGACTATCAGAATTTAGGTTTGCGTGTACGGGGCATTCATTTAAGGTGGTAATGGGGAAGATGGGGGGGGGGGGGGGGGGTTTAAACAAAACCTTGTAACTTTGCCATTAATATGCAAGGTGATAGAGTATCTTAAAAAAAATGTCACTGCTTCTAGTAATTACCAATAGTTCCCCAAACAAGTCTCTCTAGACCAGAGTTTCTCAACCAGGGTTCCTCCAGAGGTTGCTAGGGGCTCCTTGAGCAATGAGCTATTTTTTGCATCTCCAATAATTCCCACTGACACCATTGATCTTTTTAGCTATCCATAAGGGGGATCATTCTTCCCAATGACCTTGTCAATGAGCGTAAGGAGCATTCTTCCCACTGATCATCACACTAATGTATCATGAGTTGTAGATATAGTCATTTTTAGCAGGGGTTCCCTGAGACCGGAAAGCTATTTCAATGTAGACTATACAGCAATACAAGAGAACTTAAACTAGTCTTTCTCAAACGAAAGTAAATGTTGAGCTGACCTGTTTTATGAGTTCGGGCCTCCATCCTTGGAATGTTGGTTGGTCCACAATCTGGAGAGCCTGGTTAAGCTCTTTCCTGATATCCGCTTCTGAGAAGTTCTTATTTGGTAGCTGCCACCCAACATCTCCAGAAGAAAGGCCACAGAGGAGACAGAAGAAAATGCCAACCAGATTCCTCCGGAGCTTCATTGCAGTCATTCAGGTCATCCACTACAGGCAAAACTTGGACCCACACAAGACCTCTTGGAACACAAAGACACATTAACAGTGAAGAAAGGATGGATGAGTAACATGATCTCAGCTTCACCACCTCAATGACTTGTTATTCTTTGGTTATTTAAAGTTCTCGGCTCAGCAGGAAATCTTCTCCATATGACAAAGAGAAGAAGTTCACCCCGGGTGGGAAGACTTTCTCTAAACATACACTTTCTTCAAACATACACCAACAACTTCATGTTTGTTGTGTAACTAGTGTCAGAGCAGTTGAAGGCTTTCTAAAATGTAAACTTGATGCAAACTCTAGTACTGTCTAAAATTCTTTAACAAACAACTGTTTTCTTCTTTTTCATCCTTTTTTGTAACTCAGTACTGTTGATTTCCTCCAGCCTCTTTTAGCCACTTCTTGTCTACATACACAAACTCCAGAGTCAGCTGCACACATCATTATTCTGGGCTGACTTTTCCTCTATCGACAGCGGTGAACCATGTCTGTGCAATGTGTGCTGGCACGGTCGCTTGTTGGGCATGTGTGACATGGTGACAACGTGGGAGCACAATTGAGAGACGGTTGTCACCTCATAACAGGAGCACCCTGTTATGGTGTGGCATAGACCGACATCAGAGAAGGACCTATAGTCAATGATAAATGGTGAGGATGATATAGCAACACACTCCTTGTTCACACCATTGATCGCAGCATCTAACAAAACATCTTCCAGCTCTAATTTCTTTTGTGGCTTTAGATGGTATGTTACATGCTGAGAGCCACAAAGAAATCCTGCTGCCTTTTTCTCCCTCCTACACAATTCAATCCTGGCCCACTTTCATTAGCCAAAAGAAATATAATAATATTACCATGAAAGGACCAGTTGATTGTGTTTGCCTCTCAGTCCAAAAGTTCTTAATCCACCAATGGATAGATTACAGGCTTACTCGGAATCTGGGGCTAATATCAGCAAAATGCTAGTCATAATAAAAAAACAAGGAAGGCCTACCATGAAAGTGCCTACTATGAAAGAATCAGTTGGTTGTGTTTGCCATCCAGGCCGAAAGTTCCTAGTCCACCACTGGGTAGATTATGGGCCTCTTTAGAATCTGAGGCCGCGTACACACGGGCGGATTGTCTGTCCAACTTAGTCCGCTGAACAGTGTTTCAGCGGACAATCCGCTCGTGTGTGGGCTTCAGCGGACTTTTTCAGCGGACAATCTGACGAACAAAGTCTTACGGAATTTCCGTAAGACAGTCCGTTCAAACTTGGTTTTGTCCGTCCAAACTTGGTTTCAGCGGACAGTCCGCTCGTGTGTAGGCAAGTTGGACGGACTAAGTATGGCGCATGCTCAGAAAGGGTTTACACGGCCGAAGGTTGCATTGCAGTGTATAGGACGTCGTTTTTCTAGTCCCGTCGTACGTGCTGTACACGTCATCACGCACGCTTTCAGCGGACTGTCTGCTCATCGTGTGTGGTCAAGTCTGTTCATGCTAATTTTGAACGGACTGTCTGTCGGATTGTCTGCCGAACTTAGTTGGGCAGACAATCCGCCCGTGTACGCGGCCTGAGGCTAATATGAACAAAATGCTAATAATAATAGAAACACAAGTAAAGCCTACTATGAGGCCGGGTTCACATATGTGCAATTTATGTTTGCCTTCTAGTCCATATGTTCCAAGTCCACCAATGGATAGATTATAGGCCTCCTCAGAATCTGGGGCTAATATCAGCAAAATTCTAGTAATAATAAAAAACAAGGAAGGCCTACTGTGAAAGAACAAATTAGTTGTGTCTGCCTTCAAGGACAAAAATTCCTAGGACTCCCCTGGGTATATTTTAAGCTTCTTCTGGATCTGGGATTTATAGAATCAAAACATATATATTTGAAAATTTAAGTCAAATGAGCAAAAGAGAGCACCATTTACCTGGTATGTTACTGAACATATGGTGTAATTGTAAATCTGTATAAATCAGCTGGAGGATCATTGAAACCCATCCAGTATTTATAGAAATAGTAAGGGGTTACTTGTGCTTTATAGGAACAGATTTCTCCACAGCCAACAGACGCTATGGTCCAGGGAGGCAAGGCTGCCAAAGGTGGCATCCATCTATTCACCCACACGTCATGGTGATGGCTACCAGTAACACATTCCATAATGAATAATGAAAAGTTCCAGACCATTGCAAGGATGGGCTAGACCAGTGATGGCAAACCATGGCACCCCAGATGTTTTGGAACTACATTTCCCATGATGCTCATGCACTCTACAGTGTAGTTGAGCATCATGGGAAATGTAGTTCCAAAACATCTGGGGTGCCAAGGCTCGCCATCACTGGGCTAGACTGACTCTTGTCTTGGGTGTTGGTGGTGGTGGGGGGGAGTTCAGCTCTTAAGGAGCCTCTCCTTCCTCCGACATGCTTCTTTAGGACCCTGTTGTTGAACTCGCAGAGCCACTCTCCCATGTAATCAAAAGCCAATGGCAGTTTGACAGCTGGGTTCTTGACATTTCTGTCCTTGCACAGTTTGTATATTTTATTGGTACAATTGTGTGCTTATAACACCTAGGCAGCTACAGACTGCTAGTGTTTCATGGTTATCAGATGCAGATGCATTGGATAATAAAAGGTAGCTCCTGAAGTTGTCAATTCTGCTGCATGCCCTAAAAGTGCAAAAAGTCAATTGTTCAGCAACTAAACTGCATCTGACATTTCAGCAACACAGACCTTCTATAGACTGAAGCATTTTTTTCTTGGTCACAAAAATGCTAATTTGAGCTATATGACAAAAGTTTGCACATTCTCGATGTTGGCTGTAGGTGTACTACACTGAGTCTTAGATATTCTCTCCCCCCTGCCATGGTGTGCAATGTATGTGACCTCTAATCTTGTTAGTGTGATACTAAGGCTAAACAGTCAACTGGGGTAGGAGATGTGAGAAAAAAGGCATTTGGCCTAGGGGGCAGGAAGTACACATCCGACCCTGATGTTCCATTCTGGAGCGTGGGATACCCCCCTCACTAGCAGAGGTATGCAGGACTCAGTGGGAGATGTTGCTTTAATGTACTATGGGGGGCACAGGGAATTGTGGAAGAGTGCTGGGTTTGGACACATTTGCTGATCTTTTCTTTTTTAGATTTTGAAGTATTTTTGTAATTAAAAGAAGTAAAATGTTGCAATATACACATTTAGATTTTAGTAATAAAATATACATTAAAGTGCCATTAAAGGCTCCCTTATGAAGGAACAGGCACCAAATCCAGTAACTATGTGATACACAAGCCACAAAAAGTAAAAACAAAACTTCTTTTTACCTTCCCCGATTAAGACAAATACTCCTTCATTTGTTCATTTGTGTCTCACACGCTCTCCCTTCCAGACGCTGCAGATCACAGTGGGAGGGGTTCAGTATCAGAGGCAGTGCTTTCAATCCAGAAAGCAGTGGGCGGGACTAGGTGTGGCCAGGTGTGGATTGGCAAACTGTAGGCCTGTGGATCAGCAATGATAATGTTGATGCCCCGCCCCCTTATCTCTTCCCATCATAGTGTAAACAGGCACAGCCTAAATTAGAACTTGGGGGGGGGGGGGGGGATCTTGTGTAGCACCCTCAAGTGTGTGCTAGATGTAAGATCGGTTTTGTAGTGTAAGTTTGTTAGTGTAAGGAAATTTCGTTTGACCCAGGGCTAAGCCTGAGCTGTGAATCTGGGTCAGGGTTCAGTGAGTCAGGGCTGGATGACTCATCCTGACAGCTTCTCTGGTGACTCCCCCTGGTCTAGAAGGTTGTAGAAACTTCTAGAGCTGGTGAGTGGAGGTGAGGAGGGGCTGTTTGGAATATTTATGAGGGCCTCAGCCAATCCCCAGAAAAAGGGCTGGCAGGGGGCAAGGCTTACCTCATAAATAGGCATGAGCCATGCCAGCAGGGGCAGTTTGGTGGAAGATGAGGATATACTGCTGTGAAGACTGTCTGTGGCCCTCAGGGGTGCCCCCTAGTCTAGGGGGAGGAGGTCACCCTGGGCAGGGGCTCAGGTGCTGCAAGGATCCTGCTATAACATACAGAGTAAGCCCTTCCTGGAGGCACAGGAGCAAGAGATAGGGCAGTGTGAATAGAACAGCACTATTGGGGACTTACAAGGGGGGGGGGGGGGGGGGGGACTGCCACATGTAGCCAATTCTCCCTGAAGAGGGTGGTGTGGCAAGTCTTCATCCCTTCCCTGGGAGATCTCCTGCAGAGTCTGCCAGGTGGGCTGGTGAGTGGCAGTCTGGAGGACTGTCGGGAGACGTTGGCCTGGAGGGCTAGGGAAAAGGGCAGCTGAAGCCAGGTGGGTTGGCAGTGCCTGAAGAGGTGGTGCTGGGATCAGTAGCCACAGGAGGAGAAGTACAAGCTGATCACTGTAATCTGCTACACAACAAGGGGCTTCGAGTTCCTGCCTGCAAAGGGCCATTGCTAAAATCTGACTGTCTGTCAGATCCACAAACAGGGATTCAACTGGAAACTGCAAGTGATTGAAGTGCTGGTGGAGTGTCAAGGAGGCTTTCTATAAAAGAGGCCGTACTTAGAGTCCTGTTCCAGGCACCAAAGCTGATCATGGTACATTGTAAGTCAGAGGACCCCCCTACGGTGGGAGAATGGATTAGAAACATAGGCGAGTCGCTAAGAATGGAAAAGATCATTTACGAACATAGAGGCAGTACACTTAAATATGAGTAATTATGGGCACCATGGTTGGATGTTCCGGGACTTGGATCTGGTCATGGACAGGTTACTTGCGCTCAATGCTGAATATTAATAATTTTTCTTTATAAATTTTGGCCAAAAGTTATACTGCTACATATCTTTGGTGTATATTATTTGGCCTTTGTGAAAGTTATAGAGTCCGCAAGCTATGGTATCAATCACTGAAAATTGATCACACCTGAGGCCCTGAAATGTCAGGAAAGTACAAATACCCCCCAAATTACCTCTTTTTGGAAAGTAGACATTCCAAGGTATTTAGTAAGTGGCATAGTGAGTTTTTTTTTTAAATTGTATTTATTTTCCCCACAATTCTTTTCAAAATTAAGATTTTTTCTTTTTCTTTTTTTTTTTCCACAAAACTGTCATAATAACAAAATATTTCTCACACACAGCATATACATACTTGAAACTGCACCCCAAAATACATTCAGCTACTTCTGAGTATGGCGATACCATCAGGTGTTCCAGGAGCATACAGTAAATTACACATATAATTTCTTGACTACTTCTTAACACTTTTGAATGCCCTGGAGCACCAGGAAAATGGAAACGCTCAAAATAATGACCCCAATTTGGAAAGCAAACACCCCAATGTATATTCTATGAGGCATTATGAGTCTTTTGAACATGTCATTTTTTTTCCACAAGTTTTTGAAAAATGTGGAAAGAAAATGAAAACATTTTTTTTTATACAAAGTTGTAAATTTATAAGATATTTCTAACACATAGGGGGTTATTTACGGAAGGCAAATCCACTTTGCACTACAAGTGCAAACTACAAGTGCAAAGTGCACTTGAAATTGCACTGAAAGTGCAGTCGCTGTAGATCTGAGGGGGACATGCAAGGAAAATAAAAAACATAATTTTAACTTGCAGATGATTGGATGTTAAAATCAGCAGAGCTTCCCCTCATTTCAGATCTTCCCCTCAGATTTACAGCGACTGCACTTCCAAGTGCAGTTCCAGTGCAATTTCAAGTGCATTTTGCACTTGAAGTTTGCACTTGTATTTCAAAGTGGATTTGCCTATCGTAAATAACCCCCATAGCATGCACAAAGCAAAAATTACATCCCAAAATACATTATGCTACTTGTCCTGAGTGTGGTGATACCACATGTGTGAGTCTTTTACACAGCCTGACCAACATTCAGGGAGCACCATCAGGTGTTCTAGGTGCATCAATTTAAAATCGAATTTGACTATCTATTACACTTTTGTGAGGCACTGTAGTGGCACTGATGGGCACTGTAGTGTCATGGATGTGGCATGGATGAGTACTGATGTGGCACGGATGTGGCACCAATGAGCACTTATGTAGCATGGATGTGGCACGGATGAGTACTGATGTGGCACGGATGTGGCACCAATGAGCACTGATGTGGCATGGATGAGCACTGATGTGGCATGGTTGAGCACTGATGTGGCATGGATGTGGCACGGATGAGCAGTGATGTGGCACGGATGAGCAGTGATGTGGCATGGATGAGCACTGATGTGGCATGGATGAGCACTGATGTGGCACGGATGAGGCCCCGATGCGCACTGATATGGCATGGGTGTGGCACAGATGAGCACTAATGTGGCATGGATATGGCAGGGATGAGCACTGATGCGGTATGGATGTGGCACAGATGATCACTGATGTGGTTAGGCTGATCACTGAGGATGGATGGATCAGCCATAGATGAGGATGGATGAGCATAAATGAGGATGGATGAGTATGCATGAGGATGGATGGATGAGCCATGGATGGGCACAGATCAGCGCTGTGGGCACTAAAGATCCATCTCACAGTGCTGCTGCACCCGCTCCCTCCTCTCCTCGCACACTGTACCGATTGGTGCAAGAAGAGGGGAGGAGCTGAACCAGACATGCTCTGGTTTGTTGACAACTGATCGCTCTGTCATTGGATGGAGCAATCTCGGGGTAAAGAGCCTCTGTCATTGACCCTTTACCCCGATCCGTGATGGGTCTGGAAGACCGACAGTTAGAGACATTCCTGGGTGCGTCCTCTAGGAGGACGTCATTGTATACCCTCCCAGAGTTATCCGACCTCGATGCAGCCATCATTCAGCTATGGCCTGGGCAGAAATTGGTTAAAAAAAATAAGAGGCTGTATATATACTGTATATAGACTGTGGATAGGAAGATGTCCCTGAAGTTGTTGCTATGTTTGTTGCTAAAGTCAAGTGCGCTTCCCATCCCCATCCAAGTTATTAACCCTGAATAAATAACAAAAGTCATGGACTATTATCTGTTTCTTTCTCTGGAGTGTGTGTCAAAATTTTGTGTGTCTGGCTGTGCAGGGTGGAGGATCCCAGCATACGTGCGGCTTCTTAGGGAGTACACTACTCATGTTAATAAATTCTGTCCATTTTTAGAGCTAATAGGCAAACCACTGTAAAAAAATAAAAAAATAAAAAAGGCATTGAAACCTGGGCACTGTCATTGGTGGGGGACATGTACCAAGGCAAAAAAAAAAACACATGGGTTGTAGGGGTCTTTTTATGCACCTTTGACGTTAACATTACAAAAACTCAAATCATTTCCAGAATATTCTTGGAGAATGCTTTACAGTGTAAGAACTAGTGCAGTGGAAAGGTGCATTCCATCTACTCTAAAGCACGACCCTTGTGATCTACATAGGGTTGCCAATGCATTGTTAATGGCACCCCAAATGCAAGATTGCAATTGTATTGCATTTGTGGGCACCAAATTGCAAGGTACCACAGTGCTATGCGATTTGGTGCAGTGCATTTTTAAAAGCAAGCACTATCCTTGCATGGTCCGGTGCATTTTGCAGCCCATTCAAATGAATGGTCTGTCAAAATGCACTGCATGTGAGCGTGCAGGATTTGCATAGGAACGTGAGCATTCCCAAGCGATCCCAGTGTAAACCTATCCATAAAAAATAAAAAAGTGAATTAACACCATATAACCTTCCCACCCAGGCGGTCTCTGCTGTACTTACTTCCATGGATGATTAACTTTCACTGCCCATGCACCCGGTGCAGGAATTCAGGGGTTAGAAACCCACAGTCTTCTTTTAGGGTGAATCTTATTGGTCACACACTGGTTGCTCTGATGTCACCCAACATCCCTAAGGAAAGAAAGGGAAAAGCACCACAGATTTCAAAACCTCCAAACCCCTGCTTCGGCAAGTGAAAGCTACTTAAAGGTAAGTGTGGTGGGGACTGGGAAGGGGGCAGGTGTAAAGTGTTAGTTCAATGTTTCACAGTGGTGGCTGGGGCAAACAGCCACCCACTCCCCCGCTGTTTTCCAGTTGGTCCAGCACTTACCCCATTGTGGTGGGTCGCAGGCAGCATGGTGCAGCGACTCGGCTCCGAGTCCTCTCCTCCATGGCAGCTTCCAGCTCCTCTCCTCCTCCTCCTAGGAATCTAATAGGATCGCATGTCCTTTCAGCCAATCAGGTAACTGGTGTCAAAACCCGCTTCCTGATTGACCGAAAGGAGGATCAGTGTTACAACAGCGAATATTAATTCGCTGTTGTAACACCTGGGTGGGCTGAGAGCGCACTCTCTGCAACCCAAGCCCACCCTATAATGAAGCCTATTAGAGCCTCTGGTTCTAATCAGTGCTTCAAGTAAACAGCCCCTCCCCGTTGGAATTCATGTACAGATGTCTTGAAATGGGGCGGATGCAAGGACAGGGGAGGCAGCGATAGACAGGGGGGCGGCACCCGTGCCCCCTTAATGGATGGGTCGACCCTGATATTGAATTTTTTTGTAAAAAGATGAACTTAAAGTGTTACTAAACCCAGGACCCAGCATTCAATATATCGTGTCTCCCATAATGCACAGAACATGGAAATGCAATCATTTTAGTAAATATTAACTGCTAAATACCTTTTTCATCAGCAGTATATAGCAGTCTTGTGACTTCTATCAGTGCCTGGCTAAAGCTTGTAGGAGGAGTTTTCATACTACACTGCTTTCCTATCAGGATGCAGGACACCTGACCCTCTGTCTGGACAATGCTGATTGGCCCTATGCTGATCACATGCACTCTCCCAAGACTCACACCAAACTGAGCATGTGCAGCCTGACTATTTACTCTGTCTTATCCAGGCATGTTTTGGGGGCAATGCAAGAAGGGGAGGATCTGTGCATACAGAATCAAACAGCCTTTTTACACAATGCGGATGATTAACCCCTTAGGTTCCACAGTGAGTATAACAAGCATGCTTTACTGCATATACAGACTGATTTTTCTGTTGTGGGTTTAGTAACACTTTAAAATTTAAAGCTGTATGTGGTACAGAACAATACGATTTTAACAGACAGTCTCACCAACAGTGTGCACTAGCAAGACATAATTGGCTATGGAATACATTTTTTTCCCTTTTAGAATTATCTTAACTTACATACAGCAGCAACATTTAAAATGATTGTAAAGGCAGAAGTTTTTTTTTTTTTTATCTTAATGCAGTCATTAAGATAAAAAGCCTTTTGTGTGCAGCAGCCCCCCTCAGCCTCCCTTAACACTTACCTGAGTCCCCTCTCGACCCAGCGATGTCCATAACACAGCAGCAGTGCCATTGCCTCCCACTGCTGTCAATCAAACTCAGCTAGCTAATTAGGTGTCCCATAGCAAGCTGCTTGCTGTGGGAGCACTCAACAGGAGGGAGGGGCCAGAAGCTCCAGCCAGGGACCCGAGAAGAGGAGGATCAGGGCTGCTCTGTGCAAATCCACTGCACAGAGGAGGCAAGTACAGTATAACATGTTTGTTATTTATGTAGAAAGAAAACAAGACTTTACAATCACATTAAATCTGGCCAAAGATGAATTGAAATTCAGTTCTAATCAGACATCCAGCAAAGACAATAATGCAAAATATGAAAGTTTTTGTTATATTATGCATACTAATCAAATGTAGATGTTTATTTTTTTCTGAAATTACACTTAAACCAATTGAATTCAAATCACTTTGCAGCATAAAATTATATTTGGTTCTGTATTCTCTAAAAGGGGTGATTTTGGGAGGTAAATAGGATTTAGAGCCAAGGGACAATGGTCAGAGGTGGGTAGGGGTAGACACAGAGACAAGGGACAGTGGTCGGAGGTGGGTAGGGGTAGACACAGAGACAAGGGACAGTGCTGGGAGGTGGGTAGGGGGGCGGACAAGGAGACAAGGGACAGTGGTCAGGGGTGATCAGGGGGGCGGACACAGAGACAAGGGACAGTGCTGGGAGGTGGGTAGGGGCAGACTTGGAGGCAAGGGACAGTGGTTGGAGGTGGGTAGGGGGGTGGACACGGAGACAAGGGACAGTGCTGGGAGGTGGGTAGGGGAGTGGACAAGGCGACAATGGACAGTGTTCAGAGGTGGCCAGGGGGGCGGACACATAGACAAGGGACAGTGCTGGGAGGTGGGAAGAGGCAGACACGGAGGCAAGGGACAGTGGTTGGAGGTGGGAAGGGGGGTGGACACAGAGAAAAGGGACAGTGCTGGGAGGTGGGTAGGGGGGCAGACACAGAGACAAGGGACAGTGCTGGGAGGTGGGAAGAGGCAGACATGGAGACAAGGGACAAGGGACAGTGGTTGGAGGTGGGAAGGGGGGCTGACACGGAGACAAGGGACATTGCTGGAAGGTGGGTAGGGGGGCCGACACGGAGACAAGGGACAGTGGTCGGAGATGGGTAGGGGGGCAGACAAGGAGACAAGGGACAGTGCTGGGAGGTGGGTAGGGGGTGGACACAGAGACAAGGGACAGTGGTCGAAGATGGATAGGGCGGCAGACACGGAGACAAGGGACAGTGCTCAGAGGTGGGTAGGGGGGGAGGACACGGAGACAAGGGACAGTGGACGGAAGTGGGTACGGGGGCGGACCACGGAGTCAAGGGATAGGGGCAGTGGCGGAACTACCACCATAGCGACCCGTGCGGTCGCTACGGGGCCCGCAGCTGAGGAGGGCCCGGTGAGCGGGCGGCAGGTGAGCCGCCGAGCTCCCTGTCCGCTCGGCGCTCGTACAGTCACACTGACTGTACGAGCGGACACAGCCAGGTGACTCGGCGGCGGCGGGGGGTTGTTGGGGAAGCTGCGGGGAGGCTTAGTGGGTGGCCAATCAGCGGGTGGCGGGGCAGAGAGATGACATCATCTCTCACCGCCCGGCGCCCGCCCTGCAAACTGCCAGCTCCGCTCTCACTCACTGTGCAGGCAGCAGAGATTACATCCTCTCTCTGCTGCCTGACTCAGACTGGCAAACAGAGCGACTTTAACAGGAAAGTGACAATCCGCAATGTGTGACAGGTGACATGGCAAATGGACAATCCACAATGGATGGCAGGTGACATGGCAAGTGGAAAATCCGCAATGTGTGGCAGTTGACATGGCAAATGGACAATCCGCAATGGATGGCAGGTGACATGGCAAGTGGAAAATCCGCAATGTGTGGCAGGTGACGTGGCAAGTGGACAATCTGCAATGTGTAGCATGTGACGTGGCAAGGGGACAATCTGAAACTTGTGGCATGTGACGTGGCAAGGGGACAATCTGAAACTTGTGGCAGGTGACGTGGCAAATGGACAATCCGCAATGTGTGGCAGGTGACGTGGCAAGTGAACAATCCGCAATGTGTGGCAGGTCACGTGGCAAGTGGACAAACCGCAATGGGTGGCAGGTGACGTGGCAAATGGACAATCCACAATGTGTGGCAGGTGACGTGGCAAGTGGACAATCCGCAATGTGTGGCAGGTGACGTGGCAAGTGGACAATCCGCAATGTGTGGCAGGTGACGTGGCAAGTGGACAATCTGAAACTTGTGGCAGGTAACGTGGTAAATGGACAATCCGCAATAGGTGGCAGGTGACGTGGCAAGTGAACAATCCGCAATGTGTGGCAGGTCACGTGGCAAGTGGACAAACCGCAATGGGTGGCAGGTGACGTGGCAAATGGACAATCCGCAATGGGTGGCAGGTGACGTGGCAAATGAACAATCCACAATGTATGGCAGGTGACGTGGCAAGTGGACAATCCACAATGAGTGGCAGGTGACATGGCAAGTGGACAATTTGTAATGTGTGGCAAGTGACAATCTGCAACTTGTGGCAAGTGGACAATCTGAAATGAGTGGCAGGTGATGTGGCAAGTGGACAATCCACAATGGGTGGCAGGTCACGTGGCAAGTGGACAATCCGCAATGTGTGGCAGGTGACGTGGCAAGTGGACAATCCCCAATGTGTGGCAGGTGACGTGGAAAGTGGACGATTTGCAATGTGTGGCAGGTCACGTGGCAAGTGGACAATCCACAATGGGTGGCAGGTGGACAATCCGCAACTTGTGACAAGTGACAATCTGCATCTGGTGGCAGGTGACACACTCGAGGCTCCCACTGATTCTGCATTATGGTGAGTTGAACTATTTAATTTTCTATAACAATGCAATAATAGAAATAATGTGTTTCAATCATCCTGACAGCATAACACAAATGGTGCCGTGATAATTGAAGCGCCAACATCAGCCATTGCCCCAATAAATTGCCCCCATAAAAGTATTTTCTATCAGTGCCCCTCCCGAGACTAGAATCTGGATCCGCCCCTGGGTGGGGGGGGCCCATACAACATTTTGCTATGGGGCCCTGTGATTTCTAGTTACGCCCCTGGATAGGGGTTGGAGGTGGGTAGGGGGCGGACGCGGAGACAAGGGACAGTGGTTGGAGGTGGGTAGGGGGGCGGACACGGAGACAAGGGACAGTGGTCGGAGGTGGGTAGGGGGGCGGACACGGAGACAAGGGACAGTGGTCGGAGGTGGGTAGGGGGGCGGACACGGAGACAAGGGACAGTGCTCGGAGGTGGGTAGGGGGGCGGAAACAGAGACCAGGGATAGAGGTCGGAGGTGGGTATGGGGGCAGACACGGAGACAAGGGGCAGTGCTCGGAGGTGGGTAGGGGGGCGGAAACAGAGACCAGGGATAGAGGTCGGAGGTGGGTATGGGGGCAGACACGGAGACAAGGGACAGTGGTCGGAGATGGGTAGGGGGGCGGACATAGAGACCAGGGATAGAGGTCAGAGGTGGGTATGGGGGCATACACGGAGACAAGGGGCAGTGCTCGGAGGGGAGGTGACAGAGACAGGGGGTGAGAGTAGAGGAGTACCTGCACTTTTATTCTGAATTTAGGTTGTCAGAGCACTGAAATCAATAGCAAAAACTTTAGGAAAGAAACTTAAACTGCATATCAAATAAAATTACTACAATGACAAACATTTGCTCCTTTTATTCTCTTAAAAATACAGAGAAAATACTTTCCAGTAAAGCTGCTCATTTTAGCGTACAAAAGTAGAAACTTCCCATTTCTGAAAAAAGCACAGACAGGTTTTTCCATCAATGTTTTTTCTCTGCGATCATTGAACCATATGACAACACATCATTCCATTCCCTGTTATTGAATGGTTTATTCTATCACCCGGCATGATGGTTTATTCTATCACCCGGCATGATGGTTTATTCTATCACCCGGCATGATGGTTTATTCTATCACCCGGCATGCCCACCGCTGTCTGTTGCTGAAGCATTGCATTATGAAATATAAAGCCCAACCAAAATATCACACCTTTTATTTTCTCTGTGTGCCCCAATTTATGTTTTTTATTGATTTTTGATTGTAAAAGTCTTAAAATATCTTATTCTCTTGCATTTACTACCTCAGACTGCAGTACTTTGCCTTGGGAGAGCTGAGCAACAGCCACACCCCTTATCACGGAACACAGATTTGTAATGCCAAGGCACACAGAGAGGGTGTGTCTGACCAGAGAGGGGGCGTGTCTGACCAGAGAGGGGACGTGTCTGACCAGAGAGGGGGCGTGTCTGACCAGGCCTGTTAGATTATGAACAGCACTGGACAGTATGGCCAAACTTTAGTGCCAATCAGATTGTGCAGTAATATTTAAACCAGCCTTTCTCAACCGTTTTACCCCAGAGGAACCCTTGAAATAATGTTTTGGTCTCAGAGAAGACAGAAGATTTAATCATTAGGGGTCAGATGGAATAATGTCCTTTACATTGGTGGCGAGTAGGAAGAATGCCCCTAAACTGGTGGTCAGTGGGAAAAATGCTTCCTGCAATGGTAGTCAGTGGCCAGAATGCCCCTTAAATTGGTGTTCTGTGGAAAGAATGCTCCTTACATTGGTGGTCAGTGGAAAGAATGTCCCTTACAGTGATTGTCAGATGGAAGAATGCCCCTTACATTGGTAGTAAGTAGGATGCATGCCCCCTTACAGTGGGAAGAATGCCCTTACAGTGGTGGTCAGTTGGAGGAATGCTCCTTACGTTTGTGGTCTATGGGAATAAGGATTCTTACATTGGTGGTCAGTAGGAAGAATGCCCATTGCAGTGGTGGTCCGTAGAAAGAATTATCCTCACATTGCTTCTTACATTGGTGGTCCTTGAGAAGCCTGCCCCCTCCAGTGGTGGTTAGGGGGAAGAAATGCTCCTCACATTGGTGGTCAATAGGAAGAATGCTCCTCCTTCAGTGGGGGGTCAGTGAGAAGAATGCATCTCATATTGGTGGTCAGTGGGAAAAATACTCCCTTACATTGGTAATCAGAATCCCACCCTTAAATAGCCAAGAAGATCATTGATGTCATACTGCTGGCTCTGCCAAGTGGTGATGGACCTCAAACTATGAAGGCACCATCAGATGGGAAATCAATCAGCCATAATTTAAAGAACCCCAACCCCCTACCAGCACCACCACAACCTCTATCTAGAGGAACCCTAGAGCTCTGCAGAATCCTGGTTGATAATGGCTGGTTTAGACACTCTGTCATTATAGGAAATTTAAGGTAAAGATTATAATAGCGGTACAAGGCATTAGTACAATGTTACTAAATTTCTATCTCTGCAACTTCAGCTTCACTTGTATGTCTGCTGAGAATATTTCTTAGGGGGCAGAGGCATATTGACTCATGACACATCATATGAGAAAACCTAAGTGGGTCCTTGAAAACAACCTTCATCATTACAATACAGTGACAAGGACAAACTGGTGATACAGAGATGTTAAAAAAAAAAAAACATAAAACAATTAACACCATTAATGTATTTGTGATTTTGAATAGTATAAGTCACTTTTTTCCCTGTAACCGAGGACAAAGAGACTGCAATGCCACCTTCTGGTACTTGATAAGTTTGCACAAAATAGACTGACCTATCCCATTGCAATACTATATGAAGTAAGAATAACACTTATACTCTGTTAATAGGGTTTTACTAACAGGACTGCTGTTGGCCACTGGCAGAAAAGAAGATACTGTACAGGGTTTGGTATTTTGTTTGCTTCTTTCCCCACCAATGTCATTTTGGATTGGAACTAAGTCTCCTAGCAATACCGCAATTTTACTCATTATATCCAATATGTACAAAAATAGACTGAATAGCACTCCTAAGGACAGTGCTCCAGACAGGTACAGTCCACCCTTTCTACAGCTCCATGAATTAAGGGGTCATCTGCCAGTGTTAAGATAGTGCCCCTGGGCAAACCTTTCCCTGTAGCAATGCCGGAGACCTCCCCAGGTGACAAGGCTCGATTCCACATGGCAAAACCAGCCAGATTTCCAACAAAGGCCTCTGAACTGTCGAATCCACCACCCAAGGTGTCCTGCTCCTGTCCAAGAACCAGCGATCCTCCAGGTGGGATCTCATAACCCTTTTGGAACCGTGATCCAGTGGACGTCAGTCTACGGTCAACATAGAACCAGTACTTGCCCTGGATGGAAGACCAGATGAAACAAATGTGATGCCATTTCCCGTCAATCAAGGGCACCAGAGGTAGTTCCCGGAAGGCTGGATCACCAATGACAAAGTGGAAAGAGTCATAGGTGGCACCATTCCTGCCATGCAGGACCAGCTTGTTGTCATTATCTTCTGTGGCATATGAAAGGATGGTGCCCAGGTAACTGGCATTCGTTTTGACCCAACTGCAGATAGACAGTTCATGCAATGATTCCCTCAGGCCTTTAGTGAAGGTGGCATAATTTTCCGTGGATGAGTTAGGGAAAATGAGCATGGAATGCACATTGCAAACTGTAACAAGAACACAAGAGGACATCATTAGTGAACTATCAGAGCAACAAATACAAGAAGACGTTCAAGCAATAATTCCAGAAGAAAATGTGAAATAGTCTCATCAAAAGCAAAAGACTTGCGTAGACAGGACTGAGCAATTGATAATTTTCATGTCAAGACTCTCCCTCTCCGGGAAAATTAATGAACCCCAACAAGCTGTCTAGTGAAACCTGTGCTAAGGATAAACATGTTAAATTGTATACCCCAAATTTCTATTTCAGTTTTGGATAAAACGAGGAAGGATCAGAACTTCTGTTGGGTTTTTAGCTGCTATCCAGGGCTCCACTGAAGAGGTTTCCCTTAATTTACAGTCATGATGACAACGGTTCCACCAGACTGAAAATGAGGGAAATTATGAAACAGAGCAATAAAAAAGTTGGCCATGGTTTTAGTCTTTGCCAGCTCTTTCGAGGAAAAAATGATTTTGCTGCACAAAAACATTAAACTAGCCTTATGTGTACTAAGCAATCACCGAGCAGTGTCTGCAAATCGCTATTATCTACTTCAAAGTACTTTACTTCAGCTATAGAAAACTGTTGGTCCCCATTGATACTATACTGTATATGTACTTAGAAAAGTACTAGAAAGGACACAGGATGACCATGCACACAGAGACCTGTATTTATGAAAAAAATTATCAAAGGAAGTAAAGTTTTAGATTTACATGGTTGTAATAATAAATTGTATTGATTTATATATAATCTGTATATTTTTCCATCTAGAAATGTGTATGTTACAGATGGAAACCTAAATGACAGCTGCAAGAAAATCAGTTGTAAGATAAGCCTCTTGGAAAGAATATTGTTCTTGCTGAAAATCTATTGACAAATCTCTGTCCATAGAACAGTGTTAATTTTTACGTCAAATTTTGATTTAGTTTTAGTCATAGTCATTGACCAAAATGCTGTTTTAGTTGTATTTTAATCATCTGAATTGTTTTGGTTTTAGTTGTATTTTAGTCAACTAAAGTCTCCAGTACATTTTAGTTGACTAAAATTGAATGGGTTTAACTAAACTGTAATGCATAATTTAAGCATTTCTCAGTTTTTTCTAAACTCAATATATAAACTCCTGGAGTAAAAATTTAATAACTTATTATTTATGGTATTAAGGTTTGAACATACACTACAGACAGATTTAGCCGTTGTGATATATAACCAGTGTTCATTTTGACATCAAATTGCGATTTAGTTTTAGTCATAGTCTTTTGACTAAAATATTGTTAATTTCATTGACAAAATTATTGTCGTTGACGATATTAACATTGCTGTACAAGAGACCTGAGGCTGTCCTACTAGGCATCAAGTAGAACATGTACATTGTATGTTATGGGTAAAAGTGGTTGGCCCCATGTAATACATAATCACAAACAATAAACAGAAAAAATGGGTTTATGTCTACAGCCAAACAGCTCTATAGAGATATTTACTTTATAGAAATCTAAAAAAATGTTAAGAAAGCTATAGAGTCATTTCAATGTTGTTCTTGATAAATGGAGGACTACATGGTAGACTTACTAGTGGCTGGAGTTTTGGTGCTTTTCTCTTCAAGTTTTGGAGCAGCTGTGGTATGTGTTGGGATCCTAGTAGATGGAAGAGGTGTTATTGTTTCCCCTGGTGGTCTGGGGTCTCTGACCACAGAACTACGATGGGCTGATATCTGTATAGTATTATCTATGACAGGATCAAGCGGTTGTTGGAACTCAGGAAGGCTGGTTCTCTGGTTGGGCTGTGGACCCATTGTAATGGATGGCACCTTTGTAGTTTGAAGATCAGGCTTCTTCTCTTCTGGTAGACCTAGTTTCTTGGTTACCGCACTGTGTTGACTTGCCATGGGTTCCATTTTGTTTTTGCTGGGTATAAGCATAAGCTGCTCCTCGTGAAACTTTTTCCTTTGGTTATGCTTGGTCTTTAGCTTTAGCAGTCGTTGTTGAATAGTTATTGGCCCTGGATCATTTTGTGGGGGCTCCGGCAGTTTTTCTTCAGGGGTACGATTAATCTCTTGAACCATTAAGGAGCTTGCTGGTAGAATTTCATTTTGTTGCATGTGTTGCATGTTCTGCAGCTGTTTTTCTAGTTCTGCAATTTTTCTGCCCTGACTCTCGACAGACTCTCGAAAGACCTCGATCCCTTTCTGCAGCTCACCCTTGTCTTTCACTAACTGGTAAATAATCCTTTTCTGGTTGTTAAGCGTTGTTGTGAAGTTAGCCATTGCTACATCCTGGGCTTTGTTTTCCTTGGTTATCTGCTTATTCCTCTCAGCCATGGCTCCCTCAAGAGCTGAGATCTTCAGATCCAACTTTTTTGTTTTCTTCTGGACCTTTTTTAACCAAAACTTTACCCCATTCAGCTCCTGCTGAGTCATGTCACTTGAAGCATTGAAGGCTTCTGTCAGTGACCGCTGCTGGTCAGAAATGTGATGGAAACGAGCATCGATGTTGTAGGAGATGTTGTAGTTTTCGGCAATGCCTTGTAAACGGGTCAACGTCATATCTTGGAAACGTCGAAACTGTAACAGAGAAGGAATGATTGTTCATGCTGCAAACCCTATAACAAATATATTCAATTTGTGAGGAATTCAACAGCCCTCGTGCACAAGAATGGTGCATAGAAATAACAATACCAAAAATTGTTTACATTAATTTAAACTGAGGGTAACTGTGATTATGTTAAAAGTAAAGATGCCAATAGCTATGAGATAAAAGGCTAAATACAAATGCTCCACCAAGCTGAACAATCCTGTTTAGGGACTTATTGGCAAACAAAGATACCCAAGGCAGTCAGAGTGTGTCTGCTTGCCCAACCCCCTTTCGTCTCTATTCTCACATGGATAAGGTGGATACACACTATAAAAAAATCCAGTACGATTGTTCGATTTTCGTATAGTGTGTACACAACTTTCGAAATCCAATTCAGACTTCCCAAAGAAAAATTTTCAAAGAGACAAAATTCAAAATTCTTCTTAACAGAACTAACGATTTTCATTTATGTACTGTTTCCATACCGTTTTCGTACAAGAAACATCTGATATGAAAGACTGTGCCTGATCAGAAACAATAAACAAAAAAAAGGGGGGGGGTTGGAGCTCTTCTTTAAGAGTTTCAAACCCAATTGCCACCTGATAAAGGATTTGCTGAAATGTGAGTCCCTACCCTCCTGTCTTTTCTTCCCCTCCTCTCTCACCCTCTCCCATGGCTTCCTTTCATCTTTTCCATTCTTCCCTTCCTTTCCCGATCCTCACACATTCTGCTTTTCCATCGTCTTTTGTACACTCTTTTTCCTCTCTTGTCGTTCCTCTCCCTCACCCTCTCCCTCTCTTCTCCTCTCCATTGCTCACCTCTACAGAGTGTAGAGAATGTTGTACTGAGGGGCAGGGCATGATGTGTCTTCTGTATTACCACTCTGCACCAGGGCAACTTGGCAGTGGCCTATACTTGCACAGAAATTACCGTAAAGCCAGCAATAGGTCAAGAATTAACATAGGGATGACATTTTTAGAGTAAATGCCAGTCCAACTGAATTTTTAGGTGGCTACAGTACAGCTCCAAGTTTGTCAGCCCTTTAAATAACCATTTTATTGGAAATTAACACTGCCAGCACCTGTTTCTTCTTTTGATCACCAAGACCTCCAGCAAAGTGATGAACAGGAAGATATCTAGCCTATAGGGTGGGAGGGCAATGCCATGCAAAATGTCCAGTAATACCTTTCAATGATGTAAAGAGTAAACTAGTGCGCTCCACCTAATATGTCATAAAAAATACAAAATTGATGCGCATAGGAAGCAGCCAGCATAAGAACAGTGATCTCTGCACTAAAAAATAGGTATATAGATTAATAAGAATGCGGCGCTACCTAAAAGTGCTAAAACTTATAAATGAATAATAATCCCAAAATCAATATAAATCAAATAATATCGACTAGATAAAACATGGATATAATAAGAAATGAATCAAAATAAATAATCCAAATTAAGATACGCGTGCACGCAATAAATGTGCAACAATTAGTGAATAAAAGTCCGTGAAAAATTTTCAATGAACTTTGAAAAAGTTACGTTCTGTAACGCAACGCGTCAGGGAAGGAATTTGGTGTCGGACCTATCACTTCCGGTTTACGGCCGAAACCGGAAGTCCGCGGTTGCTGCACACTCTGCTGTATTTGTGAATGTAAGTGTGGATTTTACCTTTTATTTCAATAAAATAGCGAAGATACTACAGATGAAAGCCCTCTGTGTTTTTCCATTTTATATGGCTTGGATATCCTGGAGCTATTGGGAGGGCATATAATATATAACCTTACAGTGAAATACAAACAGCGGTGGAGCAGTGTGACTGAATGATTAAGAAGCCAGCAGTTACCCTTTTACACAGTGCCTGTTTACCAGCTATTGGAGGTGAGAGGCTGGGGAAAATAGTTGGTGCACCCATTAAGCACTGAAGTTTGCAGTGATTTGCCACTCTTGGGAATTGATTCTTCACACTTTTTTGCATGAACTTTATTTATATATTTTTTGCAATTCTATCAGTCATCAGTGCACTTTATTTATGGACAATCACGTGTGTATATTGATTATTTAAATAGTCACTACATTTGTTTTTTTTTCACGGATTTTCACTTTATATATTTTTATATATTTTTATATATATATATATATTTTTTATATGCTTGTTTACATTTGGATTATCTATGCAAATTATTTCTATTTAATCACTGGATTGAAAATTTTTCACGGACTTTTATTCACTAATTGTTGCACATTTATTGCGTGCACGCGTATCTTAATTTGGATTATTTATATTGATTCATTTCTTATTATATCCATGTTTTATCTAGTCGATATTATTTGATTTATATTGATTTTGGGATTATTATTCATTTATAAGTTTTAGCACTTTTAGGTAGTGCCGCATTCTTATTAATCTATATACCTTTCAATGATGGAGCCTTTCCACAGTCAAAAACCGTGGATTTCACAAAACAGTAGAGCTACAAAACAGCTACTGTTTGGAATGTGTATTCATAAAAAAAATCACCAGACCTCCTTCCATTTTTTAGTAGGCTAGAAATTTATTTGCTATTGTTTTTATGGCTGTTGGTTGTCATTGGGGGAAATTTCCTCCCGTGTAGTCAGCAAGACAGAAGATGAGAGCAACCTCTTCAGCAGAGAAGCAGAAACATATGAAAGCACTTTTTTAAGCTGTAAGAACCTTTATCAGTTTCTCGCTGAAGTATGTGTCCTTATTCGGAATATTTTCGTTTATATTATAAGATTCACAAAGCATGTTCCCCCGTCTGCCACCCCGAGAATGTCTGTTGTAGTCCCGGGTTCCATGGGCTTGTTTTAACCCTGTAATTGACATGAGGCTGGGGTTGGAAACCGATGGCCGCGATTGCACATAAATGTGCACATGATGAACTCACGTGCACCCAACCCACAACCCATTTTAACCCCTTCACACAGACCATACATACATATCAGGCTTGGGCTTTAGGAGGTTGTATCGGGGTGATGCCTCACCCTGGTACCATTTTTTAGAGCCGGTGGTTGGCTTTCTTGGGATAACAATCGATGCAGCTAAGAAGGGGCTCAGCTGTTATCCCAAGCAGCAGGAAGAGACATCCCCCCTTCCGCTGCCTTCTGTGGCTCGCGTGGGCTCTTCCGTCCCACCGGGAGGCCCGAGCCACTAGCCGACATGTCCGCTGGCTTGCCGGAGACCCGAACAAAGCTGTAATCAGCTTTGATCGGGTCTTGGAGCTAGTAACCCGAAAGCGATGTACAAATACCAGCATTTACAATCACTTTAAGATATAGAATCCCCTTCTGCTCCTAGAACCACTTTAAAATCTATAACTAACCCAGAACCGTATTTTTATTTCTCAATAAAAGTATGAAAGAGTATCCTGGGGAACATTTTTAAATGTTTATTGCAGAGAAATCTCTCTGAAGTTAAAGGAAATCCCCTCTTAGGCAGACCATACATGGGTCGAATTTCGAAAGAATTTTCTTTCAAAATCTTACCTAAGAATTTTCGTTAGTATTTCGCACCATTAGTGGGCTGCAGAAAAAGCCGATTTTCTATCGGCAATTGGAACAAACAAATGATTTTCTAATCAATGATGGGAGAATCATGCGAGAATTGTAATCGAAAAAGAAATGCACATGTGTAAGAAAGGAAAATTCCTGGAAAGAAAAGAAGATTCCCGGCCAAGAAAATTATTTTCTGTAGCAACATGAGATGAAATTGAAGGCTTGGTTGGCCAAATTTCGAAATCAATGGGGGCACCACCGGATCACAAAATGCACAAATTTTCTGATTTTCAAAAGAAAATTCTTTTGAAATTCGACCATGTATGGCCAGCCTTAGATAAGCTTCCCCACTGGATTATTTCTCCTCACCTCTTATTCTGATGTCAACTGCAAATTTTGGAATTTTCCATTCCTTTTTGGGTCAGTGAGAAGGATCACCAGTAGAAGTAGAGAAGGTGAAACTCTCAAGCGGGGTCAAAGACAGAAAGTACAAAGAGTTCAATCCTCTCACTACTCCAACCAAAGTCACACTTCAAAAGTCTGAAGAGAAGCATGACAGGTGCCACTGCAAAATCAATCAAAGGAACAGCGGTCACCTGACATGTGAAAGTTGCAGGTCTGTCAACTGCCTGACCTCGGGGTCCTGTCATCCAGCATTGGAGTGTGCATTGTGTGAGGTCAGACATTTCACAAATAGCAGCTGTCAGACTCCAGGTCTCCTCTGATCCCCAAAAATCAGGAGAGGTACTGTAATGCCGTGTACACACGGCCGGAATTTTCGAAGGAAACAGTCCGATGGGAGCTTTTCATCGGATTTTCTGACCTTGTGTATGCCCATCAGTCTTTTTCTGTCGACATTTCCAACGGTCTTTAGATTTTCAGACGGAAAACCTTTATATCGGATTTTTTGATTGTGTGTATGCAATTCCGACACACAAAATTCAGACGCATGCTCGGAAACAATTTGACGCCTGCTCAGAAGCATTAAACTTCCCTTTTATAGTGCCGTAGAATGTATTGTATGTCACGGTGTTATTGACCGTCGGAATTTGGTGTGACCGCGTGTAGGCAAGACATTTTGAGCGAAATTCCGTCGGAATTCCGACGGGAAAACCATCAGAGCTTTTTCCAAGGAGAATTGCGATCGTGTGTACGTGGCATAAGAGTAAGTATAATTGGGGCAAATATAAATTTTTCATAGGTAAGCCTGTAAAATAATAGAAACCAAAGACTGAATATTAAGGCTCCAGCATGAGTGCAGTTGTGACAGCTTTTCGTTCAAGCGACTCATGGCGCTTCTTATCAGATTTCCTGAAAAAACTTCAGAATAGAATTTACAGTGCCTTGAAAAAGTATTCATACCCCTTGAAATTTTTCACATTTTTCATGTTACAACCCGAAAATGTACCGTAAATGTATTTTACTGGGATTTTATGTGATTTTTTTTACAAATAAATATGTGAAAAGTGTGGGGTGCATTTGAATTTAGCTCGCTCTTAGACCCCTTTCACACCACACCGCCGATAGCGTGGGCGGTAAAATGCCGCTATTTTTAGCGGCGTTTTACCGCCGGAATTGAGGCGCATTTTGGCTGCTAGCGGGGCGCTTTTACCCCCGCTAGCGGCCAAGAAAGGGTTAAAACCGCCGGCAATACACCGCAATAGCGGCGTTTTGCTGGCGGTATTACAGCGCTGCCCCATTGATTTCAATGGGGAGCAGCGGTGGAGGAGCGGTAAACACACCGCTCCTTCACCGCTCCAAAGAAGCTGCTGGCAGGACTTTTTTCTGACGTCCTACCAGCTCACCGCTGTAGTGTGAAAGCCCTCGGGGCTTTCACACTACATACAATGGTGCAGCTTCTTTAGGGCGGATTGCAGGCGCTATTTCTAACGCTATAGCACCTGCAAAACGCCCTGGTGTGAAAGGGGGCTTACTGTGATACTCATAACTAAAATCTAGTGAAACCAGGGCTCGAGTGCTGTGGGAACGCATGGGAACGGCGTTCCCGTACTATTTCCACAGCGGGAACGCCGTTCCCATTAGCTGTCTGAGCAAGGCCGGCTGAGGCTATGCAGCGCGTAGTCCGCGCCGCTCCTCAGCCGCCGAGTGACTGGTTGCTAGGCAGAGGCCGCTCCGCATCTAGCAACCGGTCACATGACTTCGGCGTGGGCACGCACTGGCACGAGCCCGTCAGTGTGACACACGCTGCGCGCCGGACTGTCCTCCCGCTCCCCTCTACCCAGTGCCTCCTGGGGAAACAGCCGCTGCAGTGCACTTTGAGTTTATTTCTTCTCCCCCCAGAACAGAAGGGAAGAAGAGAATACCAGGAGGTCAGTCACTAGTAGTGTCATGTGTAAGTAAGTTGCATTCTGCAATACCCTGCCAAATTGCCAATACTCATCCATACTCTGCAATACCCTGTCAATACTCATCAATACTCTGCAATACCCTGCCAATACTCATCAATACTCTGCAATAACCCGCCAATACTCTGCAATACCCTGCCAATACTCTGCAGTACCCTATCAATACTCTGCACTACCCTATCAATACTCTGCAATACCCCGCAAATACTCTCCAATACTCTGCAATACCCGCCAATACTCTGCAATACCCGTCAATACTCTGCAATACATACCCTGCCAATACTCTGCAGTACCCTATCAATACTCTGCAATACCCTGCCAATACTCTGCAATACCCTATCAATACTCTGCAATACCCTATCAATACTCTGCAATACCCTATCAATACTCTGCAATACCCTATCAATACTCTGCAATACCCCGCCAATACTCTGCAATACCCCGCCAATACTCTGCAATACCCCGCCAATACTCTGCAATACCCGTCAATACTCTGCAATACATACCCTGCCAATACTCTGCAGTACCCTATCAATACTCTGCAATACCCTGCCAATACTCTGCAATACCCTGCCAATACTCTGCAATACCCTATCAATACTCTGCAATACCCTGCCAATACTCTGCAATACCCTATCAATACTCTGCAATACCCTATCAGTATCAATACTCTGCACTACCCTATCAATACTCTGCAATACCCTATCAATACTCTGCACTACCCTATCAATACTCTGCAATACCCCGCCAATACTCTGCAATACCCCGCCAATACTCTGCAATACCCCGCCAATACTCTGCAATACATACCCTGCCAATACTCTGCAATACCCTGCCAATACTCTGCAGTACCCTATCAATACTCTGCAATACTCTGCAATACCCTGCCAATACTCTGCAATACCCTGCCAATACATACCCTGCCAATACATACCCTGCCAATACATACCCTGTCAATACTCTTCAATACTCTGCCAATACTCTTCAATATCCTGCCAATACTCTGCAATACATACCCTGCCAATACTCTGCAATACCCTATCAATACTCTGCAATACTGTGCCAATACCCTGCCAATACTCTGCAATACCCTGTCAATACTCTTCAATACTCTGCCAATACCCTGCCAATACTCTGCAATACCCTGCCAATACTCTGCAATACCCTGCCAATACTCTGCAATACCCTGCCGAAACTCTGCAATATCCTATCAATACTCTGCAATACTCTGCAATACCCTGCCAATACTCTGCCAATAAATACCCTGCCAATACTCTGCCAATACTCTGCCAATACTCTGCCAATACTCTGCCAATACTCTGCCAATACTCTGCAATACATACCCTGCCAATACTCTGCAATACCCTGCCAATACTCTGCCAATATACACCCTGCAATACCCTATCAATACTCTGCAATACCCTGCCAATACTCTGCCAATAAATACCCTGCCAATACTCTGCAATACCCTGTCAATACTCTGCCAATACTCTGCAATACTCTGCAATACATACCCTGCCAATACTCTGCAACACCCTGCCAATACTCTGCAACACCCTGCCAATACTCTGCAACACCCTGCCAATACTTTGCAATACCCTGCCAATACTCTGCAATACCCTGCCAATACTCTGCAATACTGTGCCAATACTCTGCAATATCCTATCAATACTCTGCAATACTCTGCAATACCCTGCCAATACTCGGCCAATAAATACCCTGCCAATACTCTGCCAATACTCTGCCAATACTCTGCCAATACTCTGCCAATACTCTGCAATACATACCCTGCCAATACTCTGCAATACCCTGCCAATACTCTGCCAATATACACCCTGCAATACCCTATCAATACTCTGCAATACCCTGCCAATACTCTGCCAATAAATACCCTGCCAATACTCTGCAATACCCTGTCAATACTCTGCCAATACTCTGCAATACTCTGCAATACATACCCTGCCAATACTCTGCAACACCCTGCCAATACTCTGCAACACCCTGCCAATACTCTGCAATACCCTGCCAATACTCTGCAATACCCTGCCAATACTCTGCAATACCCTGTCAATACTCCGCAATACTCTGCCAATACTCTGCCAATACATACCCTGCCAATACTCTGCAATACCCTGCCAATACTCTGCAATACCCTGTCAATACTCCGCAATACTCTGCCAATACTCTGCCAATACATACCCTGCCAATACTCTGCAATACCCTGCCAATACTCTTCAATACTCTGCCAATACTCACCAATACTCTGCCAATACTCGCCAATACTCTGCCAATACTCTTCAATACTTTGCCAATACTCTGCCAATACTCTGCCAATACTCTGCCAATACTCTTCAATACCCTGCCAATACCCTGCCAATACCCTGCCAATACTCTGCAATACCCTGCCAATACTCTGCAATACCCCATCAATACTCTGCAATACTGTGCCAATACTCTGCAATACCCTGCCAATACTCTGCCAATACTCTTCAATACCCTGCCAATACTCTTCAATACTCTGCCAATACTCTTCAATACCCTGCCAATACTCTTCAATACCCTGCCAATACTCTGCAATACCCTGCCAATACTCTGCAATACCCCATCAATACTCTGCAATACTGTGCCAATACTCTGCAATACCCTGCCAATACTCTGCCAATACACACCCTGCAATACCCTATCAATACTCTTCAATATCCTGCCAATACTCTTCAATATCCTGCCAATACTCTGCAATACATACCCTGCCAATACTCTGCAACACCCTGCCAATACTCTGCAATACCCTGCCAATACTCTTCAATACTCTGCCAATACTCGCCAATACTCTGCCAATACTCGCCAATACTCTGCCAATACTCTTCAATACTCTGCCAATACTCTGCCAATACTCTGCCAATACTCTTCAATACCCTGCCAATACCCTGCCAATACCCTGCCAATACTCTGCAATACCCTGCCAATACTCTGCAATACCCCATCAATACTCTGCAATACTGTGCCAATACTCTGCAATACCCTGCCAATACTCTGCCAATACTCTTCAATACCCTGCCAATACTCTTCAATACTCTGCCAATACTCTTCAATACCCTGCCAATACTCTGCAATACCCTGCCAATACTCTGCAATACCCTGCCAATACTCTGCAATACTGTGCCAATACTCTGCAATACCCTGCCAATACTCTGCCAATACACACCCTGCAATACCCTATCAATACTCTTCAATATCCTGCCAATACTCTTCAATATCCTGCCAATACTCTGCAATACATACCCTGCCAATACTCTGCAACACCCTGCCAATACTCTGCAATACCCTATCAATACTCTGCAATACTGTGCCAATACTCTGCAATACTGTGCCAATACTCTGCAATATCCTATCAATACTCTGCAATACTCTGCAATACCCTGCCAATACTCGGCCAATAAATACCCTGCCAATACTCTGCCAATACTCTGCAATACATACCCTGCCAATACTCTGCAATACCCTGCCAATACTCTGCCAATATACACCCTGCAATACCCTATCAATACTCTGCAATACCCTGCCAATACTCTGCCAATAAATACCCTGCCAATACTCTGCAATACCCTGTCAATACTCTGCCAATACTCTGCAATACTCTGCAATACATACCCTGCCAATACTCTGCAACACCCTGCCAATACTCTGCAACACCCTGCCAATACTCTGCAACACCCTGCCAATACTCTGCAATACCCTGCCAATACTCTGCAATACCCTGCCAATACTCTGCAATACCCTGTCAATACTCCGCAATACTCTGCCAATACTCTGCCAATACATACCCTGCCAATACTCTGCAATACCCTGCCAATACTCTGCAATACCCTGCCAATACTCTGCAATACCCTGTCAATACTCCGCAATACTCTGCCAATACTCTGCCAATACATACCCTGCCAATACTCTGCAATACCCTGCCAATACTCTTCAATACTCTGCCAATACTCGCCAATACTCTGCCAATACTCGCCAATACTCTGCCAATACTCTGCCAATACTCTGCCAATACTCTGCCAATACTCTTCAATACCCTGCCAATACCCTGCCAATACCCTGCCAATACCCTGCCAATACTCTGCAATACCCTGCCAATACTCTGCAATACCCCATCAATACTCTGCAATACTGTGCCAATACTCTGCAATACCCTGCCAATACTCTGCCAATACTCTTCAATACCCTGCCAATACTCTTCAATACTCTGCCAATACTCTTCAATACCCTGCCAATACTCTTCAATACCCTGCCAATACTCTTCAATACCCTGCCAATACTCTGCAATACCCTGCCAATACTCTGCAATACCCCATCAATACTCTGCAATACTGTGCCAATACTCTGCAATACCCTGCCAATACTCTGCCAATACACACCCTGCAATACCCTATCAATACTCTTCAATATCCTGCCAATACTCTTCAATATCCTGCCAATACTCTGCAATACATACCCTGCCAATACTCTGCAACACCCTGCCAATACTCTGCAATACCCTGCCAATACTCTTCAATACTCTGCCAATACTCGCCAATACTCTGCCAATACTCGCCAATACTCTGCCAATACTCTTCAATACTCTGCCAATACTCTGCCAATACTCTGCCAATACTCTTCAATACCCTGCCAATACCCTGCCAATACCCTGCCAATACTCTGCAATACCCTGCCAATACTCTGCAATACCCCATCAATACTCTGCAATACTGTGCCAATACTCTGCAATACCCTGCCAATACTCTGCCAATACTCTTCAATACCCTGCCAATACTCTTCAATACTCTGCCAATACTCTTCAATACCCTGCCAATACTCTTCAATACCCTGCCAATACTCTTCAATACCCTGCCAATACTCTGCAATACCCTGCCAATACTCTGCAATACCCTGCCAATACTCTGCAATACCCCATCAATACTCTGCAATACTGTGCCAATACTCTGCAATACCCTGCCAATACTCTGCCAATACACACCCTGCAATACCCTATCAATACTCTTCAATATCCTGCCAATACTCTTCAATATCCTGCCAATACTCTGCAATACATACCCTGCCAATACTCTGCAACACCCTGCCAATACTCTGCAATACCCTATCAATACTCTGCAATACTGTGCCAATACTCTGCAATACTGTGCCAATACTCTGCAATACCCTGCCAATACTCTGCCAATAAATACCCTGCCAATACTCTGCAATACCCTGTCAATACTCTGCAATACTCTGCCAATACTCTGCAATACATACCCTGCCAATACTCTGCAATACCCTGCCAATACTCTGCCAATACACACCCTGCAATACCCTATCAATGCTCTTCAATATTCTTCCAATACTCTTCAATATCCTGCCAATACTCTGCAATACTCTGCAATACATACCCCGCCAATACTCTGCAATACCCTGCCAATACATACCCTATCAATACTCTGCAATACCCTGCCAATACTCTGCAATACATACCCTATCAATACTCTGCAATACCCTGCCAATACTCTGCAATACATACCCTATCAATACTCTGCAATACCCTGCCAATACTCTGCAATACCCTATCAATACTCTACAATACATACCCTATCAATACTCTGCAATACCCTGCCAATACTCTGCAATACCCTATCAATACTCTGCAATACCCTGCCAATACATACCCTGCCGATGCTCTGCAATACTCTGCCAATACTCTTCAATACATACCCTGCCAATACTCTGCAATACCCTGCCAATACTCTTCAATACTCTGCCAATATTTATTCCTGTTTGTGGGATATTTTCTAATGGGCTGTGTAACAGAATTTGGAACAGGGTGTATTTGTGGTAGAAATTCCCTGCGAGGGAAAGATCATCACCCATTGTGTTGATTGTTTTGTTTGACACGTTATTTTGTTTTTGTAAACTGGCACTTTACAATAAATTTTGTACTGTATTTTCTGTGCAGTATATATGCATATGAGCGTACCTTTTTTTTTTTTTTTTTGGTGGGGGAATGGATCTTGGGTGGGAGTTCCCACACTTTTTTTCCCAGGACTTGACCCCTGAGTGAAACCAATTACCTTCAGAAGTCACCTAATTAGTAATAAAGCCCACCTGTGTGTAATTTAATCTCAGTATAAATACAGCTGTTAATCATTATGATTAAAACGGAGTTCTAGCCTTTTCATGTTTATTAAAAGTCAGTAGTTGCAAAAAATGTAGTTGCTGACTTTTAATAAACTGACATTTACCTGTTCCACAGTCCAGCAATGCGGCCAAATGGAGCGTCGCTTCTCTCCCCCTCCTCTCCGCCGGCGCCTCCATTGCCACTCTGCCACTCTGAAGCTTTTGGCTTCACAGCCGGGCACGCATGGAGCATGCGTGAGTCGCACTGCGCTCCCGGAGTGGGTAGCCTAAGGCAAAACGAGGAGTCGCCTTGGCAGTCCCTGGGCAGAAGGAGGAAGTGGGACAGGAAGTCCCCTTCCTAACGAAGGCCCAACCCCCCCAAAAAAATCACATGCCAAACGTGGCATGTAAGGGTGCTTAAAGCGGAAGTTCCATTTTTGGGTGGAACTCCGCTTTAAGAACAAGATGTATGTGTGAAATGCGTCTATGTGACCACATTTTTTCTTTGGTGTTATCTTTGTGAAGCAAAATAAAAGGCAATAGGAAGTTCTGCATGTGCAGCCATTTCTATCTTCTTTCCAAGAGGACTACTCAGGCCGGGTGCTGTGATGTTTTCGGGAAGCTATGTGTAGCACCTTGCCAGACCCTCCCAGCAGCCATAATTAGATATATACAAGGTGCATAGAGAAACTCATAGACTCAGTGATCACGTCACTTGATCTAAAATTAGATACCTAACAAAACTATAATTTAAACATTTAATTAACGTGTTGTTGAGGGGGGTGAGAAGAAGCAAGGGAAGCCAAAATATAACCAGAATAGACGTCAGCCCTAAAGTGGTTGTAAACCCTCACATATACCTAATGAAGTGACTGGCCTCAGGTGATACACAGAGATTAAACAAATTTTCCTACATAAGTTGTACCTCTTTATCTGAAGTCTTCTCACCCCTACAGCCATTCAAAGTCTACAAATTATAAAGCTTGTCTGATCGGTCAAAAAAAGGGAGTGGAGAGCTGAAGTTACACTCTGCAGAACTGATAGGAGGAAAGGGACACGCCCCACCCTTCACACAGCACATAGGAACAGACCTGAGGCTGTGAATCACAGACTGTGTGCGGGAGATCCCTCCTCTGTCACCTTTTTTTTCTTGGTGTCAGGAAACTTGTCAGACGTGATTCATACTGATAGCAGCAGACAGAAATTACACTTAGTGCTCTGGATTTAGACAAGTACACATTATAGAGGGTTAGTTCCCTTGTTCCTATTTCATGTTTGAGGTTTACAACCACTTTAAGTTTTCATAAAAATAGTTTCCTACTAGACGAGACCTTATTTATTTTCCACAACATCAGAAGAACAACATGACCAATCCTCACCTGTTCCTCCAGCCTTCTGAACCTCTCAAAAAATGGCTTCCTCTGCTCCAGTACCCGCCGTTGCTCCATAAAGACGCTCTGTAGGCAGAAACCAACCAAGAACAGGAACCTGAAGATGTGACCTCCAGCCATCATCATTGTCCACCGTCCTTTTGATATCACTTACGAAATATGAATCTTCTTATATGGACTATGACTCTTTCAACTTTCTGGTCCCTCGGTTTACATTCCTTACTCTTTTACTTTCCAGTAGACGTCCTCTTTGTGATAAATGGCCTTCCTTTATTATTTTCCAAAAAGTTGTATTCCCTTATTTATTCCTTTTTTATTGTTCCTTTATATGTCCTCACGTGCAGATTCCGAGCTTCTCCTCCAGTCTGAACCTTTCCTCCTCTGATTCTTCTCTCTGTGTTCCCCCCACACTCAGCTCTGGCTCCATCCACAAATAGATGGGTTTTGCAGGCGCACGGACTATTCCCAATGAGCCAATTTTAGACGCTAGAAGGAGCGTCTTGTATGCCCGGGCTCCAGAAAAAAAGTGATATTTATGGGACAGCCTATGAAACTGACTAGGTCAGTCTTATTTTAAGTCTTTTTGCAGATACCAGGAGCTCCTCTTTCAACCACATGGTTTTTACAGCATCCTGGACAGCATGGAGTGTACAATGGAAGATAATATCAACACAAAGTAAATGGCAAGCTTTCCGTAAAAACTCCAAGAGATGTAATAAGCAACAAGGTTCATGTAACCCTTTCACTCACAGAGCCTTTTTTTGTGCACACATACTAAAATTATTTCTTATTTAAAAAATGTTCTCAATACAATTTATTGATTTTTCAAATAGTTTATATATATATATATATATATATATATATACCATTTGAGTGTCATGGCAAAGGCTGTGAATACTTACAGTATGTACATGTGATTTTTTTTTTTAGTTTTAATAAATTTGCAGGTTTCAAATAAACTTCTTTCATATTGTCATTAAGGGGTATTTTTTGTAGAATTTTGAAGAAAATTATTAAGTTAATCCATTTTGGAATAAGGCTTTAACATAAAAAATGTGGAAGAAGTGAAGCGCTGTGAATACTTTCCAGATGCACTGTGTAAGGCTGGATTCACACCTATGCAGTTTTAGTGCTTTTTGCATTTTGCAGATTTGTACTACAGTCCATTTAACATGGTTGCCTATGGAACACGTTCTGTAGTGCAAATCTGCAAAAATGCAAAAAGCACAACGAATGCATAGGTGTGAATGCAGCCTAAGTGTAAATATATATATATATATATATATATATATATATAAATATATATATATATATATATATATATATTTATACATATATATATATATACATACACACACATATATATATATATATATATATATATATATATATATATACATACATACACACACACACACACACACACAAACAATGCATAGGTGTGAATGCAGCCTAAGTGTGTGTGTGTGTGTGTGTGTGTATATATATATATATATATATATACACCCCTCACATGTTTGTAAATATTTTATTATATCTTTTCATTTAAAAACACAGAAGAAATTACACATTGCTACTAAAGTAGTGAGTGTACAGCCACCTGTGGCCACCTGACGCAACACCAATTTTATACCATTGAAGGAGTGGTTATCCTTAAATGAACTAAAGGCGCAGACACAGACTAGGTCTGGTGAGTGGCCATTTCATCTGGTGGTTGGTGATTAGAAGGAGCACCTTAAGCCTGAAAAGAAGTACTTTTGAAATAAGAGGAACTAACCAGCACTGAAGCGATTGTTCATTTCTATGCACTGTGTACTTTTCTTATAGGAGTGATCACTCACTTGAAACATTCATATTATACTGTATTGTGATTGTTTTTTATTATATGTGGTTTAAGGCACTATAAAGTACCTTATTTTTATATTTTGCTGGGGTTGGTCCCGGGTGATCACTCTCTTGGGACACCCATATTATCCTTGTATTGGTTGGTGTTTTAGTGCACTTTAGATGTTGGATAGTAGGGGTGTCTCCATGTGAGTGTTCACTTGCAACACCCATAGCATATTTAGATTTTACAGTTTGTGGGCATTGTAAGGCACTTTAACTATTTTTAACTAACTTTAACTATTTGATATCAGTGCAGAGGTAAGTGACCCGGGTAACGGGTGAACTCTGCAGTGGTACTAATTTACTTTTTAGTTTATATTTAGCACTATTGGAATAAAAAAGAGAAAATATCCAGTGAGCGGAAGTTGTGTGGAGGAAAATGCCTTGTTGATGTCAGAGGAGAATGGGCAGACTGGTTTGAGATGATAGAATGGCAACAGTAACTCAAATGACCACTTGTTACAACGAAGGTATGCAGAATACCATCTCTGAATGCACAACACATCGAACCTTGAGAAAGATGGGCTACAGCAGCAGAAGACCACAGTGGGTGCCACTCCTGTCAGCTAAAAACCATGTAGAGAATCTGAATCTACTGCACCCTTTTCATCAACCGTATGGATATATAGGATATATATTATGACAATGCCTAAATATTTTAATATTGAAATAAAATTTAGATTTTTTTTTATATTTTTGTATTATATTTTCACCTGTCTTTTTTTTTTTTCTTGTTAGAGTTACCAAATTATAGCATGTGGTGCTGATGATTATCAGACATTCAGCAACCTTTCTTGGATACCAAATATCTGAAGCCTCAAAATTGTGCACACCAATGAAACGGTGAAAAATGCCCCAAACTGTCCGTAGACAACACTTTAAAAGCCTTTACAGCTCATCATTAGAGCTGTTCATGAATGATGGCCGTATAATTATTGCTCTCTTGAAGGCTTACACAGCGATACCGAATACATGTAACAGAATTGCAGTTTTCCTACACATGCGCACACAATGCATATCTGCAGCTTTTTTTTTTTTTTTATCAAACTTTTTTTTACTTTATTGCTACACAAGGTGGCTGAAAAGACTCCTATCTTAGCATAGTGCCAGTGACATGTTCTCTTTAAGGAGACATCAGGTGTCTGTTAGACCCCCAATATCATGTCTGCAATTTGCAGAAGCTGATTGAGCACAGACTGTGCTTGATCAGCTTCTTCCTCAGTCATAGTGACTGTGCTTTGACATCACTAAACCTGGAAGTGCTCAGAA
This sequence comes from Lithobates pipiens, assembly GCF_037356315.1. Taxonomy (NCBI): domain Eukaryota; kingdom Metazoa; phylum Chordata; class Amphibia; order Anura; family Ranidae; genus Lithobates; species Lithobates pipiens. The sequence continues at coordinate 319,231,882 of NW_027507784.1, read as the reverse complement.
CTGAGTGTTTCCGGGTTCACACTGCCCAGTAGAGATCAGCGAATGGAAGTTCCATTACAAATGTACAGAAGTGATCTCCCCCCCTTCCCTTCTATGTGAAAGCTAGCTGCCTGCGGTAAAAACGTAAACAAGCTTCTGGCTGCCATAGTGGCTGGGAGTTTGATTACTTGACAGCGGAAGTATAAGGTTAAAGGGGTTGTAAATGTTCGCGTTTTTTTATAGGATGCATAGGATGCATTAAGGTGAAAAAATACCTGACAATACCGGCCCCCCCAGCCCCCAGTTTTACTTACCTGAGCCCAAAATTTTCTTGGGGGCCCCCTCTCCACCTTCTCTGAGACATTCAATAAATAGCAGCTAGACTTAAAATCAGTTTACTGTATCAGATCAGGCAGCGATTGTGATTGGTTGGCAGAGGTTACAGCATATCATTACCGCTTACTGACTGGTTGCTAGAGGTTACAGCACACATTAAGGCTCAATGATTAGTTGCTAGAGGTTACAGCACATGATTTCTGTTTGTTGATTGGCTGCTAGAGATTACTGTACAGTAATACTGCTCACTAGTTGCTATAGGTTACAGCACATCTTCTCCACACTGCAGGGGGGCATGATATACATATGAATACCTCCTTTATTTACATATGAATGCCGCTGGCCTCAGCTATTTACATATGCATGTCGCTGCTATTTACATATGAATGACGGTTATTTACATGTAAACACAGGGTCTGCAGGTGAGTCATCTGTACACAACAATAGGGCAAAGCTGGGCAGCATTAGTAGCAGCACTTCACACTGAGATATTAGGACACAGGAAGGGACTAACTTCAAGGGACGAGGGAATTTAAACTGGGATAGTTGGCAAGTATGAGGCAGCTGCTTTGGGCCCCACAACAATGACAGGGCCCAGGGCAGCTGCCCCTTTTGCCCTGCCTTAAAGACAGCCCTGCCTGAGCCCGTTCAGCTGCTGCGCTTGCCCCTGATCCCCCCTTGCTGCTCAGCCTGGTCGTTGATTGGCTGGAGTGGATGGATTGAAAGCAGCGCAACCATTGGCTCGTGCTGCTTTCGATCACATCCAATGACGCGGTGCGCCGGGGGTGGGGCCAAGTGATACAGTGAGCGGCTATAGCCGTCAGCCATATCACAAAAGCACGCCTGCAAGAACTAACCTAAACCACCATGCGAGAGCTTGCATGAAGGTGGTTAGTTCTTGCAGGGAGGAGCTGAGACAGCCGCCGAGGGACCCCAGAAGAGCAGGTTCGGGGCCACAATCTGCAAAACGAGCCACACAGTGGAGGTAAGTATAACATGTTTGTTAGTTAAAAAAAAAGAAAAATTGTCTTTACAACCCCTTTAAGTAACTAAGCAGGTGAAAGAGGCAACCAACAAAATGAAGAGTGTCAAAAGTGTCCAATCTATCCGTCACAATGTTGCAGTACTGCTAAAATTCGCAGATCACCGCCATTACTAGTAAAAAAAAATAATAATAATAATAGAAATGCCATAAAAATGCTATAAATATTTTCCATAGTTTGGAGATGCAATAACTTTTGTGCAAACCAATCAATATACACTTATTGTGTTTTTTTTTTTTTTTTACCAAAAATATGTAGAAGAATATATATTGGCCTAAACTGATGAAGAAATTTTTTTTAATTTTGGATATATTTATTATAGCAAAAAGTACAAAATATTGTTTTTGTTTTTTTTTTCAAAATTGCCGTTCTTTTTATGTTTATAGCGCAAGAAATAAAAACCCCAGAGGTGATCAAATATAACCAAAATAAAGCTCTATTTGTGGGGAAAAAAATGACGCCAATTTTGTTTGTGTACAGCGCTGAACGACCGCACAATTGTCAGTTAAAGCGACGCAGTGCCCTTTTTGTTAAAAAAAAAAAAAAAAAAGCGACGCAGTGCCGAATTGTAAAAAGTGCTCTGGTCAGGAAGAGGGGAAAATCGTCCAGGGCTGAAGCGGTTAAAGAACTTAGTCAGGTTATAGCCAGGCCTCTATTCCTAATTCTCATGGACAGCATACTGTACCAACCGATTGGCGAAAGGCCCACGTGGTACCAATATTCAAAAAAGGGCAGAGATCTATTCCTGGGAACTATAGGCCTGTCAGCCTAACATCGGTAGTTTGTAAACTATTTGAGGAGATGATAAGGGACCATATCCAAGAATTTGTTGATCAAAACAGTATAATTAGTAGTAATCAACATGGGTGTACAAAAGGTTGTTCATTTCAGGTCTGATTTCAGACAAAAAATTTGGGCTAAAATGGGACCTGAAATGGTGAACGGGGACGCATCGGACCCTTCCTGTAAGCCACATGCAGTGTGAACCCAGCCTATAAGACTTTACAACCACTTTAATTACTTTCTTACTGGGCACTTAAATCCCTCCCCTGTCCAGACCAATTTTCAGAGATGATGCATTTTGAATGACAATTGCGCAGTCATGCTACACTCTACCCAAATGAAATTTTAAAATAAAATTTCCCACAAATAGAGTTTTCTTTTCGGTGGTATTTGATCACCTCTGTGGTTTTTATATTTTGTTAAAAAAATTTAAAAAGACCATATGAAAAAAAATAAATGTATAATTTGTTATATTTTGTTATAAAATTTTGCAAACAGGTAATTTTTCTCCTTCGTTGATGTACGCTGATTAGGCAGCACTGATGGGCACTAATAGGTGGCAGTGATTGGGCACTGATGGGTGGCAATAATGGGCACTGCTTGGTTACACTGATAGGCAGCACTGCTAGGTGGTGCTGATTGGCACGGCACCACTAGTGGGAATTAATAGGTGGCACTTGTGGGCATTGATAGGTGGCACTGGTGGGCACTGGCAGGGGGTACTGGTGGGCACAGACAAGGCAGAATTGCCTCTTCCTCTTCGGGACTAATGTCCCTTGCACATAAGCCGGCGACCGCCTTTTTTTTTCTCCTCACGCTGTCAGCGTGAGGAGAAAAGAAAACCAAGGTTTTGTTTACATCATGTAATCAGCTGTCATTGGCTGACAGCTGACCACGTGGTAAGGGGCCGGGATCAGCCCCTTACTCGGATTGGTGATCACCCGAGTCTCAGTGACTCAGCGATCACAGCGCGCATGGGGAGCGTGCACAGGGGAGGACGTCATATGACGGCCTCCCAGAAATTCAGGTCCGTGCTGTGGCTGTCATTCGGCTATAGTGCAGACGCCAAGTGGTTAAAGCGGAGTTCCATCCATTTAAAAGTCAGTAGCTCCAAAAAGTGTAGCCACTGATTTTTAATAATCAGACACTCACCTGTCTCATGGTCCAGCGATGCAGCCGCGCAAAGCCTCGCTCGTTTCTGTGGTGCCGGCATTCTAACTGTGGGTGCCCAGCTGTGGCTCATAGCCGGGCACGCACTGCATGTTGTGATTGGCCAACCAATCTTCTGGAACCTGTGACATGTCCCAGAAGATTGCAGGGGGGGGGGAGAGAATTGAACTTCCTTCCGGAGCCACGACACCGAGGGAGGAAGTGGGAGCTGGGTGCCTGTAAAAAAAGGTTAACCCGCAATAAAAAATGGCATGTCAGGGGGTCACGAGCACTTAAAGCGGAAGTTCCATTTTTGGGTGGAACTCCACTTTAAGGACATTTTTCTCTAGAAGAAAACACAGCAGGAACTTTGAGGAATGCCCCATACACACGGTCGGACATTGCGACAACAAAATCCGTCTGATTTTTTCCAACAGATTTTGTCCTAAACTGGTGTTGCATACACACGGTCGGACAAAGCTGTCAGAAAAACCGATCGCTTGGAACCTGATGATGTTTGTTCATTACGACGGGACTACGTTGAGGCTAGTAGCCAATAGCTTTGGTCTCGTAATTTGATCTGAGCATGCGTGGCACTTTGTCCGATCGGAATTCTCTACAAACGATTGGAAAAAGTCCGATCAGATTTTTTTGTCGGAAAGTTTGAGGTCCTGCTCTCAAATTTTTTCCGTCTGAATTTCTGATGGAAAAAGTCCGATAGAGCCCACACACGATCCGATCGGACGTTTTCCATCAGAATTTCCGACCGTGTGTACAGGGCAGAAGTCTCCCAAAGTTAAAGGAATGCCCCCAGTAGGGTGACCATACACTGTACAATCTGATTGTACAATCTCATTTAGATCTACCATCAACTATGTAGTACAAGGACCTGCTTCATTGGATAAAGAATATTATTATGGCTTGTCATATTATAGATTTGGTAAATTTAAAGGAGATTGTACAGAATGTATACAATGAACTTGTATAATGTATGGCCAGCTTTAGACAGCTGTCCCATTGGGAAATTTCCCTTCAACTCTTACTCTAAGGACAACTCTATAATTTTGGATTTGCCCTCATTTTCTGTCTCGGTGAAAATGGTTAATAGTACAAATAGACTGGTGATGTGCCCTAACGGGGGCATAGAGAACAATAAAAACTTTTAACTCCTTATTCTATCCAAAAAGAAAAAAAAAAGTTTTGTCTAGAGATACATTTTAAGACAAATGAGTTGGGATGCATCATCCAACCACTACAAAATGGCACTTAAAGTGAGCAAGCACTCTCTTCATTGCATTTCCACAGCAGTGATGCTTTTCTCTGTAACTGATTTCTATAATTGCAATTTAGAATGCTTGGGTCAAGGAAAATGTTAGATGAGATGTCGCCACCTTGTGGATACAAGTGGTACAATACAATGTGATACAAGTGATACAAATGATACAATGCAATTCAAATGATACTGTGATGCAAACAATACAATGTAATACAATACCAAAATGAATAGGATACATTATATTCACCAAGACACTGAACTCTGGTTTAACGAGATCAGCTCTGGAGCATTTTTTTTTTTCATTTTTTGCACACATGTAAAAATCCAAATTTTTGGCAATAAAATTACTTAACCACTTCCCGACCGGCTCCTGTATATATACGGTGGCAGAATGGCTCTGCTGCATGAATTCGCCATATATATACTGCGGCTCCTTTAAAAGCCATAGCAGGCGCATGCGCACAGCTGCACGCTGGGGGACCCGTAATCGCGGGCACAAGAGCAGGAACGGGGATTTGCGTGTGTAAACACACAAATCCCTGTTCTGTCAGGGGAGGAGAAACAGATCATCTGTTTCTACTAAGTAGGAACAACGATATGTCTCCTCCCCCAGTCAGTCCAATCCCCTCACAGTTAGAACACACCTAGGGAACACTTAACCCCCTAGTGTCAACCCCTTCCCTGCCACTGACATTTAGACAGTAATGATCCCTGTATAAATGTCAATGGTCCCAAAAAAGTGTCAAAAGTGCCGTATGGCAAAAAATGGCCAGATCAGGAAGGGGTTAAATTCTTCAGCGGCTGAACTGTAATTATTTTAATAAAAAATAATATCTAAGTATCTTTTTTTTCTAGTCACATGATCCAGCTCTTTCCCAGCCTGTCTGCAAGGAAACAGTGGCAGGAGGAGCTTCTAGTCCTCCATGGCTGGTCAAAATAAACCCTGTACGTAATGCACTTCCTTTATTTTATTTTTTTATTATTTTTATTGAAAAAGATATAAAACAGTTGCTCCTTTAAGACCCTCCCACTGTTAGTGAAATTTGACCACACCCACTACTTGATGCAGTTTGGAGTGTGTATGTGTGTGTGTGTGTGTGTGTGTGTGGGGGGGGGGGGGGGGGTTTGGGGGGTTGTGGTTGAGTTCCTGTACCTATTTTCTGTGAATAAAAGCCCTGCATAGCCGTGGTCACATCTCACATAGTGGGGAAGTATGTTCTCAGTCTGTGCATGCGCTGTCGTTTTTACTGGAATCTGCTGTTAATAATCAGGGCAGGGCTGGGTGGGTGCACCTGAACTGACCACGAGAGATACAGGCATGCCATACACTGGCACAGTATCCTGTATCTTCTAGCAGCAATCCCAGGAATGCAAACTGATCGTGGTTGGCATGGTCAGTTAGATACAGGAACTAAGGGGAACTGGCAAGATCACCAGGTATACATCAGTACTAAATGAGATAAAAAAAAAAATGGATATTTACCAAGACTTATATACATAACCCAATACATATATATTTAACCACTATGCGTCCGGGGCAATTTTTAAAAATTTCACACACATTTTAAAATAAATAGAATAAATATCCAACATGTCAAGACCCAAAATTGCATACACATGTGAAATGGCGAAACACTACATCATCAAAAAATTTTCATAGGTGATGCTTTAAAGTGGTTGTAAACCCTTACAAACCACTTTGACCTACAGGTAAGCCTAGATTAAGGCTTACCTGTAGGTCCAAGAAATATCTCCCAAACCTATACGGTTTAGGAGATATTTGCCCGAAGACAGGCACCGCTATCTATGGCGCATGCGCCGTAGACAGCGGCGCGCAGGCGCACTGAGCGGGGCATCGTCGATGACGGCAATGCCGCGAGTCTCGGGCTCCCGTGCGCATGCGCGGGAGTGACGTCATCGCTGCTCCGGCGAATCACAGCACTGGAGCAGCGAGACCCACGGAGACCCACCAAGAAGATGGACGCTCGGAACTACAGGGGACAGCGGTGACTTCGCTGGCTCCTGTGTCAGGTAAATGACACATAATGGACTACTATGCGATGCACAGTAGCCCATTATGCTTTGCCTTTACAGGGAATGAAAGAGGAAGTAAACCCATCAGGGTTTACTTCCTCTTTAAACACCTTCACAGGTTATGACTTTAGAGTTAACCATGAATTATGGTTCTAAATTTATTGCTGGTTCTTAGCAATACCTCACGCAGTGGCGGCCGGAGCTCAATATTTTTTTTTTGGGGGGGGGGGATGCAGGGTTCTAACCCCAAGCCCACCCTTTTTTTAAGCCAATTAGAGCCTCTAGCTCTAATCATGTGTTTAAAAAAAAAAAGCCCATTGAAATCCATGCGTCCGGTGCCCTGCATGTAGATTAGGGGCCAGGTGCATGGATTGGGGGGGGGGTGGAACCCCTGCACTCCTAATGGACCGTCCACCACTGACCTCACGTGTGGCACAATTGCAGTTTAAATACACATTAAAATTGGACTTTATTTCTATCACAAGGAGGCTAATACACCATCCCTTCTCAATACTGTAAGAGTGAACAGGCGGTTGTAAAGCCCCCTGGATCACTCATACCCAACAGCAATCACCAGCTGAAAAAAAATTAAACTATACTCATGAGCTTATTTTAATCACTTGAAAACCAGGATGTTTTAAAATGGCCTAAGGGTGGCAAGTGTTTTTGGAGGGTAACACACACTTTAAGAAAAATGTATACATTAACCACTTCAGCCCTGGAAGATTTTACCCCCTTCCTGACCAGGACACTTTTTGCGATTCGGCACTGTGTCAATTTAACTGACAATTGCGTAGTCATGTGACGTTACACCCAAACAAAATTGACGTCCTTTTTTTCCCACAAATATAGCTTTCTTTTGGTGGTATTTGATCACCTCTGCGGTTTATATTTATTGCAGCCAAAGGACCAGGCCCCTTTTTGCGATTCGGCACTGTGTCGCTTTAACTGACAATTGTGCGACGTGGCTCCCAAACAAAATTGGCGTCCTTTTTTCCCCAAAAATAGAGCTTTCTTTGGGTGGTATTTGATCACCTCTGCAGTTTTTATTTTTTGCGCTATAAACAAAAATAGAGCGACAATTTTGAAAAAAATTCAATATTTTTTACTATTTGCTATAATAAATATCCCCCAAAAATATATAAAAAAAACATTTTTTTCCTCAGTTTAGGCCGATACGTATTCTTCTACATAATTTTGGTAAAAACAAAAATCACAATTAGCGATTATTGATTGGTTTGCGCAAAAGTTATAGCGTTTACAAAATAGGGGATAGTTTTGTGGCATTTTTATTAATTTTTTTTCACTAGTAATGGCGGCGATCAGCGATTTTTATTGTGACTGCGACATTATGGAGAACACATCGGACATTTTTGACACATTTTTGGGACCATTGTCGTTTATACAGCAATCAGTGCTATTTAAATGCAATGAATCATGTGTAAATGACACTGGCAGTGAAGGATTTAACCACTAGGGGGTGGGGAGGGGTTAAATGTGTGTGTGTGTGTTTTTTTTTTAACTGTAGGGGGGCGTGGCTTGGCATCTGACGTCACTGATCGTCTTTCCCTATAACAGGGAACAGACGATCAGTGACAGGCTCAGTAGGAAGCACGGGGAGAGGTTTGTTTGCACAGACCTCTCCTCGTTCTTCATCTATGTGACCCGATCGCGGGACACCAGCGGCGATCGGGTCCGCTGGCCCCGCGGCCATGGTCACGGAGCTCAGGACCGGCGGCGCGCTCCCGGCCCACGGCTGGGCACTTAAAGAGCAACATACAGGTACGTACTTGTGCCCAGCCGTGCCATTCTGCCGACGTATATGTGAAGGAGGTGGTCCTTAAGCAGATAAACAAAAAAAATGCGACAATTTTGAAAAAAAATCTATATTTTTTACTTTTTGCTATAATAAATATCCCACAAAAATTTTCCTCAGTTTAGGCCGATACGTATTCTTCTACATATTTCTGGTAAAAAAAATTGCAAAAAATGTATATTGATTGGTTTGCGCAAAAGTTATAGCGTCTACAAAATAGGTGATAGTTTTATGGAATTTTTATTATAATTTTTTTTTTTACTAGTAATGGCGGTGATCTGCATTTTTTACTGAGTTTTACTGCGACATTATGGCGGACACATCCGACACTTTTGACACATTTTTGGGGACCATTGTCATTTATACACCGATCAGTGCTATAAAAATGCACTGTTTACTGTAAAAATGTCACTGGCAGGGAAGGAGGCAATTAAGGGGTTAACTGTGTTCCCTCTCTGTATTCTAACTGAAGGGAGGAGGGGACTGTGTAGGGGAGATGATAGATCGCTGTTCATGCTTTGTTTGAACGGACGATCAGTCTCTTCTCCCCTCAGAGAACCGGAAACTGTATGTTTACACACACAGGTCCTGCTTCTCGGTGTGTCAGCAGCGATCGCGGGAATACGGTGGTGATCGCGACCGACAGGCATTCACATCGGCTCCAGGAGCGAGCAGCGGGCAAGTGCACCCCTAGTGGCCACAGGGTGAAGCAACGTTACATAACGCTGTTTGGCCAAGCCATACCATTCTGCCTCAGTAAAACTGTGGCGGCTGTTCTGCAAGTGAGTTAGGTATGATGCCAAAGATGCAGAAAAAGAGAATTAAAGCTACTCTAACACTAAAAATCTATCCCTATATGGAGTAGGTATAGCCAAAAAATTTCTAAAATGTTTTGGACAGAGAAGGATTAACGTGGGAGTACCCTCCCTTGGTTGAGTTTTACCTATAGGTAATCCTATAACACAAAGACCTGTGCCTTGAACTGCAACTCCCGCAAGCATGCATTAGCCCTTGTACACACGGTTGGACATTCCGACAACAAGATTTTGTCCGAAACTTGTGTTGCATACACACGGTCGGACAAAGTTGTTGGACAATCCGATCGTATGTAACGTGATGATGTTATTTCGTTACGACTGGACTACGTTCAGGCTAGTAGCCAATAGCTTTGGTCTAGGAATTTGATCTGAGCATGCGTGGCACTTTGTCCGATCGGAATTCTCTACACACAATTGGACAATGTCCGATCGGATCATGTTGTCGGAAAGTTTTATAGCCCAGCTCTAATACTTTGTCCGTCGGATATTCCGATGTAAACAGTCCGATGGAGCCCACACACAGTCGGATTATCTGATAACACGTTCCTATCGGACATTATCCATCGGAATGTCCGACCCTGTGTACAAGGGCTTAAAGTGACGCCATTGCGGCTTGTCCATTCATTCGTGACAGCGCGGCGCTGGAGGGCTTCGTTTTCAGGTAAGTTTCACATAATGTGCTAGCATGCAATGCATACTAGTACATTATAATAGGGTGACCAGACGTCCCTGGTTTCAGGGGACAGTCCCCGGATTGAGGACAATGTCCCCTGTGCCTGTCTGTCCCCAGATTTGTCCCTGGATTGCAGGGTGGGTGCTGAGGCAGAACGGGGCTCAGTGGCGACGCTATGGGGTTGCAGCCCGCACCCGGATGACAACCGCCAGAGGGGGACACTAGGTCCAAACTGGCACTGTCCCAGCATTGAGAGGGGCACAGCGGCTCTCTCCTCTTCCTCCTTCCCTTCCGGGATCTTTTCAGCTCCACACAGTGTGTGGGGAGGAGGGTGTGAGGCAGAGACAGGGTCCCACACACCGCAATTGCATTCCTCTCCCCCCTCCCCCCGGCTGCACTCACTGTACAATGCTTCCTCCTCGGCTCTAATATGACAAGTACACAGGCCAGGAGGAAGAGCCGAGGAGGAGGGACACCTCGCTACAGCATCTGCCTGGGGGCCAGGGCTGAGGTCTGTAATAACAGGAGTCTTGGGGGACATGGTGGGGGGCTGGTAACAATTATGCTGCCAGGAGTCATTTTAGGGAGGGGGTTGGGGGTTTGAGATTATGTTCTAGGGGTGCTTTGTTTTGGGTCTTGTGCTAGAAGGAGGGGCAGATTTGAAGTTTAACCCCCCCCCCCCCACAGCAATTCCTCTCCCTTCCCAAAGCACCCCCTTGCACATATCCTCTAACCCTCATCCCCACATACAGTATGTCCCTGGTTTTCATTTTAAAAATCCTTACATTATAAGTGACCCGCTGTTGGAAGTCAACATGTTTATTATATCAGACATTCTTTGATTTTTAAAAAACCGGATACACACTTCAAAAGACCGCCAACTTAGTGTATCATCACAGCGCTAAACACACCCTGCCTCCAGCTGCTACTTAAAAATATGAATATATAGATCAGAAGGTAAAAACAGAAATAAAATAAATTATCAGATAAATCACCTTGTAGCGCTTAACTACTACTAAAATAGATAACAAAAGTTATACACATTGATTGCAAAACTATGTTAGCCCCAAAATGATGTAAATTCACTTGTGCATAATCAATAGTGACTCAATAGTGATAAACTCTACTGCAATATTATCCAAATGTGAAAAAATTTGAAAAAATTAGTAAAATTAATAAACACAAGTGTATAGAGAACAAAGAATATATATAGTCCATAAAAAGAAATCCAGAATACGGAAAACTTTCTTTTATGTGAGAATTCAGTATTCAGAATTCACTGAATTCTCACATAAAAGAAAGTTTTCCGTATTCTGGATTTCTTTTTATGGACTATATATATTCTTTGATCTCTATACACTTGTGTTTATTAATTTTACTAATTTTTTAAAAAAATTTCACATTTGGATAATATTGCAGTAGAGTTTATCACTATTGAGTCACTATTGATTATGCACATGTGAATTTACATAATTTTGGGGCTAACATAGTTTTGCATTCTTAGATTTTTACTGCCTGGTTAATAAAGCCATTTTGCCTATGTTGGAAGTTGTCTTGGAATGCCAGTACAGCAATCCTACCCAGCAGGGTGTTTGTAAGAAGGAGTCATAAATGGGAATCCATCTCCTAAAGGATGTTCTCACATCGGCCCTTCTCATGTGATTAATGGGGGGGGGGGGGGGGGTAGAAGATCATCAGACCTCCTGGGGAGGTAGGAATTAAAATTACTGATTTCCTGAATTACAGCAACATCAAAGGCCAGCTGTTACTGGAAGATGACTTGGGTCAAAGCATTGGTTCATGGACTAATGCTGCCATCTGGTGGAGACCACAACACACTTCCTGGAAGATGTTTGGGGGAGTAACATACTTCCTGGTGATTAGGAAGGATGGACTATTATAGCATCTCATTGGACAGAGGACTACAGGTGCGGGCAGAGGGTGTTTGTTTGCATTGTGTCTGAAAATGCTTTAAAAGGTAATGGCCAGCTAGGGGTTTTTTCTCTTTTTTTCTTGGAGCCCGGCCAGCATTCAGAACCTGAAAGGAAGGACTTACGATATCGTATCACCCCCCTCTCTTTTTGTTTTATATGCTCTGTATTATTCTTTTAGTCTTATGTTAGTTTTCTACTGTCTTTGGAAATAAACCAACATTTTCTACTTTGAGCATTGACGTTTTATATATATATATATATATATATATATATATATATATATATATATATATATACACATACATACATATTATATGTATATATATATATATATATATATATATATATATATATACACACACACACACACACACACACACACACACACACACACATATATAAAATAGCTAGCTATAGGAATAGGAAAGATAATACATATTTATGATAAATATGGGAAATCCAAAACTACCCCATATGTATTTCACCCGCTGTACAACGCACATGTGCATTGATGTCAGATTGAGTGCTCCGCCCCATGTGTTTTATCACAAACGACGTCTTCAGGGAAATCAGGAACACAAATGGCACGTACACTTGGTCGGAATTTCCAACAACAAATGTTCGATGTGAGCTTATTGTTGTAAATTCTTATCGTGTGTAGGCTCCAACAAACATTTTCTGTCAGAATTTCCGACAACAAAAATTTGAAAGCTGGATTTTAAATTTGACGACAACAAAATTCTGATCATGTGTAGACGCACAAAATTCCAAGCATGCTCGGAATCAAGCAGAAGAGCCGCACTGGCTTTTGAATTTAAATTTTCTTGGCTCGTCATACGTCACCGCGTTCTTGATGTTTGGAATTTCCGACAACATTTGTGTGACCGTGTGTATGCAAGACAAGTTTGAGACAACATCCGTCGGAAAAAAAAACAGGATTTTGTTGTCGGAATGTCCAATCGTGTGTACGCGGCATAAGACTTAATTTGTGATGAAACACATAGGACGAGGCGGTGGCACACAGTCTGCCATCGCTGTGCATGTGCAATGTATGGCGGGATACAATGTTCTGTTTGTGTACTGCTGTTTTGTGGGTATATTACAGATTTATAGTGACAGCACTGCACAGATGAATATACACAGTATGTATCTTTTTGATATTCATTTGTGGATATTGGATATTGGTGGGAGCAGCTCTCATCCTTATGGTTAAGCATTTTAAGAAATAAAAGTTTTTTTAAGTTGTGAATTTCGACATTTGTGCAGAGTTCATTTGGGTTTAACAATTATCTACTCTTTCAAAAAAAAAATGTTTTGGCATTACAAACTCTTCGATTAGTTCTTTCTGATCAATTGTTTCCGAAGTTATTTCCTCTTCTAATCAAATGTTCTTGTTATTTCTTTTTTGATTAAACACTGTTAGGATGTTTTCTTTTCAGAATGAACTTGATGTCTCTCCTCTGAGGAAATTTCTTAGAACGATTTCTCTTCTGAATGAGTAAGCGTGTTTCTCTTTTAAGTGAATGTTCTTCATGTTTCTAGATTTCTATTCTGAGTGAATGTTCTTCTGGTGTTTTATTTTCTGGGTGAATATTCTCAGAATATTTTCTCTCTGAATGAAAGTTCTTGGTGTTTCTCTTCTGAGTGAATGTTCTTCAGGTCTTTCCTCTTCTGAGTGACTATTTGGTGTTTTCTCTTCTGAGTGAATGTTATTCAGGTGTTTTCTCTTCTGCGTGAATGTTATTCAGGTGTTTTCTCTTCTGAGTGAACGTTATTCAGGTGTTTTCTCTTCTGCATGAATGTTATTCAGGTGTTTTCTCTTCTGAGTGAATGTTCTTCAGGTGTTTTCTCTTCTGAGTGAATGTTCTTCAGGTGTTTTCTCTCCCGGGTGAATTTTCTTAGTATACTTTCTATTTTGAATGAATGTTCTTAGGGTACCTTCTTTTCTGAGTGAATGTTCTTAGGTGTTTTCTACAGCTGTACCACCTTAGAGGCAGACTAAGGGGACTATATTAGATATTTTTATTGTTTAACTTTAAACATCAGTAAATCACTGCTCATTTAAAAATTATATTTTTTACAAACTTTTTTTTTCACTGTTACATGTCCCCCAGGGCAGTACCCAGACCTCCATAATCATTGTATGCCCAAAAACGCTCATATATGCCCTCAAAATGGGCACTTTTGATTCTCATGCCGCGTACACACGATCGGAATTCTTGTCGGAAAAAGCTCTGAGGGTTTTCCCGGCAGGAATTCTGAGGGAATTCGGCTCAGGCTGTCTTGCCTACACACAGTCACATCAAATTCCGATCATTTATAACGCGGTGACGTACAACACGTACGAGGTGACTAGAAAAAGGAAGTTCAATAGCCAGTAGCCAATAGCTTCTCGTAGTTGAATCTGAGCATGCGTGATTTTTGGCATGTCGGAATTGCATACACACAATTGGAATTACCGATAGAAAGTTTTTTCGTCTGGAAAATTGAGAACATGCTATCAATTTTTGGCTGGCGGAAATTCGGACAGCTAAATTCCAATGGCGCATACACACGGTCACATTTTCCGATGAAAAGCTCTCATCAGTCTTTTTCTGTCCGGAATTACGATCGTGTGCACGCGGCATTACAGTTTGGGCCCCATAGACATCAATGGGGTTCGTTATTCGGATCCGAACTTTCTCGATGTTCGAGAGTTCTGGCCTGAACCGAATAGGAGTCCATTCGGCCCATCTCTAGTTATAAGTTGAGTTGCAGTTCAGTGAGTAAAATAAGTATTTGATTCCCTACCAACCAACAATAATTCTGGCTCCCACAGACTGACTACACTATGTGATCATGCGGTACACACATTGGTCCTGTCAATTTAAGAAGGTGCTCCTAATGACAACTCATTATGTGTATAAAAGACGCCTGTCCACAGAATCTCTTCCATTTAAACCTCACCATCATGGGCAAGACCAAAGAGCTGTCAGAGGATGTCAGGGGCAAGACTGGAATGGGCTACAAGACCATCAGCTAGAAGCTTGGTGAGAAGGCGACAACTGTTGAAGTGAATATTCGCAAATGGAAGAAATACAAAATAACCAACAGTCTCGAGCTCCATGCAAGATTTTCCCTCATGAGGTAAGGATGATCAAGAGAAAAGTGAGGGATCCGCCCAGAACTACACGGGAGGAGCTGGGAATGATCTCAAGGCAGTTGGGACCAGAGTCACTAAACAAACCATTGGTAACACAATACGCAGCTATGGATTGAAATCCTGCAGCACCCGCAAGGTCCCCCTTCTCAAGAAGGCACATGTACAGGCTGAAGTTTGCCAATGAACATCTAAATGGTTCAGAGAAGAATTGGGGGAAAGTGTTGTGGTCAGATGAGACCAAAATTAAGCTCTTTGGCATTAACTCGACTCGCCGTGTTTGGAGGAAGAAAAATGCTGACTATGATCCTAAGAACACCATCCCTACAGTCAAGCACGGAGGTGGAAACTATGTTTTGGGGCTATTTCTCTGCTAAAGGTACAGGCCGACTTTGCCGCATTGAGGGGTCAATGGACGGGGCCATGTGTTGTAAAATCTTGGGTGAGAACCTTCTTCCCTCAGCCAGAACACTGAATATGGGTCGTGGATATGTCTTCAAGCATGACAATGACCCAAAACATACCGCCAAGGCAACAAAGGAGTGGCTCAAGAAGAAGCATATTAATCCTATAGAAAATGTATGGAGGGATCTGAAACTTTGAATTGCCAAGCAACAGCTAAGAAACCTTAAAGTGGAGGGCCACCCTGAAAAACAAAAATACATTAAAAATTTAGAAAAAAAAATCAGAAAAAAAAAAAATGTTTTTTGTTAACTTACCAGAAATACCTGTTGCTAGGCACATCGTCCTAATCTGCCTCTTCCTCCTCCGCGGTGATCTTCGGTCTTCTCTCTTCCGTGCAGCGTCCTCTGGGTAATGGGGCGCTGTGTGTTCTGGGAACTGTGACTTGCGCATGCGCAGTAGGAAATGGGCAGTGAAGCCGCAAGGCTCTACTGCCTGTTTCCCTCAGTTAAAATGGTGTCGCCGGGACCCGAGAGCCGAGGGACGGGTCAGCCTCGGGCGGCCGACATCGTGGGAGCCCTGGACAGGTAAGTCTGCTTATTAAAAGTCAGTAGCTACAGTGTTTGCAGCTGCTGACTTTTAAAAAAAAATTTTTAAAACTGTCTCTCTTTAAGGATTTAGAGAAGATCTGTAAAGAAGAGTGGACCAAAATCCCTCCTGAGATGTGTGCAAACCTGATCACCAACTACAAGAAACTTCTTACCTTTGTGCTTGCCAACAAGAGTTTCTCCACCAAGGACTAAGTCATGTTTTGCTTGGGCATCAAATACTTATTTTACTCACTGAACTGCAACTCAATTTATAACATTTGTACCATGTGTTTCTTTTCTGGATTTTTGGTTGAGATATATATATATATATATATATATATATATATATATATATATATATATATATATATATATATATATATATATATATATATATATATATATATATATATATATATATAGTAGCCTTCCTTTTAAAGTGTTTATTCAGAGGGAGAGGCATCTCAGGGACAAAATGTAAAATCGATGGGTAAGGTGTTACGAGCCTGGCGATGAGCACGCAGACCCATCCCATGTGCCAGGGCTGTGATGTCACGGCTGTCCCGGGCCTGAATGCCGTTTATTCAGCGACAAATCTGCTTGCTCGGCAGGCTGGAGTTTGCAGCTTAACAAAGAGCTGTGCTGGCAGCACTGACAGAATCCCTCTCACTATGCCTGACTGAGGAGTGCTTGGATCAGCACCATCCTGTGACCGGACCATCCGCATCCTCTCCGGGCTTGTGCCAGGTAACCCTCTGCTGTCATTACTTATTTACAGATTCATCTTAAAGTGGGGATAACATCAGATATATTTGTTCACATTATGTTCATCTATGCTAAGCGATGTACCAGTGTTAACACTTCCAGGTATTTATTACATCTCACAGAGATCACAGTACTCCCCCCTGACAATATCTTCACCTGCTTCTCTCCCCAGAAGGATGGCGCCATCTTTGTTCATACATCATCCAAGGTCACCATCTACTTCCTGGACTAAGATTCATAGATGACACAATTATGTCAGTGATTACACATTCCGTAGCATGTATGCACTTCACATAACATATTTGACTCTAGGTCCACTTTAAATATTAGTTAGGCTGCCATTACCTTTAATAAAGCAGACCTGTAATATTGAGGGTAAGGGAGGGCAAAGTGGCACAGTGGGGTCTAGTTATAAAAATTTGCTGTGTGAATCATCACAAACAGTCCCTGTATTCTGTCTAATATGTTTATTTCCTATGAATGCCAGCCCCATCTAGTGGCCATAATGTGGTAGTTTCCCAAATATCTCATGAAAATACCACATTATGACCAATGGATGAAGCTGACAATCATAAGAAATATTTATAATTGTGATGGCTGTACACATTTTTTTTAGGAAACAGACCTTAGGCCCTTGAACCAGTCGTCCTATACGATGGTTATTTTGCAGTTTTTATACTGTATGTCACAAACAGTCCCTGTATTCTGTCTAATATGTTTATTTCCTATGATCACCAGCCCCATCTAGTGGCCATAATGTGGTAGTTTCCCAAAACATGAAAGTTTCCCAAATATCTCATGAAATATCTCACGATATCTCATAGTTTCCAAAATATCTCATGAAAATACCATATTATGACAACTAGGTGATGCTGACAATCAAAGGAAATATTTATAATTGTGATGGCTTGAGCCAGTCATGCTATACAATGGTTATTTTGCAGTTTTTATCATGTATGTCACAAAGAATCCCTGTAGTTACATTTTCTAATGTCACGGGATAATTGCACACATGTTAATCAAATCCCTATTTTCAATAAAATATTACACTAAAGGTATTTTTAGTGCACGCAAACAAAACATATTACCCATTTTTTGGGTAAAATATAAAAGAAGGGCTTGCGTTGAGTAAATAGACACCAAACATGTCAAGTTTTAAATACCCAATGCCCAATTATGTACCCAAAATAATTCAGGCGATTTTGTAGAAGCCCCTACAGGTTTTTAATTTAGATTAAACCATTAACCACTTAATAACCGGCCTATAGCCGATTAACGGCTATAGGTCGGTTTGCTATCTCTGAGAGGCCGTTAATTAACGGCCTCCCGGAGAATCGTTCGTGCGCGCCCCCTGGGGCGCGCACGCCGGAACATCCGTGCTCGCCGAGTTCACGGGACCCGGCGCAACACGGATCGCGGTAAAGGACCAATGGCAGCGGTCCTTTACCACGTGATCGCTCCGTCCAATGACGGAGCGATCACAAATGTAAACAATTCGGCTTGCCGGGTCAAGCTAAGGTCATCAGTCTCCTCTCCTCACACCGATGCAGCGTGAGAGGAGAGGAGAACATTCCAGTGAAAATAAAAAATAACCGTGAGTGCCCAGCAGTGCCCAAATAGTGCCACAACAGTGCCAGAACAGTGCCAGAACAGTGCCAGACCAGTGCCAGACCAGTGCCATCTATCACCTGTGCCACATCTGTGCCACCTGTGCGACCTGTGCCACCTTTGCCACCTCTGTGCCACCTCTGTGCCACCTCTGTGCCACCTCTGTGCCACCTCTGTGCCAGCAGAGCCACCCCAGTGCCACCCCAGTGCATACCAGTGCATACCAGTGCCACTACAGTGCATACCAGTGCCATACCAGTGCCACACCAGTGCCACACCAGTGCCACCTGTGCCCATCAGTGCCACCTGTGCCCATCAGTGCCACCTGTGCCCATCAGTGCCACCTGTGCCCATCAGTGCCATCTGTGCCCATCAGTGCTCATCTGCGCCACTGCAGTGCCACATCAGTGCCGCCTGTGCCCACCAGTGCCGTCTGTGCCCACCAGTGCCGCCTGTGCCCACCAGTGCCGCCTGTGCCCACCAGTGCCATCTGTGTGCTAATCAGTGCCACCAGAGCCACACCAGTGCCACCAAAGTCACTATAGTGCCCATCAGTGCCACCTGTGCCCATCAGTGCCACCTGCGCCCATCAGTGCCACCTGCGCCCATCAGTGCCACCTGTGCCACTGCAGTGCCCCATCAGTGCCGCCTGTGTCCATCAGTGCCGCCTGTGTCCATCAGTGGCGCCTGTGTCCATCAGTGCCCACCTGTGCCCATCAGTGCCCACCTGGGTGTTAGCTTTCCAAAATGGGGTCACTTTGTGGGCGTTTCCATTGTCCTGGTGCTCCAGGGCCTTCATAAGTGTAATAGGTGGTTGAGGTATTAGATGTGTAATTTATGCTCCTAGAACGCCTGAAGTTGCTACTTCAATGTTGGACTTGTGTATGTGGCCAGGCTGTGTAAAAGTCTAACACATGTGGTATCACCGTACTCAGGAGGAGCAGCAGAATGTATTTTGGGGTTTCATTTGTGGAATGTATATGCCGTGTGAGAGAAATAGCCTGGTAAAATGACAATTTGGTGTGAAAAAAAATTAAAATAAAAAAAATCTTTATTTTGCAAAGAATTGTGGGAAAAAATTACAACTTCAAAAAACTAACCGTGCCACGTACTAAATACCTTGGAATGTCTACTTTCCAAAAAGGGGTCATTTGGGGGGTTTTTGTACATTACTGGCTTGTTAGGGTCTCCAGAAATGAGATAGACTGTCAGTACATCAGCTGTGATCAAATTGATACATTTTCAGTGATTGGCACCATAGCTTGTAGACCCTATAACTTTCACGCAGAATAAATAATATCCACTAATTTGGGTTATTTTTACTAAAGACATTTAGCAGTATACATTTTTGGCCAAATTTATGAATAAAAATTACTTATTTGCAAAAAATTTTAATAGAAATGAAGAAAAATGCTTTTTTTTACAAAATTTTCGGTATTTTTTCATTAATAGCACAAAAAATAAAAAACGCAGAGGTGATCAAATACCACCAAAAGAAAGCTCTATTTGTGGGAAAAAAAGGACGAAAATTTCAGATGGGTACAGTGTTGCATGACCGAGTAATTGTCATTCAAATTGTGAGAGCACTGAAAGCTGAAAATTGGTCTGGTTATTAAGGGTGTTTAAGTGCCCAGTGGTCAAGTGGTTAATGATTGCTCTGACTCCGGTGTGCACAGTGATGCCCAATTCGTGTGGAGCAATCATTGTTTTATTTGTAGGCACACTGAGGCATGTGTGTATACATGGGGGCAGAGAAGGGGGCTATAAAATTTATTGGTGTGCGTTTTTTTATTTTCTTCTACTTTACCTTAAGTTTAGTTTTTAAACCTAAATTTATTGCTATGACATAGGGCAGCTTTTATCAACCAGGGTTCGTTCGGTGCTTGCCAAGAGTTCCTTGAGTTGTGGCTGATTCACATGCATGACTTTTGGGGCCATTTTTCCCATTGGCCACCAATATAAGGAGCATTCCTCCCACTGATCACCAATGTAAGGGGCATTCTTCCCACTGACCTCTTACCTAAGGAGCATTCCTCCTACTGACCACCAATGTAAGGAGCATTCTTCCCACTGACCACCAATGTAAGGGGCATTCTTCCCACTGACCTCTTACGTAAGGAGCATTCATCCCACTGACCACCAATGTAAGAAGCATTCTTCCCACTGACCACCACTGTAAGGAGCATTCTTCCCACTGATCACCAGTGTAAGGAACATTATCTGCACTGACCACCAATGTAAAGAGCATTCTTCTCACTGACCACCAATGTAAGGAACATTCTTCCCATTGGCCACCAATGTAAGGAGCATTTTTCCCACTGACAACCAATGTAAGAAGCATTATTCTCACTGACCACCAATGTAAGGAGCATTCTTCCCACTTACCTCCAATCTAAGGAGAATTCTTCCCACTGACCACCAATGTAAGGGGCATTTTCCCCACTGATCCCCAATGAGTTGGCTTTAGTAGGGGGTTCCCTGAGACCTAAAAAATTTTTTTTAAGACTTCCTCCAAGGTATAAAAGTTAAAAAAGTTAAGAAAGGATGATATAGGGGGCTACTAGCTGCTATGTGATAGAATAGTAGAAATGCTTTACCCACCATGCCCATCCCAAACCCACAGAAGGGACAGTGGGGAAGTTGGGTGGGGGTGGTAATTGAGGGCCTTACGCCAGTGTTGCCAACCATCAGTATTTTTACTGGCAGCAAGTATTTCTCCTGCCAGTAAATGCCAGTAATGCCGCGTACACACGATCAGACTATCCGACTATCAGACTATCGCAGCAGTGTGAACCCAGCCTTAATACTGAAGTTTGCACTTACAACGGTCATTTTTTAACTTTTGGAAATGCCAGTAAAAACTTGGCTGTGCCAGTAAATTTTGGATGTCATATCCATAAATTTCAATCTGGTAGGTTGGCAACACTTCCTTACGGCTGCCTAATTACTTCCACCGCAGAGCTGACAGTTGGCTTGACAATTCTAAACACAGCCCTGGCTGCTATAGTTTTAAAGCCCTTGCTACAAGCCACCATCTATAGTCTCCGCTGGTAGAAGTGGTTAAAGTGGATAAATCTACAGTCTGCATTTTTTAGGTTAGTTGTGGATAGAGCAGGACAGTGGGGAGAAACCTTTTCCACGTGGTCATGTTTACAAGTACTAGACAACTGGCGTGCCAGTAAACAATAGGGCATTGTAGTCTTGTTTGTTTTTGATGTTTGCATTCCTGTCACGCTTCAAAACTGCACAGGCTCGCGGAATGGCGACAAACTACGGTACTTAAAAATCTCAATAGGTAACATTTTTTAAATGTGTTACAGGTCACCCGTTTAGAGTTACAGAGGAGGTCTAGCACTAGAATTATTGCTCTCGCTCTAAGGATCGGGTAGATACCTCACATGCGTGGTTTGAATACTGTTTACATATGTGGGCGCGACTTTCGTATGTATGCGTTTGCTTCTGCACACGAGCTCGGGCCCTTTAAATTTTTTTCTTTTTTCTTATTTATTTCTTATTATTTATTTTACTTTTTATTTTTACGCTGTCCCTTTAAAAAATCATTTTTTGATCACTTTTATTCTTATTCCAAGGAATATAAACATCCCTTTTAATAGAAATAAGCATGACAGGTCCTCTTTATTGCGAGATTTGGGGTCAAAAAGACCGACAATCTCACATTTACACTTAAAATAAAAATAAATAAATAAATACCATTTTACATTTTCGAATAAAAAAAATAAAAATTGTCCTTTTAAGGCCGTTGGGCGGAAGTGACGTTTGACGTCGCTCCGGTCTTCCAGGGGCATAGAGTCAAGTGGGGGCCATTCACTCGGCTTCCTGATCATCGCTTCACAGGATTGGTTTGGTTTTCGCCGCTACAGATGGCTCTGGTAAGCGGTAAAAACTTTTATATTAAAGAGGATCACCCATTATTTAAATAAATTCAAAGTAACGTATATATATATATATATATATATATATATATATATATATATATATAATATATAATATATATATTATATATATATATATATATATATATATATATATATATATATATACAGTGGGTCGGTCCCAATGCATGCAGCTCATCACCTTTAACACATGCACCTCTGACCCTAAAAGTGATATTAAAGTTATTTTTTCTTTTGTAAAATAAAATACTGATAGCAGGATTTACACAATCTTACTGTTTCGGGTTTTTTTTTTCTTTTTTTTTATCCTCTGTTCCAAAAGTTAAAAATTGGGAGCAGCTATCAAGTCCAGATATCAGCATCTCATTCCCCCCCCCCCCCCCCCCCAAAAAAAAATGTACTTTAAAATCACTTTAAATCAGCCCCAATTTATGCACCTCAGATCAGTAGTAATGCATTCCCTTTAGACGTCAGATCAGCCCCAATGGTAACACACCAGATTGAACATGTGCGGTTCGTTTAGTTCCAAATCAAAATTCTGACAATTTTTTCTTTACTCTATTATATTATATTCTTTTATTTTCAATTCTATTATTTTCTATTCTTTTTCTATTCTATTCCTTTACTTTCTGTTCTATTTTATTCTCTTCAGATATCCAAATTTGATTAAAAAAACCATCCGAATTTCTGAATTATAATAGTAACAAATTTAAATGAATCCAAAATAACGAAACAATAAATTTGGACAAAATTCCAGGTCGAATCATTTATAAATGAAATTCAAATAATTTTTTAATCAAATTTGGATAAAGAAGAGAATAAAATAGAATAGAAAGTAAAGGAATATAATCGAAAATAATAGAAAATAGTAGAATAGAAAATATAAAAATACAATATAATAGAGTAAAACAGAAAATAATACTAAATAAAAGAATACAATAAATACAATAGAAAATAAAGGGATAGAACAGAAGATTAAGGAATAGAACAGAAAGTAAAAGAAGAGAAGAGACTATAATAGAAAAGAATGGAGTAAAACAGAACAAAATAAAATAGAAAATACAAGAACAGAATAAAATAGAATAGAAAATAAAGGCATTGAATAGAAGAAAAAATGAATAGACTAGAAGAAAATAGAAAGATTATAACCATCTTCTGAAATTCAAATTCGAAATAGAATAGAAGACAGTAGAATGGAAAAAAACAACAGAAGAGAATAGAATTTTTTTTGAATAGAATAAAATAGAAAGAATATAACCTTCTTCTGAAATTCGAATATTGATTAGAATAAATTCAAATAGAAGAGAAAAGAATAGAATAGAAAAGAATAGAACAGAAAATGAAAGAATAGATTAGAATTAAAAAAGAAATAGAATAGAAAGAATACAGCTATTTTCCAAAATTTTTATAAAATAAATTTGAATTTGAACAGAATAGAAAAGAATAGATCAGAATAGAAAAGAAAAGAATATAAAGAATATATAGACTAAAATAGCATAAAATAGAAAGATTATAACCATCTTCTGGAATTCTAATTTTGAAAAGAATACATTTTAATAGACTAGAAAACAATAGAATAGAAAATAAAACAGAAAAGAATCGATTACAATAGAATAGAAAACACCATAGAATAGAATGATCATAAAAATATAACCATCTTCTGAAATTCAAATTTCGAATAGGATAAATTCAAATTTGATTAGAATAGAAAAGAAAATAATAGAATAGAATAGAAAAGAATAGAAAATAACATAAAATAATAGAATAAAAAACAGTAGACTACAATATAAAAAAACAATAGAATAGAGTGGAATACAAAGAATATAGCCATCTTTCAAAATTCTAATTTCGAATAGAATAAATTTGAATGGGAATTCGAATTCAAATCGATTAGAATTTTCCAAATTTAGTTGAAAATTAATTAAGCAAATTCCAAAAACGAATTAAACAAATTCATATAAATAACGAATCGAAATGAAAACTTTTTTTCGTTCTGCACATGTTCACCCCAAATGATGTCACTGGGTGTACAATAAGGTATGTAATGAAAATGGAAATGTTTTATGTAAGTTTCATTAGTGAATGAGGGCGAAAGGAGGAACCGGGGAAGAGGAAACATGAGCAGATTAAACTTCAGATTTCATTTAGGTTTTAGATTTAGGTTTGGTTCTCCTTTAAGCATTGTACACACTGGCTTGGATGCAAAAGGTCCTCCAGTGCTGATGTGACTTTGGTCCTCAATCTCTCTTCAGCCTTTCAGCTCCTGTAGGGGAGTTTGCAGGTGAAACAAAGTTAGTATGGGCAGTCTGAGGTGGGTTGGGTGGTGGGTGACACTTTGCCAGCAGCAGAATCACTAAAATTCTACTTCCATTATCTCTATTGGAAGTCGCTCCAGTACTACCAATCAGTCTTTAGGGAGGGCACAGTGAGTGATGCATTGGGGGTTATTTACGAAAGGCAAATCCACTTTGGACTGAAAGTGCACTTGGAAGTGCAGTCGCTCTAAATCTAAGGGGTAGATCTGATATGAGGGGATGCTCTGCTGATTTTATCTTCCAATCATGTACAAGCTAAAATGCTGTTTTTTATTTTCCTTGCATGTCCCCCTCGGATCTACAGCGACTTTACTTTCAAGTGCACTTGCAGTACAAAGTGGAGTTTCCTTTAGTAAATAACCCCCAATGACTGTTCGCTGGTTTGGGACAGAAAGAAATAAACTCTGTATAATTATGTATGTTGAATTTGTCGCAGTGTTAATTTTGGCTTTAAATGTCAATTTAGCTTTAGTCTTAGCCTTTGTACACATGGTCAGACATTCCGACAACAAAATCCCTTGGATTTTGTCCGAAACTGGTGTTGCATACACATGATCGGACAAAGTTGTCGGAAACTCCAATAGTTCGGAACGTGATGACGTTATTTAGTTACGACGGGACTACGTTGAGGCTAGTAGCCAATAGCTTTGGTCTAGGAATTTGATCTGAGCATGCGTGGCACTTTGTCGGATCGGAATTCTCTACAAACGATCGGACAAAGTCCGATCGGATCATGTTGTCGGAAAATTTTATAGCCCAGCTCTAAAACTTTGTCGGCCGGATATTCAGACGGAAACAGTCCAATGGAGCCCACACACAGTCGGATTATCCGACAACACGGTCCGATCAGACATTTTCCGTTTTTGGAATGTCCGACCGTGTGTCCAAGGGCTAAGTCTTTTGACTAAAATGGCATTTTAATTTAAGTTGTATATTAGTCATCTGAATTGTTTTAGTTGTATTTAGTCGACTAAAATCAAATGGGTTTAGTTAAGTTGTGATGCATTATTTAAACATTTCCAAACTCTGTGAGGAGGCCTGTAATGCACACAGTGCTCTGGGTGGTGGTCTGAGGAGCCCTGTAATGCACACAGTGCTCTGCACCGTGGTCTGGGTGGTCTGAGGGGAGGCCTGTAATGCACAGTGCGCTGGATGGTGGTCTGAGGAGACCTGTAATGCACAGTGCTCTGGATGGTGGTCTGAGGAGGCTTGTAACGCACAGTGCTCTGGATGGTGGTCTGAGGAGGCTTGTAACGCACAGTGCTCTGGATGGTGGTCTGAGGAGGCTTGTAACGCACAGTGCTCTGGATGGTGGTCTGAGGAGGCTTGTAACGCACAGTGCTCTGGATGGTGGTCTATGGTCTGAGAAGGCTTGTAATGAACACAGTGCTTTGGATGGTGGCCTGAGGAGGCCTGCAATGCACAGTGCTCTGGATGGTGGTCTGAGGAGGCCTGTAATGCACAGCGATCTGTATGGTGGTCGGAGGAGGCCTGTAATGCACACAGTGCTCTGGACTGTGGTCTGAGGAGGCCTGTAATGCACAGAGTGCTCTACGGTCTGAGAAGGCTTGTAATGCACACAGTGCTCTGGATGGTGGTCTAAGGAGGCCTGTAAGGTACAGTGCTCTGGATGGTGGTCTGAGGAGGCTTGTAACACAGTGCTCTGGATGGTGGTCGCGGAGGCCTGTAATGCACACAGTGCTCTGGATGGTCTGAGGAGGGCTGTAATGCACACAGTACTCTGGACAGTTGAGAGGCCTGTAATGCACACAGTGCTCTGGGGTCTCCAAACTTTCTAAACAAAGGGCCGGTTTATTGTTCTTCATATTTTAGGAGGGCCAGATTGTGGCCAGTGGGAGTGGAAATTTTCCTGGCATCACCACAATTGTTATTAGGGGGAGGAATAGTCATAGGCATCATAGGGAGGAAAATTGCCCCATTATTGGTGCCAGTGGGAGAAATGGTGCCCCATTGTTGGTGTCAGATGGCAGAATATTATTTCATATCAGTGAAAGGAATAGAGCTCCAAGAGCTGGATAAAAGCAACCAAAGGGCCACATCCAGCCCCTGGGCCAAAGTTTGGAGACCACTGCTCTGGACGGTGTGAGGGAGCCTGTAATGCACACTGCTCTGGACGGTCTGAGGGAGCCTGTAATGCAGAGTGCTCTGGACGGTCGGGAGGCCTATAATGCTGCACAATGCCAAACATGCCACACCACTATTATTTTTTATTATTTATTTATTATTTATTATAATTATCTTGTTGTTGTTGCTGTTGTTGATTGTAGTAGTAGTAATAGTAATGATTAGTATTATTATTAGTAATGGTAGTAGTATTTTCTTTATATTATTATTATTAGTAGTAGTAGTAGTAGTGGTAGAAGTAGTACTAGTAGTGTTTTTATTGTTATCGTTATTATTATTAAATAGTAGTAGTAAAAGTAGTTGTTTTTTATTTATTAATATTATTATTGTTGTTGTTATTAGTAGTAGTAGCAGTGACAGTAATAGTTGTATTTTATACATTTCAGTAGTATTATTACTACTACTACTACGATCATTATTAGTAGTAGTAAAAGTAGCAATGATAGTAGCAGTAGTATTTTATTTATTTTTAGAAGTATTTCTACTAGTATTATTATTACAATATTACTATTATTATTATTAGTAGTGGTAGTAGTAGTAGTAATTATTTTTTAAATTATTATTATTATTAGTAGTAGTAGAAGTAGTAAAATTGTATTTATTTTTATTATTATTAATATTATTATTATTAGTAGTAGTAGTAGTAGTAGTAGTCATATTTTATTTATATTAATAATAAATAATACTATTAGTAGTAGTAGTATATAGTAGAAGTAGTGTTTTATTAATACAGTGTTATTATTAGTAGTAGTGGTATTAGTAGCAGTAGTCGTAGTATATTATCAATATTAATATTAATAATAATATTAAAATTAGTAGTAGTATTTTATTTAGTATTATTATTGTTATTACAATTAGTATGGCATCAGTTATATTATTATTACTTTTAATAGTAGTAATTTATTTATTTATTATCGGTAGTGGTATTTTATTATTATTATCAATTACTAGATATCGTTGGTTGGGTAAACTTATCTTGCTCTCTAGACCCATCTGCCTATGTGTGCTAAAAGACAGTAAGGGTGATTTACTAAAGGATTAGGTCATGTTTATTCAGCTTAGTGAATAATGTAAAGCTGTGTTCACTTCAATCATCATCAAATGAATACTCACTTAGCAAAGTGAACATTTCCAAGTGAACAATCTTTACTCCTTTAATAAATCAACCCAAAATATCGGCTCCCACAAAATCCAGAGAAAGAAATATAAGATAAGTTTGTGTCTTTTTTCAGTTTGTATTTTTTTTGTTATATATCTATTGGAAAGTTTGACAAATAGCCAATTGAATGGATGCATCTAAGATACAACGGTGCTGTGAAAGCTGCAGGATCATACATGATTATGACCACTAGAGGGCAGCCATGTAACATTACTTATATATTCCAATACAAACTGTAACAGGCAGAATGCCTTAACCCCTAACAGCCAATCAGAATTCATTATTATTATTATTGTAATTATTTATATAGCACCTACAGTTTACGCAGCACTTTACAATATAAAAGGAGTCAATACAGTTACAATACAATAAGATAAATGAGGATTAAGAGGGTCCTGCTCAGAAGAGTTTACAATCTAATAATTCATCATTCTGCATGCCCTTGTTCTGTACAAATCATGAAGAATACCCTTAATTTGCCATATTACAAGGAAGTTTTTTTTAACCACAGTGGTGGCAGATATAAATGTTTGTTAATAAAAAAAAAAATATTAAAAAAATTAAATAAATAAAATAAATAGCCCAATAAAAATAAATCAGATTTTACTGAAATGCTTCCCTAAAAGCTTCACCCAAAATGAGATGTTCCACTCCTCCTCCTCCTCCTCCACCCCCACCACAGGTCACTGAAGAACCACTTTAAAGTGGTAGTATGCTCAATTTTTTAACTTTTACCTACAGGAAAGCCTATAATAAGGCTTACCTGTAGGTAAAAAAAATATCTCCTAAACCTGTACGGTTTAGGAGATATTCCCCTCGGTATGCGCCGCTGACTGCAGCGGCGCATGCGCACAAGGGGGTTCTCGCCGTGAAAATCCGCCAGCGGCCGACCGGCCGGACTGAAATCTCCCGCGCGCATGCGCGGGAGTGACGATATCGCGGCTCCGGCCACTCACAGCGCCGGAGCCGCGATACCCGGAAGAAACGCAGAGGGAGCATGTCAGCTCCCTCGGCGTGGATCGGGCCAGATGTCGGGGCCTCGTTCTAAGGTAAGTATTTCATAATGAGCTAGTATGCGGTGCATACTAGCTCATTATGCCTTTTGCTTTGCAGGTTTAAAAAAAAAAAAAAAAATTTGCGGGTTTACTACCGCTTTAAATTCAGAGGCATCGTTAGGTCAACCGCAGTACTTATTTTCACCACTAGGTGTGGTTGTTTTTTTGGACAAAAAGATGACCAGTGGCATTCAACTGACATACTCTACCTCTGAGCCCAGGCTGTCATGGACCCGCCCTCTGGGGGGTAAAGATACCTTACACCCTGGGCATAGAGCATTAATGCACTGTGAGTGCTGTTTAGTTAAGGAAGTAGAGACCACCCACCGCTGTAACATAAGACGAAGGACCTATGATGTCATTGGAAGACCATTAGAAAAGGGTATGTTCACTTACCAGACACTTTATTAAGTACACCTTGCTACTACCGGCTTGGACCCCATTTGCCTTCAGAACTGTCTTCATTCTTCGTGGCACAGATTCAACAAGGTGAAAACATTCCTCCGAGATTTTGGTCCATAGTGACATGATATCATCACGCAGTGGCTGCAGATTTGTCGGCTGCACATCCATGATGCAAATCTCCCATTCCACCACATCCCAAAGGTGCTCTAGTGGATTGAGATCTGGTGACTGTGGAGACCATTGGTGTACAGGGACCTCATTGTCCAGTGGGGAGATGATTGGACCTTTGTGACATGGGGCATTATCCTGCTGGAAGGAGCCATCAGAAGATGGGGACACTGTAGTCATAGAGGGACGGACATGGTCAGCAACAATACTCAGTAGGACGTGGCATTTAAACGATGCTCAATTGGTACTAAGGGGGTCCAAAGTGTACCAAGAAAATATCCCCCACACCATTACACCACCACCAGCCTGAACCATTGATACAAGGCAGGATGGATCCATGCTTTCATGTTGTTTACACCAAATTCCGACCCGACCATCTGAATGTCAGAGCTGAAATGGACACTCATCAGACCAGGCAATGTTTTTCCAATATTCTATTGTCCAATTTTGGTGATCCTGTGTGAATTGTAGCCTCAGTTTCCCGTTCTTAGATGACAGGAGTGGCACCCGGTGTGGTCTTCTTCTGCTGCTGAAGCACATCTTTTTCAAGGTTGGATGTGTTGTGTGTTCATAGATGGTATTCTGCATACCTTGGGTGTAACGAGTGCTTATTTGAGTTTCTCTTTCTCAGGCCATTCTCTGTAAACCCGAGAGATGGTTGTGCAGGAAAATCCCAGTAGATCAGCAGTTTTTAAAATACTCAGACCAGCCCGTCTGGCACCAACAACCATGCCACATTCAAAGTCACTTAACTTCACTTTCCTCCCCATTCTGATGTTCGGTTTGAACTTCAGCAAGTCGTCTTCACCACATCTAGATGCCTGAATGCATTGACTCGCTGCCAAGTGATTGGCTGATTAGCAATTTGTGTTACCGAGCAATTGAACAGGTGTACCCAATAAAGTGACCGGTGTATACCATTCACACCAGCCCCACTATGCAGTGTTGCCCAATGCTGTCGTCCCCCCCCCCCCAAGTGTTGCTCTCCACCTGCTCTGAGACATACAATAAATAGGAGCTAGACTCAAAATCAGTTTACTGAATCAGATCAGGCAGCTATTGCGATTGGTTGCCAAAGGTTACATTGTATCATTACCACTCACTGACTGGTTGCTAGATGTTACACCACACATTACGGCTCACTGATTAGTTGCTAGAGGTTACAGCACATGATTTCTGCATGTTGATTGGTTGTTAGAGATTACTGTGGATATGACCTCAGGGGGTCATGATATACATATCCCTGTAGCAGGCCTCCCCTCTTTACATATGAATGCCACCCCTATTTACATATGAATGCTGGTAATTTACAGGTGAGTCCTCTTTACACAACAATAGGGCAGAGCTGCGCAGCATTAGTAGCAGCACTTCACACTGAGATATTGGGACACAGCACAGGACTAAAACCTCAAGGGACGAGGGAATTTAAACCAGGATAGTTGGCAAGTATGAGGCAGCTGCTTTGGGCCCCACAACAATGATGGGGCCCAGGGCAGCTGCCCCTTTTGCCCTGCCTTAAAAACGGCCCTGCCTATACACGTCCTCTGATTGGGGAAGTTACAGTATATATATGATATGCAGAATATGGAATAGAATGAAGTTTAGCTCCCTTTCTCTGCCCGCTAGTGCCTAATCCCTGCCCCATTAGTGCCTAACTATCGCCCAATTCGTGCCCAAGCTCCGCCCACTAGCCCCTGATCTCCGCCTCATTAGCGCCCAAACTGTACCCCACTAGCGCCTGATTTCCCCCTGATTAGCGCCAAAACTCTGTCTTATTAACACCTTTTCTCCACCCCACTAGCACCCAATCTCCGCCCCATTGCCCATACCTCCCAATTTGAGATAAGAACGAGGGACGCTTAGGGCTGTTTCACACTGATCCCATTTTCCTGCATTTTTACCTTGCAAAAAAAACCACAAGAAAAACGTTTCCCTTTGAATCCTATGGGACTCTTCACACCACTGCGTTTTAGGTGCTGTGCGGTGCGTTTTTAAAAGTCCTGCATGCTGCAGCTTCCTATTGAAATGGATGAAGAATTTGAATGGAAATCATGGAAAAACCGCACTGGCTTTCGCGTTTTTGAGTCACTTGTCCATTTTTCACAGGTGCACTGCAGGCAACCCCAAAAAAGAAAGCACCAGAAACGCTCAGGAAATGCCTCCGAGCCTGGGTTCTTTCCAAATTGTCAGTCTGTTTTTGTTTATAGTGTAAAAAATAAAAAATAAAAAAATAAAACTAAAAACTGCAGAGGTGATCAAATACCACCAACAGAAAGATCTATTTGTGGGGAAAACAAGGACGTCAATTTTGTTTGGGTGCAACGTCGCACGACCGCGCAATTGTCAGTTAAAGCGGCGCAGTGCCGTATCGCAAAAAATGGCCTGGTCATTGAGGGGGCAAATCCTTCCGGGGCTGACGTGGTTAATAAACACAAGTGCTTTTTTCTTTACCACCCGTTATACCCGTTGTCCCGTTATATTGGCTTTTGGTTTTGAAATTGACAAATGTAGCAATTTAGACATTAGATGAAAGGGTTAACAATTTTTGATAGATAAAAAGTGCATTTTATATACAACTATAAATAGATCAGACCAAAATGAGGGAGAAATGAGGAGGAAAGAGGGACAGAGGGACATTGCTCCAAATCAGGGACAGTTGGGAGCTATGTGTGCACCGCCCAGTCTCCGCCCCATTCCATTTTGCAGGTCCAGACTGCAATCCACACTCTCCACCCACTCTATTGTGCTAGTCAGCGATTGGCTAGAGATGGATAATAATAATAATAATAATAATAATAATAAGGCGGAGGTGGTGGGAGTGGCTCGGGGAGGAGGGGTGGGCGCGTCCAGGTGTTTTAGGGATGGGCCGGAGTATTGCAAATGGGCGGAGCCTGTGGGAGGCTGAAAGAGCGTTCGGGCTGGCCCTAGACAGGTGTTTGTAAAAGTGGGCGGGGATTTGATGGCGTGAAGAAAGAGGATGGGTGGTGCTGGCGAAGTGGGCGAGGCCTGTGGAGTGTTGAAGGAGTTGTATGAGGAGGACTGGTACCGTGGTTGGAGAGGAATATGGGCGGGGCAAGCAGTGTGAAAGGGGAGAGGTTGTGGGCGGGGGCTAACGAAGTGCCTGGGTCCGTGGTGAGGCGGCCTGGGCTAGAGGTGTGCGGGACTTATCAGTTTGCGAAGGGAGTGGCGTGGGCGGGGATAGCGGTGTGTTTGGGATAGTGGCGTGCTGTTTGATGGGCAGGGCTATCAGTGTGCAAAGGGAGTGTTGTGGGCGGGGGCTAGCGGCGTGCTTGGTTGGATAGGCGGGACTAGCGTGGTTTGGATTGTGGTGCGGGCGAGACTATTGGTGCGCTGTTTGATGGGCGGGGCAATTGGTGTGCAAAGGGAGTGTTGTAGGCGTGACTAGCGGTGTGCATGTCGTGGTGAGAGCGTGGCTAACGGTGTGCATGTCGTGGTGAGGGCGGGGCTAGCGGTGTGCATGGTGTGGTGAGGGCGGGGTTAGCGGTGTGCATGGGTGGGTAGGCGGGGTAGTGGGCGAGGAAGAGATCTGTCAGTGGAGCGCTGTGATGTCAGTAGGAGGTGGAGGAGGAGGGGGGGTGACTCCTTTACAGGGATCGGGGATCACAGGGACAGTCCCGGGCTGGAGAGAGGGAGGGCGGGTGAGTGCTGGCTGTATGGATGGCAGTGTGTGTCATAGTGGGTGTGATCAGTACACACTGACAAAGGACAATCCATCAGTGCAATAGTGTGTCAGTGTACAGTGTGTAGTGTGACAGTGTGTAGTGTGTCAGTGTACAGTGTGTAGTGTGTCAGTATACAGTGTGTAGTGTGACAGTGTACAGTGTGTAGTGTACAGTGTGTAGTGTGTCAGTATACAGTGTTTAGTGTGACAGTGTACAGTGTGTCAGTATACAGTGTGTCAGTGTACAGTGTGTAGTGTGACAGTGTACAGTGTGTAGTGTGACAGTGTGTAGTGTACAGTGTGTAGTGTGTCAGTATACAGTGTTTAGTGTGACAGTGTACAGTGTGTCAGTATACAGTGTGTCAGTGTACAGTGTGTAGTGTGACAGTATACAGTGTGTAGTGTGACAGTGTACAGTGTGTCAGTATACAGTGTTTCAGTATACTGTGTGTAGTGTGTCAGTGCACAGTGTGTAGTGTGACAGTATACAGTGTGTAGTGTGTCAGTATACAGTGTGTAGTGTGACAGTATACAGTGTGTAGTGTGTCAGTACACAGTGTGTCAGTATACTGTGTGTAGTGTGTCAGTATACAGTGTGTCAGTATACAGTGTGTAGTGTGTCAGTGTGTAGTGTGTCAGTATATAGTGTGTCACTAATTGGCGAATGACTTGTATTGCACACTTGTATAATAGAGACGGACATGACTATGTCTTTCTGTGTATTGGGAAGCGATCAGCAATGTGTAAGAATAAATTGATCACTTCCTTAATTGTATAAATATTTCGGGGGTTGTCGGGGTGTACAGTGAAATAGTTGTACGATTTGTAACAATCGATGAATGACTTGTATTACACACTTGCATTCATGTCTAAACCGCTGGCAACTAAAGTGAGTACACCCCTAAGTGAAAATGTCCAAATTGGGCCCAATTAGCCATATTCCCTCCTTAATTGTATAAATATTTCGGGGGTTGTCGGTGTGTACAGTGAAGTAGTTGTAGGATTTGTATCAATTGATGAATAAATTGTATTGCACACTTGCATAGCGGTGATTGTTACTAATATTTCTGGTGTCAGGGTGTGTCGGGAAGCAATTTTAAATTTGTACCAAATTACCAATCAGTAAATGACTTGTATTCTGCCGCCGTACCAGAGTGACGGTACTATTTTTGGCCGGCGCTGTGTTCTTACTGGCTGTAGGCTTCTATAATCTTTGGTGATTAAAGCTGTACAATCGAGCAGGGGGCTACTATTATTTATTATTATCTAGAATTGCGGGAAATTCTTTCATACTGTGATGTAAAGCTTGCCGTGTTGTTAAGCTTGCCGTGTTGTTAAGCTCGCCGTGTTGTAAAGCTCGCCGTGATGTAAAGCTCGCCATTCTGATGTACTAAGGGTGACCATATCGGAGACCCCTCGGTGCAATGACAGCTACTCAGATCTGTCATTAACACGTAACAATCAGCTTTGGGTGGTGAGTGACGGATGCTTAGCGAGCGAATGTTGCGATTGGTCGGTGGTTGACAGATGGTGTGTGTGTGTGGTCAGTGTGACAGCTGAGTGACACTGCCCACCTCCTCCCCCCCCCCCCCCGGAC